>NW_008360332.1:4571159-4644957 GCF_000622305.1 Nannospalax galili
TCATATTTAGCAATTCTCCCCTATCTATCATCTATATGCATGTCATGTATGCATCCATATGGATCCCCTGCCTCTGCTAGCCCAATTACCCCTGGAAATCTTATGGTGATTGCTCATTTTCAGTTTCCAATTAAGACCAGCTTATTCTTCAAACCAAAAGAAAGAACTGCCTAACGTGAGTCCCCTCATCCCTTCCATCCTACTTAAAGCCCCATTCATGGGATGTGTAAAGCACTTATTTTACCAAAATAATTTCAAATACTACTAATGTTGTAAGTACAAGATGGCAGGAAACACTATCTGGGCACTGAGCTGCCAACTGTCAGATTCAATATTGGATATTCTCCTGGTGTCAGGGAGTCATGGGCTGTGAATGGGGCTGTATGCATGACCCCTCCATGGTCAATCTCACTGAGATCCATCTTTCACTGTTCACAGCTCAGCCTGGCTGGGGAGCCTAGAGTCCCATTGCCCACCCCTGGGCGATTCCATCAGAAGAAAACATTGTTTCTTGTTTAATGTTCTTTTATTATTTTCCTTTATAAGTTTTATTTTTTGTGTATGAGTGCACTGTCTGCATGTGTGTAAGTGTACTTGCGTCGTGCAGTGCCCACAGATATCAAAAGCAGGCATTGGATCCCCTGAAACCAGAGTTAAGGACAGTTGTTAGCATCCCTGTAAGTGCTGGGAATCGAGCCTGGGTTCTCTTCAAGAGCAGCCAGTGCTTTTGAACACTGAGTCATCTCGCTAGCCCCTTGTTTAATGTTCTTGTTTGAAGTGTTTTTGTTACAGCTGCTTTGATCACTATACTAACAAACATGCACCTCAATTAGAAATCAGTCATCATAATTTATTCCTTTTTATTTTTTTCTTCTTTTTAATTTCCTTCTATCATATGTCAGGTGTTAGTGAACCCTGACTTAAACTGAAGCAGGCATAGACTTCATCTCCAAACATCCACCCTCCTCACCTGGCACACTTTCCCAGAATTACCTTCCTAAAGCCTGAATTGCATTTCCATTACAGATTTTCTTCAAGGATATTCAAATGGTTTCTGCGTTATCTTAGAGTAATATCTAACCTCTTACCTAGGCATCCAAACTGCTACAATTTGTGGATTTGCATGTAATGATGTTATGAAATTACTGTATCAGATCCAAGTGGGTTTGTTGAGACAACGACACCTTCCCTGAAATCCTTCACTACTGAATTTCTGGTTGTTCTTGAAATTCTACTTAGGTTGGTTTGAATTCCACTTGTTTTTACGAAAAATCTTTCCTCAGTTCCTCAGACAAAGTCATAATTTGTCTTCTACTCAGGCAAAATGTTGCTTTTACCTCTTTCAGCATATTGTATTCCAACATTATCTTTTATTTAATATAGGTCCATTTCTTCCATTATGATATGTACTTCTTAAATATATGAAGCTACACTATTATTTTCAGTATCATTTTCATTGCTGTTGCCTGTGTAAGTTTATATGTTAGTCCATATATCAAAGGCAACTAGAAATGCTGATCTCATTGGGCTGACATCAGGAGGTTAAATGATCCAAGTAACAGTGACTATCATATGAGTGACTGGTCATTCCTGTAAGTCAGGATAACAATGAAAAAGCCTGAGAGAGTCAGAGAATAATTTTATCTACCTGCCCACACCAAAATTGGTATTTTAAGGTTTTTTTATAGCTCTCTCTTTTTTAAAAAAAAACTTTAAGCAACACATGATTTCTATTTTCCAAAGGAATAAACATTTATTTTAAAAATTGAAAAGCATTCTGGTCATCAAAGAATTCTTACAAAACTCCCTTTGGATGAGTTAAGTCTAAAAGAATGAGCACCACACAAATGAAGCTTTCCTGGAAATACAGCAGTCTTAAAGCCGGAGAGGAAGCATGTTTATACAAACCCTACAACTTTGAGGAAACAATTGGGAAAACAAAATTACTAAGGTTTAATAATATGATAAAATTTAAATGCAACGACAAATTATGTAATGCTTTTTACTGTGTACCAAGTTCCTCCAAACATGAACGACTTCCTAAATGACAGAAAGCTCATGACTGAATTCATTAGTCTCAACTATGTGTTCTCGCTTGACCAGGAAGTGATAGTTAGAATCTTTATTTATGAATACAGTATGAAAAGCAAACTTACAAATAGTGCACCAGCTGATCTGAGCAGGACTGATGTTCCCACAGACTGTGGATTCCTGGACGTGAGGGGTTTGCTCAGCTCCATGGTCCTGATGTTACAATATGTCCTTCCTTATCTTGAAACTCTTTCACAATCAGATAGAATATGATAAGGGTAAAGAGATTCTACTATCTGCCTAAAATTCTCACCAAATCTTTGAGGGAAGAGAAGCAATATCTGACTCCTTTGTAAATTTTTCCATATCACTCATAACAAACCAAGTGAGTGCACTCAATGTCATGATTAATTGACCCAGGTGGAATATTGACAGTAGCAACCACATCTACAACACATAGCATGATGTCCGGGGTCAAGTGATTTTTAACACTTGAGCTCAATTCTCACAACATCATAAAGCATTTAATGTTATTCTGCCTCTACAGATGGGGATAAGGATATTCCAAAGCACTAAGGAAATATTTCAGAATACAGAGGTGGGATTTAAATCTCTGTCTACTTCTAATCCGACTTCCATTCCTTACAATTACTTCATATTATCTTCTTTTGAAAAACTATAAATTATTCCTAAACATAATGTTACTATTATGTCGTTAGAATAGTACACAATATTAACCTCTGAAGAGATATTCCTTTCTCTTGGAAAACATTGTTTTAAATAGGTCAGTAATTTTGTTTTGTTACACTCAAACCAAACCACAGCAAAAAAAGAAAAGTTTTTACATTACTGTTAAGATTAGATGAGCAAAAAAAAAAAAAATCTACTTGTCTTAATGTTCTTTCTCATCATGATGAATACAACCATATCTGCACACAGGAACTCCCAAGCAGTATTTATCTTATTTATCTTCTTTATCTTGTTCCATCCATGTGATGGAGCAAGATTTGGTAAGGAAGCGTTAACTTGACTTGCTGCATGGTCTTCTGTGATGAAGCCACACTTGAGCTGTTTGGTGATGTGTGAACAGCCCATCCCAGCAGATTTTGTCAGTCTTCAACAGTGAGAACACTGTAAAAAGACAGTGATGTCATGCTAAGACTGTCAGTAGTTTGACTATATATTCATTAAACGTAAAAATAAATCATATATATTATGTGATGAAATGTCTTGCTCTTTTCTTTCCCATATTTCCCATCTGTTATCTGCTCAGTATCACACCCCGCTTTATCATTTCATTATTCAGAGATTATCTACCCAAATGTAGGACACAAGCATAAATTCTTCTTTTCCATTTTCTTATACTTTTTGTCTTTTGCTTTTTCAGATAATATTTTGGACCTTTACCTATGTTTTGACAACTTTAAAATATTATATTATTTATATAACTCTAACCAAAAAATTTCTTCTTGGGCCAAGAGAAAACACATATGAAAGCAAATACGCTCTCCTCCTTTTCTGTCTCATTTGAAGTGTGGGAACAAGCACTCACTGATTAGATCTGTCTAACAATAGGAAATTAGGAAGAGCTAGGTGTCACTCCCAGTTAGGGACAGTAAAAACCCTTCCTAGAGTTCTTGATTCTCTCCCTCCATTCAGGAGGGGGGATGAATATTCCTCCTGAAACAGGATTTTAAAGGTCTGTCTCAGTTCACATAAGAGGCAGGTTTTGCAGCAAAATTTCTGCCATTCTGCAATAACACTGTTTTGTTAGACATGATTTGTGGCATATTTTATAATTGTGTAGCATCATACATTTCAAAATTAGAAGAATATTTGTTAATGTTTATTGATTAAGAAGTCCTTAATTCTCTGTGTTTTATCTAAACTTTGAATGTCTATGCATATGTTTTGGAAAATAATTAAACTCCTTAAAACAGGATAAAACCCAAGATAATTTTGATATAATCAATCTGACCTAAACCCTTATGTCACTGACAGTAAAAATGATTACCGAAGAGATTGCAATGATTGAAGTATTGTTCTAGGAAGTGGTGCTGAGCTGAGGACCCTCTTGGCTTCCATTCTTTCCCATATCTCCTGGGCCCAGCCCCAATCTACTCACACTGCACACAGAGCTTGATGGAGCTCGCTGTGCTTCCCACTGTATAAACACACATACCTTTTAGTAGCCAAGACTATGCTTCAGATCTGTTCCTAATCTATTTAATGACATATAATATGTTCACTTTCTGGATTCCATCCTTTCGATTGCACAAGCCCAAGACTTTGAAGCAGTGTTGATGTCTCGCCCTTCCTCTCCAACCTTTTCTAGCCCACTCCTCCTACTAAAACCCTGTCGTTCCTGCTAACACAACACTGATTATTCAGCACTGGATTTGCCACTCCATCAATACCCTGGTGTCTCTCTCTAAACAGTCATTTCCTTGTTCTTCTTGCTTCTGTTCAGGACACTCTGCAGATTTACTGTGGAAAAAACAGGATGAATGATCTTTTTGAAAGGTAAATCACAGCCTCTTTATGCATTCTTATCATGTTTAGGAAAAGAATTATTTTAACTATGGTAAGGCTTTCTCCAGTGCATCTCTGGTCTCACCTGACTGCAAATACTCCCTGGTGCATTTAGATGACTGAACACACAAGATTTGGTACCTGATCAAAGGTATTCTCCAGAAGTCTTTCTGACCTCCTGGTCTAAAACACTCCTTCTTTCCACCATCCTCAGTCCTCTGACAGTAGTTTTATTTTATCTTCAGATGGGTGCCAAGTCAAGTTTAGATGCTTCAAACAGTGGATGACACTGACCTTCTTCACATACTATGATTGTCTACACATGCATGCACTTGAATTATCAGTTGGGAACACCAAGAGACCAGCCGCAATACTTAATAAAAGTGAATGGCAATGAAACTTATGTTCATATGCTCTTCCTCAAATACACACTACACACATATTATACTTCCACTTTTTATGAATGGAAGCACTTACACTCTTTGATGTATCCAAATGGCCAGCATCACTATTCATTCATTTTTGGGACATTGTTGAGTAAAATATGAGTTACTTGAACACAAACAGTATGATACTGTGACAATTGATCTTATAATTAAGGCAGCCATTAAGCGACTAGCAGGCAGGTCATATACATGGAACAAATGTGATGGATAAAGGGACAATTTCCACCTCTGGCTGGTCAGAGAGGGATGGCATGAGGTTACATAATTTCCAGAATAACACATAATTTAAACCTAAATATTGTTAATTTCTGGAATTTTCTACTTAAATTTTTTTAAACTGTAGCTGAATACTGGTAATTAAAACCAATGGAAAAAAAATCTCAGTAAGAAGCAATTCCTGTACTCTATTATTTCCTTGGTAGATGTTACTGAAAGTTTAAACAATTTGTTATTTTTATAGTCTCTGTTACTCCAACTAAAACATGCTCTGCGAAGTTGAGTATTTCATCTCTTCAATGAAAACTGAATCACTAATATGTGTTAGTGGTATTAGTACATTGTGGTCACCGCCAGCCGCTCCTCCGTTCTCACAGGTGCCGCTCCTTCGTCGAGACTGCTCCTCCACTAGGCCTGGGCTGAGGCCACTCTTCTAGTCGCCCGGTGCCGAGGCAGCTCTTCTGCTCTCCTGGCACTGCGTCTGATCATCGCTGCTTCTACCCAGTCCCAGACCCCAGAGCTGGTGAGGAGCCTGTGTCAGCGGAGCCTCATTCAGACACAGGAGACCAGGTTCAGTGACACAGGTCTGCTTTATAACAGGAAGACACAAGCTTATATAGGGGTAGTGGTCCAATCACAGCACAGCAAATAGGATACCTTATTAGCATAACAGGTTTAGTGTCCTATCACAGTATGGCAAGTAGGATACCTTATCAGCATAACAGGTTTAGCATCCTATTAGCATAACAGACTTAATGTCCTATCACAGAATAGCAGGTAGGATACCTCATTAGCATACTGGGTTTCAGATTACAGAGCCTGGATTCCTGGAAACCATGTGACCCTTACTGTTGCAATATCTACGTGTTGCAATTTTGGATTCCAAGGGAGGTGATTAGGGAGTGGCAAGCTCTAGGCATCAGTCTCATGATCTGCCAATGGAGGCAAATGTCACAAGGCGTTTCTTGTAGCTTCAGCAGTCGGGCTGTTGCCTCGGGCCTGCTGTATGGCTGTCAATAAGACTTTCACCCTAGGCTCAAGCCTGTCTCCCACAGTATGTAACACTAATGAAATCAATACCTAACTTTTAGTTCTTTAAACATTACCCATGTCCCTTTGCTAAGAATTTCTTTCATTTTTCACCTGTCAGCCGAGCACTGCCCATCTTTTAGGGGCCAAACTCCTTGACTTGAGCTTCTGCTATTACCCTCCTGATCTGTCCCTTCTATACCCAGGGAGTTCGAGGTTCTACACGGTCCCCTCCCACATCATTGTTTTATTGATGACAGGAAGAGCAGTGTCAGCCTCACACAGGAGAAAATACTTTGCCTAAGAATTTGGAAGGTTTCCTAACAGCTACTCTTGATTTCAACACCGTTGAGATATGACCTTGTACAAGTTATTTAACTTCTTTTAAAAATATTTTATTTATGTGTTTATTATTTTATGTGTATGAGTATATTGCCTGCATTATGTAAGTGCACCTGTGTAATGCAATGCCCAGGGAATTCAGAAGAAAGTTCCAGATTCCCCTGGAACTGGAGTTTTGGACAGCTATTAGCTGCCATGTATGTACTGATAATTGAACCTGGGTCCTCTCCAAGAACAGCCAGCTCTTAACTGCTGAGACATCTCTGCAGCCCTCTTAAACTTCTTTGGATCTATTTAGAATGCAAAGGATAAAGGTGATCCTCACTGTCATAATATCCAATTAAATCTACCTACGTAATTGTTATTTTATTTATTTATATCTAGGTAATACCATGTAGTATAGTCCTGGAGACTGAGCCCGAGGACTTAATTAGGCAGGCTATGGTAACATTCTACCACTGTGCTTTATTTCCTGACCTTTTTCCATTGTTTTGAGTTTTAAGACAGTGTGGTACAGGAAGGGTTTGAACTTGAGATTCTCCTACCTCAGCCTCCTAAGAATCCAGTATTTTCAAACTGGCTTGTACTTCATTTACTTTTCTCCAAAGTACAATTCAATTCGTGTTTACACACTGTGAAACACAAGCCCAAAGAGAAGATCAAGTTACTGTTACTGCTGCTGTTGCATATTGTGCAAAGCTTCCTTCACAGCCTTGGTTCTATTTTCTCCCTGCTTCCTATTAGCACTTTTAATAGTAAATAAAGAAACCGAGGAATGAGCCATTTGAGCATCTACATTTGTTCTAAGAGCATTAAAAGGGCATCATGAGAACTCTTGTAGAATCAGAACAATACTTATTTTGCACACACATTTTATACAACAGAGCGAAGCTTCCTTACCACCGTCGAAAACATGACGCCATTTAGCAAGAACAGGATCTCATAACGCCAATATTTTCACATCTTTCATCAATTTCCCACTATTATCCACTGGTGCGAGCAGATAACTTGCCATGCTGCTTGTTGTAGAAATGTTACATACGAAGAAATTAGCTGATTTTGTTATGTAGAATTGTTTTTGGCTGAACTAATTCTGCAACAGGCCCCAGTTTCATTGCATCTCTGTGTGCTGTAGAGGTGAACACAGGAGGCTTTAAAAAAAGGGATGTAAAAGCACCTCTTCAGAAACACTGAACAACTAAGCGATGAAAACTTGCTAATGCGCTCGGAACCACACACTGTGCAAGAGCAGTAAATTGTTTCCTTGGTGGTTTTGACAACACTGCCTCTGAACGTAATTGAATGTCATTCGTTTATATGTTTGCAAATGAGGTCCCAGTGACATTACACCTGGGAATGTGCACACTCGGTTGTCTGTTTATGACAGAGAAACCAGGCATATGGCCTGTGGACAGGGTTTGGCCCCAGAGCTGTCGAGAAGTCCTCCTACCAGTGTTCAGCTGGTTGGCCCCGTCAGTGAGAATCAGTTCTGTCAGAAGCAGAGCATCCTGTCAGAAAAGCAGAAAGCTCAGCTTCCCTGGTGCCAGCTACCAAGCTGCTCTGCCTGGCGACGGCAAGAGTCCGTGCACATGCAAGACAATATCGCATGCCGAATAAACAAAAGCATGGAAAGACTTCAAGGAGAAAGAAATGTATTGCAATGAAGCCCACAGAAAGGGAAATTTCCAATTAGAAGAGTTTTAAAAATGCAAACCCTCACAGCATGAAAATCAGAAAGCATTGTTTCTTACCATCCATCCCGTTATAAGGTGAGAGCGGTGTTGGATAAATTTATCTTATGCCACTAGCCTTACTTTCTTCTTTGTTTTTGTTGTTCTTGCTGTATGGTGGTGGTTATTGTTTGTTTTTCAGACGAGGTCTCTGTGAAGCCCCAACTGGCCTGGAACTCCTAGATATATAGGATATGTAGACCAGGCTGGCTTTAATCTCCTAAAAAAGAACTTGTCTCTGCCTCCCTAATGCGGGACTAAAAGTCTTTGCCGCCATGTCCAGCTAATCTCTCCCTCTTTACAGAAAGTTTTGAATTGGTTTTCAACAAAGTTTCCTCAGCAAGAGACATTTTCTTTTTCGGATGTCATATTTTAAAATAATCATGTTTATCAGACTGGTTTAATTTGGTTTTGATGATTATTAAGGGCATTATAGCTACTTAAATCAGAGTTTCTACTCAGCGTGATCATTCACACTATGGTCAGTATCATTCCCAGCAACAAAGATGTCACTGGATTCTCTAAGTATTCTTGGAATATGGAAAACATGCCCTATTAGTTTGTGGTTTTCTTGTGGAAATACATCATGTCTCTCTCTCTCTCTCTCTCTCTGTGTGTGTGTGTGTGTGTGTGTGTGTGTGTGTGTGTGTCTGTTTGTATTCATTTTATGCTTCCAATAAATATTCAATGAACATTCTACACACTGACAATGTTAGGTACTGGGGGAACAAACCTGTTCTTGATCCATTTCCAACATGATAGAAAAACTGGCAAAGAAAAGTCAAATTCAGCAAAATGTTGACAATATCATATTAAAGCTGCAAATCAAACAAGGGATCCAGAGCAGGCCTGTCAATATCCTCACTGAAAGTAAAGAAGAAGAGTGGCAGAAACGAAGCCCTGTTCATCGAGATTCACCCAAAAGAGGGGCAGCTAGCTTCTCCCACTGCTCACTCAAAGGGTAACCTAAGAACCAAAGTCCTGGGAGACATGCATTCAATAATCAGGCTCCAGACTTAAATTTGCATGATAAATAATCATATCTCACTCTAAAAGATTTACAATGAATATTTGCTTATTAAAAGAGCTAAGAAATTCTGGAGGTAAAAAGACAGACATAACACGGTTTGCTACAAATTTTCTAGAAGATTTGACCATGAATCTATTCTGGCAAAATAGAAAATTGTAATTTAGCTCATGATCCTCTAAATGTGGATTTTGAAATAGATAAGATCACAGCAAAGGCAACCTTCATGATCATGTTGGGTTTTGGTATACTCCTAGTCACTAAGTGGGGTGTCAATCCTTCTTACATTGAGAAATAACTCTGACACCTGCAAATGTGTTGGGCTGCATTCATAACCCTCCTGGGATGCATTTGATCCAGTGGCCACAGGTCGGACACAGCACAATCCCTCAAGAGCTACAGGAGTGGCATTATCAAGCAGGACTGTGCCTGTCACAGGAGTCATTTCAGAAGAAAAAGCACAGTAAAAGGCACTGAAGTTTCTGTGGCAGTGATAAGTTGATGTGCACCTGTCACTCGGTGGAGTCTCAAAATAGTTTTTCTTCACTTTCTGGTTTTAGGAATGCAGGAAATGCCTTGAATAATCCCTTAGGCAATAGTCACATGGATGGCATGGTTTAACTGGTCACTGCTGACAGAAGTGTCTGATTTACAACCCATACTCACAAAGTATACAGAATTTTATATATAATATGAAAATTAATTTCACTCTTGACTAATTGTGATTTTCATGCTTTATTTTCTTTTGCCCCAATTTTTTCATTTTAAAACACTTTATAAAATACTGTATACAAATATTTTTAAGCGCTACTTTGTATATAAGAAACCAGAGTTTGAACTGTCAATGGGTCTTGTAGGAAAATTAATTGGCTAGCTGCTCATAGTTAAATTTTTTATAAGTTAAATCTTTTGACACTATCATGTTTTTGAATTCTTAGAACCATCATGTAATTTAACTCTTTCAAAATTCTGTTCAGAAGAGACAAAAACTGTCAAATTAGGCGATAAAAAAGAACGCAAAAATATTATTTTAAAAAATGTGTGTTCCAATTCTCCTACATGCCCTCTTCTGCCTGTTTTCACTACTAACAATCATTTGTGTATTTCTCTCTAGTTCTTTTGTATATTGAGCAACATACTTAATTACATATATATTTCTAGGGATTTTCTTTTTAGAAAATTTTTTTCAATATATATTTTTATTGGATTTTTTGCATTTCATACATCATTTCAAAATTTTTAATTGATATTTTGTGTTATTTCATATAAAACATGTTAATCATCTTTATACCCTCACCCATCCGTACCCTTCCATAGACCCCCACTGGATTTTGTGTCTTCTGTCATTTATGTTAAGGCCTATGTAGTCAAGTTACTGTACCCAGATGTCCCTAGGTGAAAGTTTGTCCACTGACGTCTACTCAGTCTATTTAGACTCACTTTTTTAAAGAGATCAGCTCTCCCTCACCCAGCAGTAATTGGTTGCCAATAATTATTCAGCTGAGATTGGGGCCTGCTGTCCACTAACCAGTTCTGTGCTGGGATTTCTACTGCTTGAGTTTGTATGGATCTTGTGCATGATGACATCACATTTTTCATTTTTAATTTATAGCAACATGTAGAGGGAGGTACAGAAATTTCCTGTATGCCTTGTCCCCTGCAAGAGTAGGCTTCCATTTATCAACATTCTACCCTAGCAGTACATGTACGTTACAACGGATTAGTCTATACTGATACACCATTTCCCAAAGTTCAGAGTTAACATTTAAGTTTAATCTTTGTACTGTGCTTTTTTGTGTTTGAACAAATAATGACAGCAATTTGCCATTATAATAGAACTTAGAATAATTTCACTGTCCTAAATGTCCTTTACATTCTGCCTACCTGTATTCTATCACCCAATATAAGAGAAGTAAAATTGGTTTATACAACATTGTACATACTGGAAATCTTTGTTATTTGGTATCTACATGTTTTACCAGTACCATGAAAAATTTTCAGGTACCGAATCTTGACTCTGACCAACCATAATAGCTTAAAGTGCTTTCTGAATCACCAAAGATTAAATTATACACAGTAAAATCTTATTGTTTGATACATTTGAGTGCATTCTAATTATATAAAAGTAAAACAAATCCACAAATGTTGTGGATATTGAAAAATACATTCTAGATTATAGGACAATATCATGTTATAACTTTAAAATATATTTATCAAGCATATATTTAATAATAATAATACAAACATTGAATGCAAATGCCTCTGTCTGCAGAGTGGCTGGTGCAAGAGCAGATGGAGGAGGTGCCCAAGAGTGCCATCATCAAGGTGATAATCATTTCTCAGAACAGTGGGACCCTCAAATCAATGCCCCATGGCTTTGTGTTTGGTTCAGAAACCTACCTAGCTGAGCATAGGAGACATCTTCTACTCTTATGCTAGGCTAGAACAAACTAACTTATGCTGCTCTGTTTCCATATCTATTAAATCTTAATGCTTATAGAGTGTTATCAGAATTCAATACTACTGCTTTCAAATTAGAATTTAAAACCTAGGAACCTCTGGAAGTTAATTTTATGAACAATTGAATCCACACTGAAAAGGCACCTGCTTTTTCCTGGCAAATATATGACTTTAGAATAATTTAAAAAGCCTTTGAAAAGTTAATAAAACAGCAAAATCTACTAATAAAAACAGACAAGATGCTCAAGGGATACAAAGTGGGTTAAGATACCAAAATATAGATGCAATTTGAAAGATTCTGGCATTAAATTTAGGATTTGAGCATATTGACACTGATAAATAGTGCTGCAGGGTTCCTCAGTCAGGTGAGAACACCTGTTAGTGAGGCTCAAATGTCTGAATTGAAATGTACTTTTGATATTTCAGTTATTAGATTAAAATCAGAAACCCTTAAACACACAGTAATTTATGTCAGATCCTTTGTGTGGGGGACTTTTAAAGCATAGATTGACTCAGTTTGATTTTCAAAAGCTACTAAATTGAAGACTTTAAGTGTCTGTGCCTTGGCCACAAGATGCAGTTTTATTACATATCAAATGGAGAAGTCAAAAAGTAGAGTATGATGTCATGCTGTGAAGGCATAATGAGAAGATTTAACAATTCTTTTAAATAAACTCTTAAATGGAAATATTCAAAGATGATAAAAATATTCAGGTGGTGTGGTTTGACCTTTAGAGTCACATAAGAGAGAAGAGTCCAATACATTATTCATCCCGGTATCACCCATTATAAAATAATAGCGGCTTTGAGCTTCATATATAACCATTAGAAAGATCTGTGTGGAGCCAAGTCTCTATAATGTAAATGAGAACTGTGAAATTATCAATGAGTAGATTAACCCAGATGATATACAACACAGGAGACAACTTTTAAAAGACAGAAATTAAAGTCCTTATAACAATATTCTGTGGGGGCTGGAGACAAGTACCTGAGTTCAGATCCCAGCACCCAAGTAAAATACAAGTGTGGTGGCCTACATTTTTAACCCTGGCACTCAGGGGTGGGAGGGATGGAATAGGTGGACCCCCCAGAGCTCTGTGGCTAGCCAATCAGTGAACTCTGGATTCAGTGAGAGATCCTGTCTCAAAAGCTAATGTGAAAAGCGGCAGTTGAAGATGCCAAACTCTGTCCTTCACACATTCACACACATGCATCAGCCCATACATACATGCACATACTACATACACACACCAAAATGAGCAAAAAATACTACTTTGTAACATGGAAGAATCCACTTCCTCAAAACTTTGTTTCAATATTATTCACTATTACTACTTGGGAATATTTGATATAAGGAATTACCCTCACTTACATTATCATTTCTGAAAGTTGTATGTTAAAACACATTGTACTTGTATATTGAAATATGTTTGTAAACTCAGATCTTAGAGAAAATGTTCTTTCAAAATTAAACTCAATCAATGTTTCCTTCAGAGAAACACACATGAAATATTTACAAGAGGTCAGAAAAAGAAATTACTTCTAAACCAAAAGATTTTATTTTCAAATTGAACTTGCCAAATACGATAAAGTAACACACACACTTATTTTACAGAAATTGAAGCCTCAAAGCCAAGCCTTATCCTGCTCTGCTCTATGCAGAGCTTTTAATGAATGAGCTTCAGGAGCCTGCATTGAACAGACACTGAAAGTCACTACACGAAAAGAGACAAGTGAGTTGAATATTTTGGAGCGTATTCTAAAACAGGATTTTTACATTAATGCATACACATTAAAATAAGTTAGCAAAGCATGAGTAAAGACAGTCGGTTTTCAAATACTCACCCCTACTTTCTGAGCCTGGTTTATTTGTCTGATTAAAGAAACGGAGACACACTAGATTGCTTAGTGGAAGGACCTTTATCTCTAACAAGGCCCAGAGCAAGAGTGGAAACTCACCACGAACTCTAGGAGTCTTTCTCTTTCCTTGAGTATGTGTCACACTGTACTTCCCTTTCCCACTGGAGATGGCTTAATCTTAGGTTCTTTTCTGAATGTATGCATTCTTTTCTCAGTGCTTTTATTGAATGTTTATAAATTTTATACAATATATCTTATCATATTTAGACTACCATATCTTAAGGCCTATCAAGTCAAATGTGTCCCCAAAGCCTTTTTGTGTGGGTCCATTCACGGAAGTCTGGTTATCCTATGCACAGTCACACTTTTAAAGAAGACTTACTCTCCCTTTCCCAGCTGCTTACAGTCGCCAGTTGTTCCTCAGATGGGGTTGAAGTTTTTAACCCACTTTCCCCCATCTATGCTGGGATGTTTTCTGACTTGAGTTTATGTGGAACTGACTGGTGCATGCTGTCACTATTGATTTGAGTCCATATGAGTAACTATACAACCATTTAGAAAACTGTTCTGTTCCTTGTAGTCATTCTCCACCTCTGACTCTTAAAATCTTCTCACCCCTCCTCTGCAATGATCCCTGAGCCTTGGGACAGAGAAGTTTGATATCGGTATCCAATTCATGGATAAGCACTCTGCAGTCTCTTGTTCTCTGCACGTTGGCCAGTTGTGGGTTTCTGTGTCAACTACCATCTGCTGCATGAGGAGGCTTCTCTGTTGAGTTGAGAGATGCCATTAATCTATGAGTATAACAATAAGTCATTAGAAGTCAGTTTAATACCTTTTCTATTCAGAAGAATAATAGTAGATGCTCCCCTAAATGTGCATATTCTTTTATACATGAGAAATGAAATGATAATAATAAATAATGGACCCATGTTCTGTGTGCTTCTTGATGTATTGTGCATCCATAGAGTACTTTGACATGAGCCAGTTTCATAGAGATCTGGTGCAATGGGTAGCTGGTAGAGAGTACCCTCTTGAAAGACTTAAAATTCGTCCTGTTGCTGTTTCTCATGAGGGTTCTCTGGGATATAAGAACCCCAATGTTGCCTGGGACATCTAACGAGGAAAAAGGACAGATGAAATTCAAATGAAATTCTAGGGCCACTTGTATGTCAATGAAGTATGTGTTATGATAAGATAAAATAGATAAAAGACAATCTAGAGTCAGAAAAAAAAAACTGGAAGAAGGTTTAAGGACTGCTTTGTGCTGTGCTATGAATTCTATCCTGAATTCTTATAGTAAAGCAAGCAGCTAAAATTAGGTCAGAAAACATGAACAAAAATAGTCAATTTTCAAATATTTATCAAAGAGAATTTTAGTTTTCATCAAATTCTGCTGCACTATTTTTGTAAACCAGGTGATTTTTTTCGTAGTGTCCTTGAAAGGATAGAAAGAAAAGGTGCTTCTTGTAGCAGTCGAGGCTCATGGAGATGGCGAAGACTTTAGGAAGCATTTTGATGAATTATTAGTGTGTGTGTGTGTGTGTGTGTGTGTGTGTGTGTGTGTGTGTGTGTGCCGTGAATGTGTGGGTGCTTGCTGAAGTCAGAAGAAGGGTGTGTGTGTGTGTGTGTGTGTGTGTGTGTGTGTGTCTGTGTGTGTGTCTGTGTGTCTGTGTGTCTCGGGTGCCACATATGTGTGGGTGCCTGCTGAGGTCAGAAGAAAGCACGGAGCCACCCCACTTGCATGCTGGGAATCGAACTTGGGACCTCTGAAAAAGCAGCAAGCCGTCTTAACTGTGGCGCTATCTTTCTGGCCCTTAAGAATTATTTTAGTTTATTTGGAATCAATCATAAACATACAAATTAGAAATCATACAATGTGCATTTTAAAGATTTATACGTATTTAGGAACCCAAAAGATTAAAATTTTACTCTCTAAGAATAAAATGATGATAAACATGAATTGCAACTATGATTTGGATGCACTCAGGAAAGGCAACTAAGGAAAAGTGCCACCTTCTTATTCAGAATATTACCTCCCCATGTGTCTTTAAGAAAAATTTGGAGGGTTTTCTTTTAAATGCACCCCTCCCTTAGCAAGACTGTGACACTGCAGCTTCAGAAGAGAAGGCTGATTTTGTTCCTCCTCATGCACCATCAACCGAACTGTCAGTAAAGTGCTAATTTCAGAAACTTTATCACTTGAGGTGATATTCAACCAGAGAGAACACAGCTTGAGTTTTTCATATTCCAAACTCTGCAATAAGAACAATTAGGAAAAAAAAACCCTGACTTTCCATTTTGTTTCAATTTATAAGCAAAGCAAAATTGAAATGATGCCACCAACAGTGAACTAGAAATTTAAAAATACTGCCCTTCTTGGGGACTTTAAATCTTACTATAAAAATATCTCATTAACCCTTTCTTATCAAAAAAATGCATGTTTTGAACTTTGACAACACTTGTAAATCTGCAGCGTCACTGACCAACTGTAATTGGAAGAAGACGGAGCAATACCTTATTATGTGATCGTGTCCTTCAAGTATTTCTGCCCCCAAACATATACATCAAAGATATACTTTATAAATATTCTCTAAATTTAGATATTTCTTATGGGATTCAAAATATTTAAATCATTTTGAAAACATTATTTCAGAAAATGGGTTTGGAAGTAGCACAAGGAATTTCATCTAAAAAATACAAAAATAGATGAAAATCGTTAAATGGAAAATTTATTGGAAAAGATTGGTGGATAGTCTGCTGGGACCACTTCAAGGGTGAATTGTGCAGGGAGTAGATAGGAAAATCGGCTCATAGAATTCCATGTCAATTCCTTGTAGGGTGCTGGGTGCATTTAGACAGATGTGAAGGATAGCTGTGGAAAGGTCAAAGGGGAGAGATAAGAAAGCACTGGTATCCTAAGAAACAATGCACAATGATTTTGGAATTATGTTTTCAAAACATTGCAATTCAGAGACATTGTAAGTTCAGTAAGACTGCAGCCTAGAAATTGAGTGGTGTGGATTAGAAAGACATTAGCCTTTAAAGTAAACTGCCAAAACTAGAGAAGACTCACAAGCTATGCTAAAGAACTGCAAATTTATAGGACTCACAATGGGAAATCACACAGGGTTTTGCGTAGTCACTTGGGCAGATTTGTATTTTTGAAAGGTCAGTCTTGCTATAGTCTGCAAAATTACCTCCAGGAAGACAAGACTGAAAATAGGGAGACCACTTAAAAAGCTATTACAGCACTCCCTAAGGCTCTGATCGGGGGTACAACTAAGGTGGTGGCTAGAGGAAGGGACGTACTGATTTGAAAGACATTTAGGAGGTTGGTCAACAGGATAAGTGATGAGCTGTGTGAGGAAAGGGAGAGAGAAAGATACAAGGCTAGAACTTAGTTTCTAGACAGAACACTAAAAGGGATGTGTTGCTATCCAATGCAAGATAAAAAGGGGTAGATTTTGGTAGCAAAGATCATCTCAGTTGTGCAACTGTTAATATTTCCCATGACACACACACATGTAATCAATGGAGGGTGAAACACTGAGCTTTACTTCAATAAAAGCCAAATAAACGGGAACACAGTAAAGAGAGGAAGGTGGTGATAGCTCTGAGGTAAGGGGAAGCACTCAAGATTTGGAAATCCCCAGAAGATACATGGGCAAATATAAAGAAATAACCACAAGAGGTCCAAGCTGGCAGGAGGTTGTACTGAGAACAGGATGCTTAAACTTATGCATTCAGGAGCAGGCAAATCCTGGTGATGACAATTGCAGTATGAGCCTGGGCTGACTGGAGTGGAGGTGATGTGAGACCCCTATTTTTGATTAAGATCTAGACCCTAATAGTTGTACCATTCACATGGGAGCTCATACATAAACGTATGCGGGGAAAGTAGAGATGTCTACTACAGTTAATACGGAGAGACTGTTGCTCTAAAGAAAAAAAAAGACGAGTTAGCGCCTCTCAAATAGATCAATAAGTAGATGGAAGTCTGAAACATAAGCATTGAAACCTGAGATACGAACTTGATCTATAATTAATTTAATTGACATATTGACTCATCACTATTGAGTTGATCTGAAATTTAGTACAAAACGCTAACATTGATGAAACTGAAATGTTTCTACAGGCCAGGGCTAAAAAGCTGGACCAAAGGCTGGAAGAAGAGACAAAACTTGCTCTAACTTTAGAAGATGAGGTAAATTATAAATTACAGAACCTATATCATCTACCAATAAATATTTAATAGGCTTGCATTGAAAACTTGACTCTCTTTCTGGCTGTAAGCCCTTGTTCAAGTCAATTAGGCTTTCTATCCATAAAGGTTCTCTTTTGTATTATAAGGATATGAATAGTCTTACAAAAGGTAAGCAATTTAAAAGCTTTTGTTTGATAGTAATTGGTTGAAGTAAAAGCACTAAAAATATTAATCATCAAAATGACAAAGATTATAGAATGTAGAAGTTATATATAGAGAAAGGATTTCAATCTTAAAAAAGAAATTAGATAAAATTGAAATGGTAATTATCATATGTCAAATATTAGCAAACTTTGTCATCAGAACACATTAAGTAGAAACTGTTAGAGTTGAACAATAATTACTTTTGTCTGCTTTTTGTTTACATTTTCCATTTCTTGGTACAGAGAATTGTGTCTTCCTGCTCACTTCATTCGGATGTGGCCAGTGATAAGCTCTGGCCAATAAAAAGGAGCAGAATGATGTCCTGAAGGGCTGTGTTTAATTATGTGGGCCTCACGCTCCAATTTCCAGCAGTGCCTGTCATGAAACATCTCTAAAATCGTTGTTGAGTCAAAACCATCAGAAAATGTTAGAGTATTCTTTACATTGGTTAGTTTGGTCAAACTTCCCCACTCAGCTTCATTGAAGGCAGACAGTTCCATAATGGGTGATGTCCATGGCTTCTGCGTAGTTTGAACTGATACCTGGCAGAGGTTTCTCTCTGAAATGAGAGAATAAGAACGGAGGTTTATCTTCTTTCTGAGCCTGGATCAGCATATGCAGTATATAGTAATAAATTAAGAAGAAAATAGCAAAATTGAGTCATATAAAATAAATCATAATTTTATTCTTCTGATGAATATATAGGAAACAATGCATTTAATCGCTCATTGTATTATCTTAAAATTGTTTTCATTTATATACATATATATTATAAGAGTTTTTGTGTATATATATTTGTGTACATGAGTGCTGGGGTACACAGGCCATGTGGAGGTCAGAGGACAGATAACCTCATAGGTCGATCCTTGCCTCCCAGTTTTTGAGACTGGGTCTTTTGTTGTTCTTTTCTGGGTATTCCAGGCTAGCTGGGCCCCAAGTTTCTGGCCACCTTCTAATCTTTCTGTAGAAACACTGATTTCATACACCATTGCCATATTAGGGTTTATATGTGATTTGGGATTCACAACTCAGGTCCTCAGGATTGCTCAGCAAGCCTTTTACTCACTGAGCCATCTCTCTAGCCATTAGGGATCATTTTCTAAGGTTTTAGCTTTAAGCTGCATCCCTCTTTCCTTGTCTCTGGACTGTAAGAGGGCATGACTTCAGGCCAACTGCTAAGCATAAACAAGCTTAGAACAAATGAAAATATCAACGTCCTAGATATATTGTAAAGAATGATTAAAGTCACAATCAGGAGTGAAGGTGGGATGTCCGCTTAGCCCTACATGATCTTTGTCTTGCTGAGTGGCTTGATGGTATCTCTTCCCTGGTAGAGAAAAACAGCAGTTCTAGAGAAGCCAAAAGCCATGGCTGTTTAATAATAAGAGTAGCAGGCCAACAAATAAGAAGTTTCTAGCATATAGATCAAGAGTGGAAAATAATATGGCTTTGGGATGATGAAGGTTGCAGATTGTAGCTCATTCTATGAACTGAGTTTCTAGGACATGAGGGCAATGCAGTACCTTCTTGATACCATGTAGCAGATAACACCTGGACCACTGCTGCAAAGTGAGCCTGTACTAGTTACTTTGTATTGTTATGAAAAAAAAAAAAAACACTGACCCAAACCATCATAGGGAAGAAAGGGTTTATTTGGCTTAAAGCTCACAGTTCATCATCAAGGGAAGTCAAGGTAAGAACTCAGGGCAGGAACCTGGAGCACAGACCATGGAGGAACACTGCTTACTGGTTTGATCCTCTGGTCCATGCTCAGCCTGCTTTCTTATTGTACAACACAGGACCATTTGCCCAGGATTGGTACTGCTCACAGTGGGCTGGGCCCTCCCACATCACTCAAATCAAGAAAATGCCCCCATAGACATGGCCACAGGCCAATCCAATGGAGACAATTCCTTGATTGAGGTTCCTTCAGTCCAAGTGTGTCAAGTTGATAACTGAAGCTATCCAGCACAGAGCCTCCCCTGACCATGGTATTCTGATCCTACAGCCTGAAGGATGACAGGAGAGGCTGCCTCCCTTTGAAGCAGCATTTTTGACTACTGGGTCGGCCCCCGGCAAAGCGTATTTCTGATTTAAAAGTAAATTTACAAAGAGCAACTACTGAAATATCATCATTTCTCAGAGCTGAAAGGGCTCCAGAGATGTGAACATTTAGGAAACTGGAGCAGAAAATAGTCATAGAGTGTCGTCTATTCATTCATCATCTATGGCAGAACGGATTGCCATTAAACAACTAATCAGCTCATATAATCTTCATTGTTTCTCAAAACCCCTCAACACCTTTCTCTTTCCTTAAGTTGATGGTCTTAAGAAGTTTCAAGATAATGAAATGAGATTTAAAAATACTGTAAATGGGGCTGGAGAGATGGCTCAACGGTTAAGAACACTGGTTGTTCTTGCAGAAGACCCGGGTTCAAATCCCGGCACCCACATGGCAGCTAACAACTGTCCGTAACTCCAGTCCCAGGGGATCTGAGAGCCTCTTCTGTCCTCCACAGGCATTGCAAGCAATATATGCATACACATAAAGTAAAATAAAAAAATGAATTAAAAAAAGACTGCAAATGTTGTGAATGAATGCTGTTCACCTCCCCTGCTGTCCTCTCACTTCACTCCACGCATCTTAGAGCCATTCAGAGCCATCACTAGCTCATCTATGCTCCTTCCCACTAGAGTTTCACACATGTAAGTACTTCCCCTTCTTACTCAAGTTAACTTCTACTCATCCTTCAGCCACATCTTCCTAACCATTTTTTTATGGAGTCTTATAGGACTCCTTGGTTAAGTCAGACCCTCCTATATAAAGACTAGGTACCACTGTGCATCTCAATGTGTAGTCATTGCAAGGGACAATTCAGGAGTCATTGACAGATTTCTGTTTTCCTTAATGGACTCTAAACTCCGTGAAGACAATCTCTACGTGTGATTACAGTTAAGCTGGCTGTACTCATGTTCACTGAAATGTCAAGCAATTCAAAGATTTCTCAGGTGTTTAGTTGAGTATCAATATTGTAGAGTGATGAAGATACATAACAAACTGACCTGTATGTTTAATTCCTTCAGTGCTTTGAATAAAAGTCAAGGTATGGAATTGGGGTAAATAGTAGACATTTACGTTAAAATTTTGCAGGAAAAAAATGTGCAAGCTGATGTTAGTGTCTATACTGAGAAAAAAATTACATGTCAAAAACGATTCTCATGGGAATTTCATCTCACCAGTGCACAGAAATGGTAGGCAAGGGATCAGGTGCCATCCTCTTGGTACATTTGAACTGAAGAAAGGATTTGGTAAATCCTGAACTAATTCATTTCCTTGGACGACACACAATGCTGAATAAATGAATACTGTTAATATATTTTGTAACCGTGCTCTCAGTATATTTAGGCCATTTTGCTGATTATATTTTAGAGTGGTCTTAGGATTCATTTTATTATATAACCTTTTTAATAATTCAGAATACTGTACTGTCTCATGTTATCATTTGATAATCAATTATTGTGGGAAATATGCATATCTACTTAGTAAATAGAACAAATTACAGCAAAGATTTTATTTTAAATTATTAAATCTTTCTGGAGTTGTTTTATTTCTCAGTTGCATCTACCATAAAGAGAGAGGATGGGGGGGTTTAAATGTAATTGGCTTATAAAACTGAGGAATTTAACATTTTATGAATCATGTAGAGTTATTTATAAAGTCTAATTTATTATGTCAGTATTTAAATCATACCATCCAGACTTCATAATAGGAATCAGTGTTCAGAACCTGAGAGTTAGTAGTTTGCTTTCTCTTCAAGATTAATCCCTGCATTCCAGGCTCTAGACAGCATGAGAGCTGCATTTTGTAAATCAAAATATTGAGTTGTTTATTTATAAACAAAGAAAATTTTCTTATAGCAAACATTCTAATTTTTAGGAAATAGTTTCTAAATATTATTTGAAAAGGTATCACAAAAATAGTTCTCTTAGATAAGACTGTTGTATTAATGAAGCATTTGAAATGGGAAAGATAATATATGTGCAGTGAAAACAGATGCTTTCCTTCTGTTGGGGAAAAATTTAACATAAAAGTATAAATTGCACAATGAGCATGATACAATTAAGAATATAGGAGCCTTAACAGTAATCAGAGGAGGGTCCCAAACTTTGAAATATTATAAAGTACACTTACTATTTTGTTCACATTGGAAAAATATTGCTTTATTTTCTATCTGATAAAAGAGAATGATGTTAAATTTATTTACATGAAGATTATGTGACGTTCTTTACTGCTCATTTTTGCCTACATTGAAGAAACATTTGCTTTATTCTAAAACAGAACTTCAAACCTTTAGAAACATACTAAGTTTTAGAGTTGACAGTGTAAGTATAGAAACCGTCCTGTTAGATGTTCTTCCACACTCCAACAAGGCATCTTTCTTGATAACAAAGGCCTTATTTCCAATTCTCTGCACTTCCTATAAGCTTGTTTATGAAAGAAGTTATTGTCCCTGCTCTTTGGAAGGATGATTTATTTCAAGAAATCTTTTAAAGGTAATTAAGTAAGAAGAACTTTTTAAGGGCTAAAATGTCTTTTTCACAGATCCTACAAGTCGTTAACTTCTAAGAGAGTGTGACTTTCCCAGCCTGCCCTGCTCAAACTCTATGGGATACAAAACAAAACAGAAGTCATGAATATGGGAGAGAGATTTGTAGGGAAGAAGGGGGCTGGGAAAGTGGGAGAGAGATAAGAAAGTTTAGGGGGCAGTGACTCCAGTGCATTATCATTATATACACAACTGAAATTGTCAAGAGCCAAAATTTATTAATTAAACAAAGACTGCAGATTAGGTGCTCAATCTAGACATAAAGAGGCATAAGAAAAATACCTACTTTTATCATCACATGTTAAAAACAAGAAGCCTTACTTCTCCCTTTGTGGTTCTGTTGTGGATTTGTAGAAGAGAATTATATAACCCATGTAAGATTTTCATTTTTTTAATTATGTAAAATAATCATGAGGATTTTAGAGTCCATGCATTTCTACTTGCTATTTCCATTCTGGCACGTTTTATGTCTAAACTCTACTCCCTGGCCTTCTCCCCATCACTGCGCGTGAGTTCATACCCTCAGACCCTCTGGATGCTTAAGTGCTTCTCTGCCTGCTCTTTTCCTTCGTGTTCTCCCTGTGGTAAACAGAGGGTTCTCAGTTATACAACTCAACTGTGTGTTGTTTCAGGAACTTCTCTACACCCATCCAATGTAATCCACGGCAGTTAGCAGTGCCCACATCACTGTTATCTAGTTCATCACTCTCTATTCAAATAAGAAAAATTCTACCCTTCTTCTAGAACAATTTTACTAGAACTTGAGGAACTTCAAATAAATCATTGTTTATGTTCAATAGCAACTCCTCAGAGAGGCTTTCCTTGTGATCTTGTCTAAAACAGTCAACAGCCCATCACTGTTTATCCTAGGAGCCCACTTCAGGCTTTACTTCTTTACAGCTCTTTCTCACTATTCATTGAAATGCCCTTATTTAGCTTTTCTCTTTTTGTTGTCCATCTCTTGGATTAAAATGTAGGCTTAGAGGATAAAGATTTTGATATCTAGTCTGTGCTTCTTTGTGCTTAGAATAAGGCCTAGAATATGCTCTTGGTGCATAATCGTTTAATGATAAAAGCAAGAAATTAACGGTCTCCTACCCCATAAAGTTTATGCCAACTTCCCACCACTGCCACTCCTACTGTACATGTGTTAGGCAGAGGTGAGCATTTCTTTCTTTAACTCAATATTGGTAAAATTAATTAGATAGAAAATACTCTCAAGCACTCATGTTGAAAGTTTTATTTCTAAATGGTGACAGTGTTAGGTGATTGGGTCATAAGGATGTTGAACTCACCAATGGGTGAATATATTGAGGAGTTTTTAGCTATATGTGGGGGTTACTGATTGGAGGAGGTAAGTTACCGGGAGCCTACCTTTGAAGACTATATCTTGTTCCTTAGAGTCTCTCTCTCTCTCTCTCTCTCTCTCTCTCTCTCTCTCTCTCTCTCTTTCTCCCCCTCCCTCTCTCTCTCCCCCACCTTCTTGGACATGATGAGGTGAACAGCTGCATTCCACTATATCACCCTATCACTGATACTCTGCCTCTCTACAGGCTCCAATTCAATGGAACCAGTCAACCATGGACTGAAGTCTCTAATAAGTCAAAAAGAAAACAAAACAAAACAGAACAAAACAAAACAAAACAAAAAAATAACAACCCTCTTCCTCCTTTAATTTGTTACTCTCAGATAATTGTCAAAGTGATACAAAGGCAGGTTAATATACTTGAAATCTATTTGATACTTATTGTGGGACAAGAAATGCCTGATAGATGTATTATATATATATATACATATATGTAATATATATACATATATTATAAAGTCATTGTTACAAGGGAGAAACAGATATCCCCTAAAGGGTCCTTAGTCTCATTAGTAAAATAATTTAAGAATGTATTTAAATGGAAACTTTAAGACAATTTTATTTGACTTTAAAGGAAAAATTATCAGGGGAAGCAAGCCAGAATCTCAGCAGCTGCCTTGAGGAGGGGAATGGAAGGGAGAAGAAAGTCTTGAAGACTTGGGGAAGAGCAAGTTGGGAGAAGGGAGCTGTAGAGAAAAAGTTAGAGAATTCAAAAGTTTGGGGCGGCCCGAAGCATCAGAGAAAACATGGTTAGAAAAGAGATATAATGAAAAAAGGTGGAGAATTCTTCAGAAAATTGGGCAAGACTTCGGGGGACCTCATGCCTGTGACAAGGTCCACAAGAACTGCACTCAACAGGCAGAGATTCCAAGCAGGAAACATAAATCTCAGAAATGTCTTTAGTCAGTATAATAAACTAGATTTCCCCCCAAATTTTAATATTTTACCAAGTATTTAAATTCCACAATCTTGATTCCATATATATAATTAAGCTAAAATAATCCTTTACGTCTAAATGATCCCTTTCCATATACCTAACATGGTTTATTACCATTTTACATGATTTCCCATGAGCATCTATTAGAAGTTCATCTATTTCATTATAGTTTAAAAATTAACTATGAATGTTTTCATTTTTCTTAACCTATTAAGTGATATTATCTTTGTAACCTCTTTGTTCTTGATTTCATCATACTTTTAATATCTCTGTATTAATGTTAAAACAAGTTTTATAGCATGCAACATCACCCATATTCTCTAGCCTCCCTTAGTACCCTAAGACTAAACTCAAGATTTTGAGAGGATAGAGAGATGGCTCAGTTGGTAAAGTACCTACTATAAAAATATCTAAGGACCTGAGTTTGCCTCCCGGCCGCTATGTAACAGCTGGGCATAGCTATGCACATGTGTAACCTTAGTGCTAGGATATAGAGACAGACAAATTCTCAGAGCTCCTTGGCCAGGCAGCCTAGCCAATTGGTGCAAGATCCTGTCCCAGAGGACAAGGCGGAGAGCAATAGTGGAAGGCTCCTTATGTCATCCTCTGGCCATCACATGCAATCATACATGTAGGTATGGCACCCACGTGCACATGTGTACACACACTGCACATGTGTGCATACATACACACACATGTTGATTAGACTGTTCTCTGAAAATAGTGAGGAAAATTCTGTTTCCCTACTTTCTCACTACAATAGAGTTAAGTTCTTGCATCCTCCTGGGCTGTCACCTGCTAGCTTCCCTCAGCATCTGTGGACAACAAATATTCCTCACTGTGCTGCCTTTTCATCTTCATGCCTCCCACCATGTCTTCAGTCTTCCTAGTGATATGTATTTCTGATCTCTAGGCCCAGAGATAAGGAGATCACATGGCTAGACCAGGCACATCATCTTATTTACCTGTCTTAAGCGCAGCAGGCTTTGGCCCATAATTACATTTACAGGTCCTTCCCAGCAGCATCTAAATTGATATTTGGTTAAATAACAAGAAAGTGTATAATTCCAGAGACAGAAATCTCTGAAGTTGCATTGAATTTTGCCTCCTGCGTCTCTGTGGGCAGAATATTTACTTTTATTTTCCTTATTTCGCACATGTGTATTTTCAAGAGTGTATATATTTTTGTGAGTTCTTTACTTTATGATATATTCTGACTTGAGACTTTGATATCTGTATTAGAAGTTCTTTGGGTTTTTATTTTTGGTTCTTCTGAGGTTTGATATGTTCTTTAAGTAATGCTTTTGTTATTAAAGTTAATTTTTATTTTACTGAAATAGATAAAGAGAACTGGCAAGGTTTATTCTTTCTCTTTTGAGAATTATTTGCAATCCAGGAAATGATCAATATTTATAAGTGCCTTATGAATATTTGAATAGTTGGTTGAATAGTTGAAAATGTATATATTTTCTGCCTAAGGGCTATAATATTAATTATATTATTCATTTTCTCAACTTCCTCATTTGATTTTTGATTTTTTAAATCATCATGTGAAAGTTTCAAAAATAATTATGTTTAGCAAAAATAATTTGTTGTTATTTAGAAAGGTTTTGCTTAATATAGTTTAAGCTTTGTTATTTATCTTACAAATGTATTTATTGATCATTGTGTAATGTCTGACAATAAAGTAAACAAATTTCTAGGATAAACATAAAAATGATGATTTTGTTGATCATTTTCATAATATTAACGTTTACACTTTGTGAGGTCTACAGATGTTCAGAACCACAGAGTATACACAAAGACAGGAAGCAACTTACTAGGGGGCAGGAGAGTCCTCTGACAAGCCATCTGGAGGCTATCTAGGCTCAGTCATGTTCCAAAGGCCTCTGAACCAAGGGATCTACCTGTGTGACTCTCGGTCCAAGCATAACCAACTGCCAGAAATGCCAGGTAATTCCTGGAGTCATAGGCTGACATGCCTGCAGTGATGTCATCTAAAAACAAGAGAGGAAGTCAGGTTTGCCTTTTCCCTAGTTTTGTTCTCTCTAGGCTGGAGCTAATTGAACTGTGATCATTTTCACTATGGAAGAGCCATCCTCACCAGTCCACTCTGTGTCACATAACAAATGCCTCTGAAATGACTTCACAGACTCAACCAGATATGAGGTTTACTCAATCTTGAAATACTCCTTAATCCAAGCAAGTTGGCCACTAATCATTGTGCCAATAGTTTTATATTTTGCTTTTTTTTCATAAAACATCATTGCATAAACTATGCTTGCATTGGTCAGCTTTACAACTTTGTATATTTTATGTCCTTTGTTTTGCCATCTAAAGTCAGAGTTTTCAAGTAGTAGATTTTAACCCATTTATATTTAGTTGGACTTAATTTTGCTTTGTACTTTTTATTTTAAATTTAATGTTTCCTGCATTATTCAGCAATCCCCATTTAACAGCTGACTGTTTTTTACAGGACTGTTCTCAGAGCGAGACAGACTCCATCTTCCTGAGCTCAGCTGTGCCTTCTTGCTAGAGATCCTCACAGCTGGGCTTACTGTTCACGCTCCTGTGTAGAAGGAACAGGCAGAGCCATGGGACCCTCACCTGAGTACACAGCCACACTTTCCAGCCTGTGATGAACAATTTAGCCCTAATTGCCTGGGGCTTGGAGGACTAGCTGGAGCATGTATGCTGGGGAAGACTAAGGAGAGTCTCTTGCCATTTTATACAGCTATGGGGAAGTCATCATGCAAACTTAGATGAAGACTTTCCAGTATGGCCTTATAGGGGAGCACCCAGACTCTTGTATGTCTCACCCATTGCTCTGCAAGCAAGCCCAATAAACTCATTGGTTTCCTAGAGTGCATTCTGGTTGAATTGCATCTTATTTTGTCTTTGGGACCATTGGAGGAAGCAGTAGAAAATGTTTCCAGCTCCCCTCCCACCAGAACAAAAGGAAATTTAACAACGCTGACTATTTTTGGCTGTTATCAAAGCTCCTCAAATCTTCAGATATTTCATTTTACACTAATAGAATAAATATGTAATTTTCTAAATTACAATATCAGAAATAAGTTGTGTGATTTAACATGTAAACAGTAAACACTGTTCTATTGATTGAAGAATAATGCATCTTTTATTGATCTTCCCCATGGTGTTTTAACCAGGGTTCTTTAGAAGAACAGAACTAATCGAATTAATATGACTAAAGAAGTTTATTAGTTTGGCTTATGCATCACAGTCCAACAATAGCTGTCTGCTCACTGGGGAGACTAAATATCTGGCAACTGCTAGGTCCGTGATGCTGAAAGCCTCTGCAGTCCCAATATGCTGCTGAGGGCCAGTAGTAATCCTGGAGAGCCGCTGTTCATCAGCGATGTTGAATGGCCTAGGCAGCTCTATTCTGATGTCAGAGGAAGGTGGTGGCCAGAGCAGCAGCAACTGCAAGGTAGATACACTCGCCAACAAAGGTGAAGTCGGGCAGGTCAAAGAGCTGCTACTTTTCCTTCAGACTTCTTTATTTGTGGATCACCACCAAAAAGAGTTGGCCATTCTTGGGGCGGATCTTTCTCCCTCCGTTAATCATTCCAGAAATTACCTTCATAGACCCTCCTGAAGACATGTCTCATGATCTCATATCTAACCAAATTGACAACTGAGATTAACCATCACAGCATTAAATTTAAAATATTGGACATATATGCATGCATTTATAGGAGCTTATACTTTTAAACTTATTTTATTGTGTAGCAACCATCTCTGTTTTAGGAAAACAAAATTGATATCTCATTTTTCCACATAATAGTCTGACTTTACTTTTGAGTTGGTTTTAACTTTGAAACAAAAACCCTTCATTCCTGACTGTGCTTCTCTCTCCTACTTTTCTGTCTGTTTTAACCACCAGCGCAGGTGCTGCCATTCTGCTTCATGCTGACATGTTACTCTGTGGATCGTGATGCTGCTACTTCCCTTACTGAGCTGGTTTAAAGTTCAACATTCAGCTCAAGTCATCACACCCTCTGGCATACTTTTCTTAGTTCCTTTCTTCATCCAACACCACATTTATAACATTTCTTTATCACTGTTATGATAAGATGTGTAGGTGCCCTCCACAGCACGGGCCAACCTGCCACCAAGGGACCAGGATGCTCACTGACCTTGAAACTTAGGAAGAGTGGGAAATTTACCCCCTTCACCTTTGAGTCCTCAAACCTTGGGCTATATTTCACATATTTGTGTTACTTAACACCTATGTGTTAAATTTAGATATTAGATGAATTTTGCTAGTGCTAGTCCATATTTTGGTTGAAATGTCATGAAATGTTATTTTACTTTTTTTGAGACAGGGTATCCCTGTAGCCCCAGCTAGCCTGGAACTCGCTATGTAGACCATGCTGGCCTCAATCTCACAGACATTTGTTTACCTCTGCCTCCCGCATGCTGGGATATTTTACTTTTATAAACTACATAACATCATTTTCTAATTTAAAGCATCAGAGAAAAATAAAACTAAGTGAACCATTATGCAAGCAATAAACTTCAGTGGAGGTTATGTCAATATTGGGTCATCGGATTATAGCAGATGCATCACACTGATGCAAATGTTAATCGAAGAGTTTTGGGAGTATGGGGAAGGAACACACAGACCTGTACTCTTTGAGCTCAACTTCTCTATGAAACTAAAACTGCTCAAATAGTCTAAACTAGAAACTTTGCTTTCTATTAATATATAGTTCAAAAAGATAAAATATAATTGAACACAATTACTACTTAACAATAGCATTTACTTGTTAACCCAACTGATATTTGGGGAGCCATGCTATACCTACAACTAAGTTGTGGATTAGAATACAGAGGCAAACAATACAACAAGCTAGAGACACATTATTAGTTGCATATAGTCAAGAGCACTGAGAAGACACTGGGAGGCCATGCTTCTGGAATACATAGCAAGGAGACCAGCCCTAGACCTGGCTGGGTGATCTGAGAGATGAAGATTGACGTGATGCCTAAGGAAGCCTGAGTGAAGAAGAGCTTGTGAGCAGACAGTTGGAATTGGTGGAAAAAGAGAGACTGGAGAATTATAAATGATTTCAGAGCTCAGACTTTAATCCAGAGGCAATACAATGCCCCTAAAGAGATTTTAGCATGGACATGGCATGATCAGATTTCTTTTCTAGAATGATTTCTGTAGATACTAAGAAGAAGAAAGTGAATTAAAAAGAGACAAAAACAGCTGGTGTTCAGTGCAAGAAAAGAGTTTACAAAGTTTTCTAATTAGCTAGGCTGAAAATGGTGCTTTTCTATAATACAGTGCTGCCTGTAAGAATGGAGGCAGTGATGGGAATTTCATACATATCAGGAGATAGATGTTTGGCAACACGACACAGACATTCAGTATGATTTTTTGTCTCTCCATTAAACTGAACAGGTAGTCTAATTCCACTCACATAGGAAAAGGTAGAAAGAATGGTTTTGTGAATGAAGATTGAAAGCAAGTCCCACTTGGGATTTGGAACATTTACAGAATATGTAAACCAATACCTCTAGTTAAGATACAGACACATAGGTTTATGTGTAGGAACTCGGCCTATAAGAGAGTTGGGGATTGTCATACTTTCCCTGTAACTGAGGAAAGAGTTGATGAAGAATGGTCATGTGGTACTAGATGTTTTTTCTTACAGATCCTTGGAGATTTAATATCTTAGAAAGATAAGTTGCCCACATTAACACTTTCTAGCTCATAAACTTCACAGATGGTTGTATTATCATTTTTTGTCTGATCTTTCTGAGGCTATAAGGGCACATAATCCATAATTTTCAGGCTGACACCCAAATAGTAGATCGTTTACTCAACTGTAAATATGTGTTGAATACTTCATGTCCTTTGGCCTCTCCAAGGGTGCAGACACGGACCACAGTTGTCTACAGCATCCTCCTTTGCATGCACATCTTGCAGAGGTCCTCACTGACATTTATGATTCCCAAACTGATCATTGAGTTTTTAAAAATTTCTTCTCACTTCCTCTACCCAGTTTTAGACTAAGAGTTACTATAAAGTTCAATAAACTCTTCTACCTCTTCTGTGAAAAGGGGGTTATTTCCAATCCCATATGTATATTCTTGCAAAATGTACTGATAGGAACCCCAAGAATGAATGTTAAGGCCATTAGATGGATGCAAGAAAGGTGCTGGGATGAACACATGCCTGTGGCAGGGAGAGTTTGCAAGGACGAGGAAGAACTGAACAAGGCCAATGTCAGGGAATACACCTGGAGTTTGTTCTGATATGCTACTGTGATAGCTCCTTGAAGTTTTTGGAAAAATATTGACTTCCAGTAAACACGTGGAAATACTGAACCTGCCTAAGCAAAATAGCGAAGAAAGGCAGAAAGATGTTCAGAAAGACGGGCGTTGCTGGATTGAATGTATTCAATATGTAATCTGTTTTACTCCAAGAGAGTCCAAAGGACTCTCCATTTAAGTAAATTAATGAGCTAAAATGGTTATACCCAACATCAGCATGTGCTTTCTACCCCAGGGTTGATATACAGGGAACCGTTCATATTTTGCATACTAAGCATCCATCACTGAAGACTATAGCATTCTGATACAGAGGGGCCTGAGGCCAGCCCTGAACATTAGAAGGAAATTCCAGTGGTCACCAAGATGTAGCAAAGTTTGAATGACAGGCATATTTGTGTTTAGCCATATTTAATTATCTATAATTTGCAAGTATAATTTAAAATAAGTTCATATTACCATAGTAAAATTTAATAATACATAAGTGTAATACATAATATGTATAATTGCTTCTGGAAAAGAAATCAATCTAGTGGTCAGAGATCACTTGTAATAAACATGTAATGAAAACAAATTATTGACAGTTCCTAGAAGTTAACACTAATTTTGTAACACGAATATCTCTAGTGAATATTTAATGTTGAACATTTCCTTTCTAGGTGAAACATTTTACATTATTTTTATATTAGTATCCTGATTCTTTAAAAATTTTTTTCATGTTATTTCATTCTTTTTGATAGAAAACAAATGTGTAAGCCAAGTGTTTATGGGTGATTATATCACCATTATTCACTGAAAGGAGCAAATTAGGACACATTCTAGTAAGAAATATAAATCATGAACCATCTCAGCCCTTTAAGGGGTATATCAAGGAAAGTGATTTCTTGGCCTTTTAGCTTTAAATGTTCCCGCATCCTGCATCTTTGGCTGTATTTAAATGAAGTTGAAGTATTACAGAACTTGAGAAAGCATTAGCAGTCAAATGGCCAGTGCTTTCTACTTCTCAGTATACATACATACATACATACATACACACATACACATACACATACATACAATACACACACATACACACATATATGGGTAGTTCAGGTCAGATGTGTCCTTCTGTGGGAGTCCCCTGTGTGTGTCTGGGTAGAAGATGGCATGTGTGTGTGCTTATGCTGAGTCCCCAGTGTGTATTTCTGAGCTCTTTCCAGGACATAGCAAAGCAACCACTGTGTTAACATTTACTTACTGTTTTAGCTTGGCTGTCTAGTGGAGTGGCCTGACTTTAAAAATGATTCATGAAATCATTTATTAATATTGATACCATCAATACTATTAATACTGTCTTAAAATAAGCTTCTTAATTTATATTTGCACATGTATGCATGTGTGGTACGTGTATGCCTAGGTTTCCATGTGTGGGGGCACACATGAGTGTGTGTATATGTGTGGAGGCCCAAATTTTGCTGATTTATTTATTGAGACAGAGTCATTCACTAAAGCTGGACCATTCCAATGCTGGCTAGTCTTCGTAGACTGTTACCCTTCCAGATCTCTTGTCTCTGTCTCCGAAAGCTGGGATCACAGGCAATCAGCACATTTGCCTAGGTTTTCTGTATGTCCTGTGGATCTGAACTCTGGTCCTCATGCTGTACAGCAATCACTTTATCTACTGAACCATCACCCCAACCCCTAATACAAGTTTTTTTAAATTGCATTATTTGACTTCCTATTCTTTGTTGAACAAGGTACTTATTTTATGCATTACAAGTTCATTTTTCTTGTAATATATGTAAGTTACTTGAACCTCATTATCTCTATTGAATTAATAAGTCATTATATTTATTTCTCTCTAAATTCATCTTCGAACTTTTGCATTTTCTATTTTGGTATAACATATGAGGGAAGTACAAAAGTTCATTATTTTCCAATTAGCAAATTGATTACCAAGAGAGTTTAATTAAATAATCTTTCCCTTGTTCAATGGTTTGTGATGTTTCTATGACATATTTCTAGAGAGAAAGTCATTCCTATATGAAGTTCTGTAATAGTTATCACTAGCTAATTGTGCAATGCTAACTCATTTAAATACTGCAGTTTTATATCTTATTTAAAGCCTGATAGGTCATTTTCTTGCCTTTAACTTTTGTTAAGAAATAGCTCCCCTCATATTTCAAAATTTTAATTCCCTCCAATTTTTATATTTTATATTTTATTTATTATTTTAATTTTACATGTATGAATTTGTTGTTTGCATGTATGTAAGTGCACCTGTGTCACACAATGCCCACAGAAGTCAGAAAGGGTGTCAGATACCCATGGAACTGGAGTTACCATGTGAGCCCTGGGAAATCAAACCTGGGTCCTCTGCAAGAGCAGCCAGTCCTCTTAATCATTCACTGAGTCGTCTCTCTAGTCCTCCCAATTTTTATTTTATTTTATTATTTTTAAGTATTTTATTTATTATTTTTATTTTATGTGTATGCGTGTATTGCCTGCATGTAGGTAAGTGCACCCCTGCCGTGCAATGGCTGTGGAGGTCAGAAGAGGCTGTCAGATCCCCTGGGACTAGAGTTATGGACAGTTGTTAGCTGCCATGTGGGTGCTGGGATCCAAACCTAGGTCTTCTGCAAGAACAATTAGTGTTCTTAATCACTGAGCCATCTCTCTAGCCCCCAATTTATATTTCTCATGAACTTATATTTAGTAATATTGTATTCTTCTTCCTATTGTTATACTTTAAAATAGTTGCTGAGATGAATAGAAGGTGCGGTAGGAAAGTGCCTTTGCTGAGTAGGGGTGAACACCTGACTTCAGATCCACGACACCCATGTAAAAACCAGAGTTTGGCTGCACATGCATCTGTAACCCCAGGACAATGGGAGGCAGAGACAGGAGGATCACTGGGGCTTAGTAGATGCCAAGTTAGCTCCAGGTACGGTGAGAGATCCTGCCTCAAAGGACTAAGGTAGCAAATAGAGCGGTGCATCCAACGTCCTCCTCTGACCTTCACATTCACATACTGCTGCATGCACTTACACTTGTGGTCATACATCACATACACACACATCCAACATACACATACATGCATACACATACATACATACACATGAATGCACACAGAATAATAATAACAGGGGTTTAAACTATCTTTACTCATATCCAAAGAATGGTGTACCTTTCCAACTATGAAAATTTGTTTTCTTTATTTGACAGTTTTGGTCAAATGTCCATTCCTCATGTTTCATTGAGTTTGTTGAGAGCTGCACAAGGAACATAGCCAAGATTTCATTGATCATGTTCTCTTCTAGAACTCCCAGACAATGTTCACACTTGCTGATGTGAAGAGTCCATGTCAACAGCATTGGATCAAGAACTCCTCTCCCTTCCTAAATCCCACTGAAGTAGACTGAGGGATGGAGGGAAAGGGCATCTATTTAAAGACCCTTGTAATTCTGTCGCTGATATGAGAAAGGGGATGAGGAAAGTTGTCAAGGCTTCCCTGTCCCATATCTAAGCTTTCCTTTTCTCTCTCTCTCTCTCTCTCTCTCTCTCTCTCTCTCTCTCTCTCTTTGTCTTTTTTGAGACAGGGTCTCCTTATAGTCCCAGCTGTCCTGGAACTCACTATGTAGATCAGGCTGGCCTCAAACTCACAAAGATCTGCCTGCCTCTGCCTCCCAAGTGCTTGGATTAAAGGCATGTGCCACCACACCCAGCCTCCATTTCTCTTTTTATCATCATCTCAGCCCTGTCATATGAATGCAGGCAGTAAAAGATATAAAACTGCAGTATTTAAGTGAGTTAGCATTGCACAGTTAGTGATAAATACATATTACAGAACTTCATAGAGGAATGACTTTCTCATGAGAAATATGTCATAGAGACATCACAACCATTGAGCAGGCGAAAGATTATTTAATTAAACTCTCTTGGTAGATGCATGAGAAGACCTGTAGGACCTAGAATGTTGGTGCCTTGTAGACGAGAAGATGAGTAGTGTCTAAGAACTGGTGTTCAGCAGGAAAAGAACTAAGGGGACACATTTGGTGGCCTGTTCAGGCATTCTCTGGGGCCATTGGGAAGGAAGTCTCACTAGTGTTGGAAGCCAAGCCAACATCCAACTTTTGTGTTTTCCTTCCTACAACTGTTCCTCTTTGCCCTGTCTAGTGGCCTTCCATCAACAGCAGATTTCCTGCTGTTCAATCATGAAGATGGCATCTGGTCCAAGACCGTGCATGTCTCATACACAAACACATGCGATGGCCATTCTCCAGACCCTCTCAGTGTTCCAAAATACCCAAAAGAACAACAAAGAGCCTCCTGTTTCATCGAAGGCCTCAGCATTCAATGGAAAATTGTATCATGGCTACACAACTTTTCTGACATGTACATGTGGTTCCTTCTCCAATATTACCTGTTCCTTCACATGTATGTAATCATAATAACCTGTTGGAGTTACCCCAAGATACAGAAGCTTGTGATTGCATCTGGCTCTTTTTCCTCCATGAAGAGTCTTCCATCTCTGCTACCTAGAGTTTTACAATGTGCATATGAATCTCACAAGACCACATTGTTTATAAATGGTATCTGCCTTTTACCTTGCCATACACAACACACACACACACACACACACACACACACACACACACACGATAAAATGCATCGAAATATTTGATACTGTTCCTACCCCATCAGTGACCCACCTCTTCAACACAACCTGCTTTCACCCTTTGATATTTCTGTGTCTTTACTGCCCACAGCTAGTACATTTAGCAAATATTGAGTATAGAAATGTATTTAAGGAAACGAATCTATTCTTTCAACCCTTAGCAATCAGCCCAAGACTAATTAGAGAACCCACCCATGAAACAGTCACTTTTGTTGCTTCTCCTTAGACAATTCCTCACTTCTGTCAGTCTGCTAACTGAATTTTAAAATTTTAATTCCAACTCTGTCTCAATTGCATGAAACTTATCAAATGTAATGTTACTACAGACAAAAATAAGGGGCAAGTTGTTTAGTGCGTCAGGTACCAAGGTTAAGCAACTGGACATGGTGAAGCCAAATTCCCACTGATATTCCAATATGATAAGACTTAGACAGACAGACAGACAGACACACACACACACACACACACACACACACACTAACACACTTGAAATCTGTGCTTTAAGCTATGCTGATATTTTAAAATTGAAGAAACTCGGATTCATTTAAATTTTGTTTTCCTCGTAGTGGTGGGAATCAAACCCAGTGCCTGTGCATCCTTGGAAAGCACTCTACCATTGAACTCCAGCTCCAGTACACAGGTTCACTAAAATTTGTAAGATTATTGGCTGTGACTTCTTTTAAGATTAAAAACATTGTGCCTTCAATCAGAGCAATACCTCTATCGCCCTTTGTTCCTGTAGCCATACAAAATCAAGTCCCTGTCCCCAATTTCCACCTCAAAATGTTTCAAATTATCTTCAAATGGAGGATATTAATTTTATGGAGATTTAAAAATCTTCAAATAATTTCCCACTTGCGTTTCTGAAGAACTACACTTTAGAGTGTTAAGAAATCATTTTCAGGGCCTGGAGAGAAGGCTCAGTGTTTAAGAGCACTGGCTGCTCTTGCAGAGGACCCAGGTTCAGCTCCCAGTACCCACATGGCAGCTAAAAATTGTCCATAATTCCAGTTCCAGGGGATCTGACACCAGTGCGCTTATATACAATGCAGGCAATACACTCTACACATAAAATAAAAATAATAAATAAGATTGTTTTTAAATGTCATTTTCAGTCCATCCCATCCCACCCTCATTTTTGTCACTATGGAGCTGTTGATTACGAGGGGGAAAAATTTCTAAACTAGATGTTTTCCAAATGGAAGTTCTTGATATGTATATAAAATAGGAAGAATTTCATTTACAAATGCTTAAAAGTTACTTTCTCATTTCTATGATTTTTCTAAGAGAATTGGATTAATTTCTATAATCAACTCCAAATTTAAGTGTTTTGGTTTAATCGTTAAATAATTGTTAGTGGGAGATTTTTAAACTTTAAACCCAGGAAGCCCCTTATTTCAACCCAATTCAAACTTATTGACCTCAGAAGCATAATATACAATAACTTTTAGCCATTCGAGCCTAATTCATAGACATATAATTTAAACAATAGTAAAACATATTGTGACTCATTTTCCAGTTGTTGAAAAAATATTTATGTGCCCTTATCCTTAAAATATGTGAATAACTGGTATAATTTGAGTAGATTTCTCGGAAGAACATTGAGATCTCCGATCCTAAGGAAACACTAAGAAGCAGTAAAGTAACATTTATCTTACATATTCTGTATATTATTAAAGTTTATTGAGTATCAAAGAGAGGGAAACTACAGATATTGACATAATGAAATATGTAGGATATATTTCTACATTCCGCATATATTAAAGTTAGCATCTTATTTTGATGGACTGGGCATTAAGACTTTTGTTTTGTAGAAGGAACAGGCAAAACTACCTCCATGAAAACTATTTTCAGAGTTCAAACAGAAAAGCAGGCTGTGCCTGTCTTTTGTCATTACCATTTTTAAGGTAGGCCATGTAGTAGCTTCAGGGGAAGGATGGAAAGATCCAGCAGAAAAGTGATGGACTTCACGTGGGAGAGTAAAAGAGTTACAAGACAGTCCTAAGATGGTGTAGCCCAAAGGCTGTAGAGGAACTTAGTGATATTAAATTCTAGATTGAAGTGAAATAATTTAGGATACTTTATGAGACAGGCCGACAAAGCAATGCCTTTAGAAATATTTATTTGGTTAGTCTAATTATGTAAAATTATGAGAATTGTTGAGAAAGTATGATATTGCCTCTTAACAAAGTTAACTTTCACTTAACAAAGTTAGGGACTTATGAAGCTGAACATTTATCATCATGCTAAAACCCATAGTGGATGCATTCCCTGCCATGTATTACCCTGCATTCCACAGAGAAAGTGTAACTCCACAGTACAATGGAATCGAGGAGGATGGACAGATTGACTCAGCTTTCCCAAGATATTCAAGTGAAGTTTGTGCAGAGACTTGAAAGACACAGAATTTCCTAGGGACAGGTGGGAAGAATAATTTAGCCTGCCTGGTGACATGCAAAGTTGCACTGGTATGGAAGAGTATACTGACATTGAATGGCAGAGCACAGGAACTGGGAGACAGCTTAGTTGGCAAAATGGTAGAATGCTTGCTGCACAAGCACCCCAAGTAAAAAGCCACATGTGACATACTCATAATCCCAGTCCTGGGGAAGCAGGGGCAGGCGTGTCCTTAAATCTCTCTGGCCAGGCATTTTAGCCTAATCTGGAAATCCATGTCCAAGTGAGAGAGTCTGTCTCATAAAACAAGATGGGAAGCTCCTGAAGAACAGTACCTGAGGTTGATACTGGACCTTCACATACATGCAAACACATGTCCACTTGCACACACATAAACATACATAGTGCACACATGCACATGCACACAAATAGAAACACTCACTCATACCTGCAGATGCACATACACACTGGAACAGAACTAGAGAGTACATTCCAACAGCATTTAGTTTACCTTCATCATTTTTAATTTTCAGTCAGTTGTCTTACAATACTTCTAAAATATATTTCTATGCTGTGAGATCTTATATAAATAGCATAACAAGGTAAAATCTGATACTGAAATATGACCCATAGAATCAAAACGAACACAGTAGATTTGATATAAGAATAATTTGTACATATTGCAGTTAGTATCATGCGATAAGATACAGCTCTTCACTCAGAATTGATGGTTTTGCTTGTATAGACGTCAGCAAACTGCTGTTATATCTTAAGTACACTAATGTCCACTCACCTAGCAGTTTTCCCAATCCATACCTTAAAGCTAATTCCCCAACTATTTAGGAAATTCAAATGGAGCTCCTAAATATTTCACACACAGCTTTTGGTAATAAATTATCCAACATATTTCAACACACTCAGACTCCATAGCTCCATACATTTTAAAGATTGTGAATTAACTCTTGACAAGGAAAATTCAAAACTCTTCAAAGCTAAACCCTGGGAAAAAGACAGAGGATAGAAAGAAAACAGATGAAGTCATGCAACAGCCAGCTGAGGAGGAAACAGAGCTAAGGAGCTGTGAGGCCACAGCATGAAGCAAAGTGGCCTCATTAATACACTGCAAAGTACCAGAATGCGACAAGACAACACTGACTTTCCAAACCAAATACAACTAGAGTTTACCACTATTGATTTTAAGGAGCAGCTGCCTAATTGTTAGAAAGCAGATACTTGAGCAGTTGTTTAGATTTGCATATGCAAATAAGTTGCCTCACAAATATATCTGGATCTCAGCCACTGAGCTTCTGGTTAAGTTACACACAATGATTGGGAGATTTAGCCATCATACTAATTGAACTTGATAAAGTAATTAGTAGTAGTAAACAGGTATATAAATAGAAGTCACTTAGATGATAGTCAAATCACAACTAAAAAAACTGTAAAGAGCTTTATTACTGAGCTTTCATTTCCCAATTTAAAAATCAGTTTCATCTAGTCCCAACAATAATTCATTTTAAGATGATAATGTCTTATTACCAAAAATATTTATCCTATGAATATTTACTCAGTACTTTAGGTTAGGTATTTATGATGGAAAACAAACTAAACAAAATTTCCTACTTATTTTTTGTTACTGACACAAAAACAATTCATGGAATAGTTTAGTGAGAAATTATAAATGAATGTGCATGCAAATAACTTTGTTAAATATACATCTATAGATATATAATAAAAATTTTAATATAATATAAAGATAGCTCTCTTTTGTGGTACTATATCTACGACAGATGATCAATTTCAAAGTAATATAATGCTTAACTCATACCAAAAATATTCACTGAACACAGTCTAGCTTCGCCTCTGAAAGTTACAAAGATATTTTAAATCTGTAGTCAAGAAAGCTATCCATTTTTATTGCACGTTAAATCAGTTTACAATCTGTTTAACTTTGTCCTATTATATAAACAAAACTGAACACGGAAGGAGAGCCATGAGGATAGTCATGCTGCCTTTATTTCTGTACTCTTCTTTTCTTGGGGAACATAATCTAACAGAGAGAAGACAAAGAAGCATGACATACTATGATAAGTGTTATGATAGGATGTCTAGGGGCTCCAAAGAGCAGTTCAGTCAAGGTTTTTAAAGTGCAGGTGTTTTCTTAGTTGAATTCCCCTGATGCATACCTTGATATTAAAAAAATACATATGCATATAATTATTGGAACAAAGATAGAATACATTGACTTGGAATTTCAGCTTAGGAAACTCAAGTGGGAAAGTGAGCAGGTAAGGATGGGATGGAATAATTGAAAGATGAATAATCAGGCAATTTCCACCTTGGTAATTGAAAAATCCAAGTAGCAGAATCTGAGACATAGTGGAGAATTTTTTCAGGCATATCTCACCCAAGCAGAGAGGAAGTCGGCCAACTGACATATCAAAGATGTCCATTCTTTGGTTGAAATCAACTCAGCAGTGTTAACTCTCCCAGTCCTCTAGCTCGCTGAGTAGAAATTCTTTGGTCTGTGCTCTTGTGTTGAAGTAGAGCCAAAAGGCATGGTGAGTCAAGGAACTGGTTCGGACTGGTGACACTGGACACTTGCTGATCTCTTTCACAAGGCATATTTTACGGATTTTATTTTACTTATTTTTCTTTCTTCCAAGAATGAGTCCACTAAATTTTTGTTCAATTTTTTCATCTATCCAGCATAATTCACTTCCCCCTTTACCATGGATTTTGAGGGAAATTCCTGACACTGCTTCTGCTTACAAATATTCATTTTTTTGACCTTTAAAAAATTTTTATTTGTTATTTTTATTTTATGTGTATGCATGTATTGCCTGCATGTAGGTAAGTGCAGCCATGTCATACAATGGCCACGGAGGTCAGAAGAGGCTGTTGGATCCTGTGGGACTGGAGTTACGGACACTTGTTAGCTGCCATGTGGGTGCTGGGATTTGAATCCTGGTCTTCTGCAAGAACAACCAGCGTTCTTAACTGCTGAGCTATCTCTCCAGCCCTAACAAATATTCTTAATTTACGTTCCCTTCTTCATACCAATATGGATATTTTCAGTCATACTTAAATCTAAACTCTCCCATGTTGCCTCAGAATCACATGCACACTGCTGGAATAAAGGTCCCAATGCCACGGTCTTCTCTCAGATAAACCTGTGACCAAAAACTTTAAAATGGATTCTCTACCTTCTTATTGTGCCACTTTTTAACCTCAACCTTGTCTATTCTGTTAACAGCTTGATTCTAAAACCTCAATAACCATGACTCATCTATGTTCCTGCCTTTTATTTCAATGAGAAAATGAATACAATCATGAAACAGAATGTTTTCTTACCACTACCAAATTAATCAGATTTTCTCCTCGCATGTCAAAATCTTCATCTTTTCACTTGCAACAGTAGCAGCTATTTTCCTGCTGATAGCAACCAACCTTCCATTTATACTGTGAAATCATTTCCTTTTTCTAACTCAACAACTTTATTCCCAAAGGTGTCCATCTTTGTTACAGCAAATTCAGATCCCTGTCTTCACAGGATTAGTTCAATCCAAATCAGAACATATTTAAGGAACTACCACAGTATAATGAACTTCAGTAATTAAATAGCAAATTAAGTAGTATTTCTAAGCCTCAGCTACTTCATCTATCAAAAAGAATGATAATAGCATCTACCTCTTTGGATTATTGTTAGCACTGAATGAAATGAAGCTTGCAAATGCCTTAAAGTATCTGACGTTGATTAATAATACATTATTAATATGTGATTATGTAGTGAAATGAAATAAAGCTAAAATATTATCTTCTTTCAAGCATTTCTATGTTTTTTTTTTCTTGAGACAGAGCCATCATCTTTAGCTTAGGATTTCACTAAAATTATGCTCATTCCCTTCCCTCAGCCTCCCAATAGGGTCACAGACATACGCCACCAACCCTGCTTTTCAATATTTCTTCACTGTTATTCGCATTCCTTTTGAAACATATATCCTTTATCTTCAAAGCTTACTGTTGATGAATACAATTCCCCAAAGTGGCTACAATATTTCTGGATCCATGTCGTCTTCTACAACTTGACTGATCCACAAAGTGAAATCTATACTCTTCTTTCTGAAGCTGGGGAGTTCTGATTCTCAAATCTCCCTAAGATTGACAGAGGCAAAGTTCTATGTGATTTCTAAAGTTAGGTGATAACCACCAATGCCAGGATCTCTGCTTTGTTTCCTTCTTTCCATTTCTTAAAATGATCACCTTTGGAATCGAGTCAAGAAATTTAACAAGAAAGCTAAAGGTTGGGAGAAACTGCAGCTCACAATCTTCAATGACAGTAGAGACTTCAGGGGTCAGAATATCACACTGTCAGTTGGTTAGAAATAATCTTCCAAGCTTCAAAAGAGCCACCTTATCTTGGATACCTATAGTTTTATATAGTGGTGCAAACCAATGTTGTAAAGAGATTTACATATACAGTAATATTGCCAGATTGATCTTTAGAAGTAGAAGTATCACAAAATGGAAAGCTGCTTTGGCCTTGCAAATTTATGTAAACAGCAAGTTGAGAAAACTGCTCAGCTGCAAATACAAGCTTCATATTATGGAGGAGGGAGGACATTACTGAAAGCAGAACCCAGACCATAGAAAATACAAATGATTCCTTTTGGACAGTGTTCTTCCTTCCTAGGAATCTATGACGACCCTCCTCTCAGGGCATCTTGTCCTTTGGTATTCAGCTTACTTATGTGTCATGTGTATGTGATCATGCCGCATCTATTTCTCAGATTCAAGTTGCTCTGAATATGGAGTGCCTCATGTTCATACTCTTTCAAGACCTCTACACTGTGTATGTGGTAGACAATACATGATGTTTACTTATTATTGTAATGCATGAGAGTAAACAGATGTAGAAGAAAAATGGAAGACACAATTAGGCACAGCATGTTTGCTCTGAATTTTGTAAATAAATGAGCTCGTCTGTATGTAATTTAGAATTTAGTGAAACCTTAACTAAGAGGCCTGAAATATGGATTTGATTATTTTGGCTGTTGTAGCTGTTGTACTATGGTTATTTCTTTTGATAGTCTATTAGTCATTATGATAAGCACTTCCAATTTGATTTATAAAACACGTGTTTTCAATTAGAGGACCACACATTTAAAATTCCCTATTGTATCTGTTTATTATAAATGCTGCTTCAATTCAGCCAACTTTAATTCTTCTTACCTTTCCCCAATCTGTGAATATTGACTTACTGTATTTATGAAAATAAATGAAATCCATGCTATGTTAATGGAAGATATTTTTGCAATGTAGTGTTCCCAGAAAAAAAAATGTATAGATATCTATAGTATTGATTTGCCAAATCCTAGAAAAGATCTAACATATGAAATAATCATTTTATCAACTGTAAGTACATCCTTCACTTAAAAAAACTGAGGGGGTTTGTTTGATGAATATTAAGATTTCATGTCACTTAAGAAACTATTTGGGTGTTCAGTCATAGTACTTATAAGGAACTTGTTCTTTGATCAGCTACAGTTAGCAAATTTCTCTGGTGTTTAAGTCACTTATATAAACCATGATTGTGATTGAATGTGTCTTGTGTATTCCTCTCATACCCTTTAAATCATTTTTTATTACTTGTAATACCAGACACACTGTAAGGATTATGTAAGAAGTGAACATTTGCTTGGAGAATTGTGACAAGAAGCTCAGGCTGGCTGCACATTCTAGGAGAGGCACGAATTTTCCTTAGTCCACGGATGCAGAAGTCAAGTTCACAGAGGGCTGATCGCATAGATATTACAGGAGCACAGTTCAGAGACTTTGAAAAAGCATTGTTTGTATTAGAATTTTGCAGCTCATGTTTGTTGTTATATAACGATAATGTTATAAATGTTAATTCTAACAAATAATGGGGAAGGTGAGCTGTTGAGGTTTGACTCTACCACGGTTTTATGCCTTGAGTAGTATTGAATGAGCTCACAATACAAAGTCACTCACAGAGTGTCTATAAAAAATTTCTTATAGCTATTTAAATAATATCTCTGTTATTTATTGGATCTTAGAAAATCACATTGAAAAGTTCTACTTCCTAAATTAAAACACAATTCCAGTGACTACTTTGAAATCAGATTATTATTTTAAGAAGTTTGTTTTTTAATTTCTATTAAGTATCCATTAATTCTAAATTTAATCTTTTTCATCTTCTGAAAAATGGTATGAAAATCAAACACAATTACATATTTACTGAACTGATAATCACTACATGAACTAACCTTTAAAACCAGACATCAGTGTGAAGAAAAAGGCACATAGAAATCAATTCTTAAGCAAAATTGAAAATAAGTCTCCAGACAATAATTCTTTTAAAAATAACATTTCTATTGATTGTTTGAGAATTTCATACAATGTATTTTGATCCTGTTCAGAAAGCCTCCCTCAGAACCTCTCCCCCATCTTTTTCATACCCATCCCCACCTCCCTACCCTACCCTACCTCTTTCCTCTGTCTTTATTACTAGGCTCTATTTAGTTTAGCATGTGTTTCCCAAATACTCTTGGGTGTAGGACTGTACCCTGGAGCTGGTCAACATACCCAAAGTCGCCCTTAAAAAATTTGACACTGTCTCTCCCAGGGCCATCATTTGCCAATAAATATTTCCTCAACTAAGGTTGGGGCTTTTCCCATCTTCCCATCCATGCCAGGGTTTTGTCTGGCTTGGGCTTGCACAAGTTTTGTGCATGTTGTCACAACCACTGTGGATCCATATGTGCAACTGCCTTGTTGTTTCTGGAAAACACAGTTGCCCTGTATTCATTTACCACCTCTGGCTTTTCAAATCTTTCTTCTCCCTCCCTGTTCCATGGTGATTACTGAGTCTTGGGGGGAGATGGTGTGATATAGGTGCCTCATTTGCTAAAAATGTCTCTTAATCTTTTGAACTTTCATATGAAAATGATAGAGCAAATGACGCACAACGCATATCTGTTGCTAGGTAAAGCTACAAACTTGGACTAAATTATTGCTATGTTACATGACCCAAAGCCATCTAAACTTCCCATAAACATAGGCGTTGTTTGGTCTAATTTAGATTTTTTTTTCTAAGATCCAGAAAATGTGGAATCCACTTAATTGGTAAGCTGATAAATGGCTCTTCGATCTAATGGTATAATTACCAAGTGGTAGGCACAGTGTAATATATTGAAATGACTCAAGCCAATTGGCTCATGGAATATTTTTTTACAATTAAAGTGCTATTTATAAGCTTCCTCACAGTAGGTCTCTTCCTACCTATGAATAACAACCTCCAAATGTTTTCTAATAGAGTTTATTCTACATGTGTGGTTAATAAAGTAAATAGTATAAGTCCTTCCTATGGTTTTCATTCATTTAACTGAAGTTAAAACTGAAGACTTAACCACATAATGCAGATTCCTCAAGTAAAATTTGCCTGGGCTGGCCTGAAATATGTTGTTCATTGAGAAGAGCAGGTGATAAAACAGGAATAAATGATTATTCTCATCACGTACCAAAATATTAGAAGTCTTTGTCCCCATGTTCCCTACTACATCCATCTATTGTCCTTTTGAATGCAAGTATCGTGAAGAAAGTTAAGAATTATTATGAAGGCAGTGTCTTCCCTTCAGCAAGAGAGATGGATATTTTACTCATGAAAGTTATGAGGTGGAAAAAATAGCTATTCCGTTTTGTTTTTCCCTTTTGACATGATATAAATTTCAATGGAGACCTTAGAGATTCATACAACAAAGAAAATGAACACAAAGTTTTGACAGAATTTTTCTGCAGAAGAGCATCAATATTTTCAAGTTTCTCAAAGACATATTTATCCTAGCCCCAGCACTTTGTCCTGCTGGTAATTTTATAGTAATTGAGAATCACTGCTAATGTAGGTGGTACAGCAATGAGAGATCTGAGGACGAAGTTAAGGACAGAAGCTGAAGGATTTGCAGAGGTTTTGTCTACCGGCTTTCCAGGCTGCCTTTGCTGAGCTGCACTTCAGCTCCTTGTGCGGCTCCTCCTCCATCTCTGAGAAGTATTTTGTTTTATGAATACTTTTAAGTCATTTCTTTAGAACATCAATCTGCATAACAGTTTGCTTCCATGTGAGGCATTAAGGCCAATGCTTATTTTATTTTTAAAATCACATCATTACATGTGTTTAGGGTATACAAAATTGTATTTCAAGACATATAAGTAGTGAAATAATTACCATAATGGAAAAATTATCATATTCTTTGGTGTAGTTAATGTTGAGAGAACATATTTAATCTATTTATTTATCAGATATTCTGATAAACTATTTTTTTAGTGTTTTTATGTGTATGAGTGATTGCCTGTATGTAGGTTACGTAGGAGGTGCATCCAATGTCTTGCAATACCATAGACACCAGAAGACGATGCCGGATTCCCTGAAACTGGAGTTAGAACAGCTGTTAGCCACCATGTGAGTACTGGGAGCCAAACTTGGGTCCTCCACAAAAGCAGCTAGTGCTCTCTCTTAACCTCTGATCTATCTCTCCAGCTAATGAAAAAATATTGTAACTAATATGTTGAAAATTATTCTTTTGACTAATTCATTCCATATACTTTATATCTGTACAAACTTATTTAAATCTTCCCATTTCCTGACTCCTGACCTTGGTAGCCACTTTTAAAATAAATACATATATATATATTTCATTTTCAGTTGACATAATAATCATATTTTGGTGAATGAGGTGTGAAAGTTGAACATATGTATGCCGCAATCGTCATTGCGTGTGTTGTGGTAAGATTCAAAATTCTACCAGCTCCTCTGAGAATTAATTACTGTAGACTATAGTTGTTTCACTGTGCCACAAAACACGAGTTTGACACAGCAGTACCTCTGTACACATCAGACAGTCTCCTCCCGTCCCCCTCAATCTTTCACCTGTGATTAATTTGACTCTTTTTTCTAGATTCTACATAAAAGTGATTTCTGTGATAGTTATAGTCTGTGTTTAGCTTATGCTATTCATCCCCCATTATAAAATTCCATATGCAACACTTATGTGTATATACATATGTACTCATAAAAACCATTATGGTACATATATAAAATATGTTGTAGTGACATTATTCATTCATTCTTTGATGGAAACCTAGGTTGTTTTCATATCATGAGCATCATGATTAATGTTCAGGGAACACAGATGTGCAGTATCATTTCTTTGCAATATGACTGTTTTTCTCATTCTTCATTATGCTGAATCATCTATATTTCCCCCTGTAAACCCTAAGTTTTCCTTTTATTGTATACCTAGTCAACATGCCTTTCCTATCTTTTTGGTAAGAGCTATTCCAATAGGCTTCAGAGGATATTTTAGGGCAATTTTGATTTGTCCTTTGCTAATGGTTAGTGATATTGGGAACTTTTCTTGTACTCCCTGGTTATTTTTATGTTACATTTGGAGTCCACTGTTGAACTCGAATTTCAGGTTTTCTTGCAATTATGAGGAAAATAAAACCAAAGTTGGAGGCATCATCCTTCCTGATTTAAGATTATATAATGAAGCTTATAGTAATCCAAGCAGTATTGTGCTAGAAATAAGACAAAAACCAAAACAACACAACAACACAGCTCCACATACATGGATCAGCAAATTCAGACTTAAATTCAATCATATAATCAGCTTGTTTTTGACAAGAACACCAGAAAGTAAATGGGATAGATGATCTCTGTGGTACAATAATCTTTTCTACATAGAAAAGAATGAAATTATACTATTTCCTTACAACACACAGAAAATTCAAGTCAAAGTAGACAAAAGATGTCAGTGTGAGACTTGAAGCCACAAAAGTCCTGGAGAAAAACACAGGCAAATTCCCTTGACATTGGTCTTGGCAATAATTCCTATATATCATACTATGAGTTTCTCTTAGATAAGTAAATAAAGGGACACCATGAAAAGTCTTCTCCACAGAAAAAAAGATTTTAAAAAATGCAAAATTTAAAAGCCATTGAGAAGAAATGTTTGCAATAAAAGGTTGCTACTCAATGCAAGAAGGCATAAGGTCACAAGACTCATACAGTGATGATACATCACTGGTCAAAGACGCAGAAGAAGGTCCTTAACCTCACTGAGCATCAGGATAATGCACAGCATTTTAAAATTATTCATTTAAATGTAATGCTACACACTCCCTATCAGGATCTGACATTTACATGTTTCATGTTGATAACTGGTACCCAATATGAGTCCTTTCTCTGTGATATCTTTCATTACATTTATTTTTCAGTTAAAATTGAAGCACTCAATGTGCTATAGTTAGAAGGAGTTATAAAATTCCACTTTCAGGTGCAAACTGTTCACTCAGAAAGTGTTTCTGTAAATGCTATCAATTTATATTTTATCTTTTCAAGGTCACCAGTAATTTAAATGTATTCACTAGACACTTTGGGTTTTGTTGCAGAATGCAAACTTGTGTTAATGAATTTTCTTATTCATTACTAATATTTCGTGTCAAAATATAGAAAAGTCACTCTTATCAAATCAGTCTTAATAAGTAACTTAATTGTAGATGTTCCTTCAAATCAGCTAAGAAGATTGCATTTTTAGCACACATTGTTAACTCAATTAAAGAGAAAAGATATTAAACTAAATGATTATTTCCCAGTTGCATAAAACAGATGAATTCAAACAATAACACTCTATAATCCACTCAAATTAAAATTTTTGAAATGATTATTTTGATTAAAGAAAAATAAGTAAACTGCTTTTCATTGGAGCAGACTGCTTCTTATGAGAGTCCACATTACACTACTGAATTCCCCTAAAATCTCAGTTTGGGGCTAGAGAGATGAGTCAAGTGATTAAGAGCACTTGATGCTGTTCCGGAGTTCCCACATTTGGTTCCCAGCACCCACATGGCAGCTCACAACATTCCTGTTCCAGGGACTCCAATGTCCTCTTCTGATTTCCATGGCCACTGCGTGCCACACACACACACACACACACACACACACACACACACACACACACACACACACACACACACACACACACACACACACACACACACACACACACACACACACACACACACACACACACACACACACACACACACACACACACACAAGCATTCATAAACATGAATGTAAATAAATCTTCAATACAACACACTTGTCTCCTTTTACTTGGAGTATATTAATTAGATTGTCAAAATAATTCTTTCAACTGGAATGCTTTAATTAGAATATGTTTTATTTATTTTTTTGACAAACACATATCTAAGCAAAAACCTCCATATATTGCACCAACCCTGGTTCCTAAGGGATCTTGTTGACCTTGCATGCTGGATGCAGAGGCTGTTGGTTTGCTCCACATGGTTCTTTTCATTACGGACTTCCAGCTGAAGGCGAACTCCCATTTCTGACATTGCTGATTTGGTGGTAAATCGTCCTGTGGTTATGCTTTTTTAGCAGCGTCCCAAATCACAAGACGACGCACTAAAGCCAGGCTAGGGAAGGACACCCTGGCTCAGTGGGGCGGATTCCTTCCATGGCAATAGGAGGTAGCACAGGGTGGAAACAGAATTCTTTGGATATAGTTTCTCAGGGAGCTGTGATGGGGTTAAAGGCGAGCGCCCCCATGCCCTGAGTGTTTTGTAGGGTAGTCACTTTTAATTTTGATAAAGTTCTTCCCAGCTACCTTCTTCCATGGATCCTATAGTGGGTGCATTGTATGACCAAAACTCACACTCTGTCGATTTTCCTTCTGTTTATCATCTACAAATTTTATCTCCTCATATTTTATAATTAATATTTATTTTGGTAAAATAAAATATTTGTAATTAGATTCATTTTTGATACCGTTATGACTAACTGCTCTATAATCCCTGCTGTTTAATCTGTCAGAAAAAGCTTTTCTTTTGCATATTTTGATTGATTATGTGGTCTATATTGGGACTCGTTTTTTTATTCCACTGATCTGTTTGTTATTTCACTGATACCACCTAAGTGGAATTACTATAGCTTAACGGTAAAATTTGAAAACAGTAGTGATATTCTGCAATCTTATTCTTTGGTATGATGTTGGGAATTTTAGGTCATTTGACTTTCCAAATAAACTTTATTAACAATTTGTATCCCTTTGCAGGACTTGAACTGGGTTTATGTAGAGTCTGATGACCCAGATAATAATAATTGAAATCTTAACAAGAATTAATTTCTTAATCAGGAAATTTGAAATACATACAAATTTATATAGACCTTTCAGATTTTTTTTGTATATAGGTCTTGAAAATATTTTGTCACATTCATATCTAAACTTTACATACTTTGGCAATATTTAATTAGTACAAATGACTTAATTTTGATATGATTTAACTTTAAATTTTAGATGTTCATTATTAATATATTAGAACAAAAGTGGCTTGCATTTATTGACCCTGTTCTAAGGATTAAACATTTGTACCCCTTCAAAAATTATTGAAATATCAACCCACAGTGTGAATTAGAGGTGGGGTCTTTGAGAGGGAATTAGGTCATGAGACTTGAATCTTCATGAATGAAAATAGTGCCTTTGCCAGAAGTGAGAGGATTCTCTCCCTGTTTCTGTCCCTCTCTTGTTCTGTCTCTGTCTTTCCTTTCCTCCTTCTGTTTTCCTCTTCTCCCTCATCCTTTCTCTTCCCTCTCCATGCCAAATTTCCCATCAATATATGACTATCAAATAAGAAAACATCCATCTGAAAGCCAGGAGGTGTATCCTCACTAGACATTCCTCTGCCAACAATTTGACCTCAGACTTCTGGAGTCCAGTACCATGAAAATAAAATGCATACATTTAAATGACCCAGTTCATGATCATTTGTCTTATAGTATTCAGAGTGGACTAGGACACCTTGTATCTTGTGGACTTGCACTTGATTATTACAGCCAAGAGTTCACTAGCAGATTCTTAGGCATTTCATACATAGACAATCATGCTGTTTTCAAAGACAGGCACTCTTTCCCTCCCTTTTAAATAAACATGTCTCTCTTTTTTTTTTTTCACCATTTGTCAGTAACTAAAACCTCTAGTACCATGTTTAATGGGCACAGAAAAAACAAATACTTCAGCTGTTTTGATTATAGGGAAAAATGCACATTTTCTCATTATGATTTCAGGTGTGGGATTTATTCTGGATGTTCTTTTTTGGTGAAGATTTCAAGTTTATTTCTAACTTTCTGAGAATTGTCATCATTAGTGGATTTTGCATTTTTAGGGCTTTTCCTACAATCCTTAATAGACCATAGAGTTTCTTCATTTCCTGCTGAGTGGTTGCTGATGGTCAGGGCAATATTATGTAGATGGACCAGGTCCTAATGGTTGTGGAAAAGGCATTTGTCAGCTTCAATTTGCTAGTAGTTTTATTGACATCAGTTGTGTCTATACATGAGAACTGCTCTGTGGGAGTACTTTTTGTCATTATATAGTTTTAACATTAGGATGATATGGACTTAGGGATGGAGTTAACAAGTATCGCTTACTACCTACTTTCTCTGAAAGGAGTTATGCAACAAGGTACTACGTATTCCTTAAACACATGATGGACTCTAATGAGAAACACCCTGTTCAGGTTTTTCCTTTTTGGAAGGGCATTTATTATAGATTTGATTTCTCTAACAATAATTGGTTGTCTGTTTTCCATTTTATGCTTTGTAACTTTCAAATAATTGTCAATCTCGTTTAAATTAATCAATTTTTAAAGCATGGCGTTGGCCATATTCCCTCGTGGAGCTTTCACTTCCCAGTCCATTTCCTGTATCCATACCTTCTCTGTGTCCCTCCCTTCTGTTTCTGGTGTTTAGCTGTGGTAGGGGATTATCTACTTTTTATTTAGTAGTGTGTGTGTGTGTGTGTGTGTGTGTGTGTGTGTGTGTGTGTGTGTGTAGGGCTGCAGGCATATCCATCTCATGGCATCATGTGGAAGTCAGAGAACCAATTTTAGGCACTGGATCGCTCCTTCCACCTTATCGAGGCGGTTTCTCTTGTTTCTGCTACAAACTCCAGGCGTGAACTCCAGCAGTCTCCTGTCCAGGTCTCTCGTTGCACCACAGTTCTACTGCACTTGCAGATGTAGCCACTACTTCTGGCTTTTCTACATGGCTTGTGGGAATTAAGTTGATTTTGGCTTCATTAATTTCTGTATTGTACTACTGATGATAATTTATTTCTGCTCTAATTTATATTATTTCTTTTCTTTTGCATGATTTAGGCTTGAGTAAAGCATCTTTCTTTTTTAAATTTGTTTTTATTGAATTTTTGTGTATTTCATACAGAACATCTCAATCACTCTTAATCATCTTTATACCCCCATCCCCACTGACAGTCTCCCATAGGCCCCCCCCCAACTAGAATTCATACATTCTATCATTTGTGTTAAGGCCTATTATATCAAATGAGTATCCCCAGACATGCCTCAGTGCAAGCTGGTCTACTGAGGTCTACTCAGTTTATCTAGACTCCATCACTTTAGAAAGATCAGCTCTTCTTCACCTAGCAGTTGCCAACATTTCTTTAGCTAAGATTGGGGTTTGCTTTCCATTTCCCCAATTCCATTTTGTCTGCTTGAGTCTGCACTGGACCTGTCTATGCTGACACCCTTGCTGTAGATTCATATGAGCAGGATTCCAGGAGCCTGTAGGACTCTATTTCCACATGGTTGTGCACCTCCTTCCTGGCTCTTGCAATCTTTCTGCTCCCTCTTTCTCAATACTTCCTGAACCCCGGGTGAGTGCAATTTAATACAGGAGGCCTGTCCAAGAACCAGCGTTTTGCAGACTCTTAATCTCTACACTTTGGCCATTTGTGACATTTTGTGTCTGTGGCCCTCTGTTGCATGAGAGAGCTTCATTAATGAGATCTGAGAGATTCATCAGTGTTCTTTTTACCTCTGTTCTAGGTTCTGTGAGTCTTAGATGTAGAGGTTGTATCATTGATGTGTCTCTTAGGCCTGGGCAATTCATAGACAATGTCTGTGTGACCAGTTGTGGTACTTGGTTATAGTCTCTGTCTGGTGCAAAAAAGCTTCTTTGATGAGTGATGGCTTGGATATTTGTCTGTAAACTCAAGGATATATATATATATATATTTGCACCTAGTAAAAAAATGCGTTATTCTAGGGATGTGACAGTCTTGGGGTTTTCTCTAAGATCTATGACCTCTCCAGTCATGTGTATTTGGTTATGTTTATAGTACTACACTTGAGTTTCCTCCCATTGAGTGGGCTTTTATTCCAATTCGGCAGCTGTTGATTGCCCCAAAGATAAAAGTGCTACTACTGCATCAATGCCATATGCTGTGTTGGCCATGGATGTGGTTATTTGGTCTTGAAGCTGGTGTTGGACCATCAGTTAACATTTTCCCTTGGCACCTCAGGGCTCTCCAAAGCTATGAAAGCTTACCTTCAGGGGAAGTGGCTTCCAGGTCAGTTCTAGCTCCATTCCTTCAAATTCTGTATCCAAAGTATGTTCTGTCCTGAAGGTAGGGTTTACCTTCAAGTTCTGGGAGGCAATCAAGGCAATTAAGGCAACAGCCTGTGTAATTCTGGGAGTCTCTTGGACTTTCCTGGACAACAACTCAAAGGAAGGTTTCTCCTGTCTGGCACTGTCTCTTGTTATGTAGCCTTTAGCTATACAGATGGACTCATAGAGATAACGCATGTGTAATTTGTCATTAGGTTGTTGGGCTAATGATTCCCTCTGGATTTTAAAAACCAGCTAGCATTATTTGGCTTCCCCGTTTCTCCTTTGGTAAAACTAATCTCCTGTGGTTGTACCTCTCCTTAGCTCCTTCTTTCTCTTTATCCTCAATGTTCTTTGTATAACCCTCCCTCCCCGCCCCATGTAAATACTCCCCTTTTTATCCATTTCTCCCTTAGTAACATCTGCCTCCTACTGTTCTTCTCTCTCAGGTTCTTCCTTTTCCTTTACCTCCCAGGTTCCTCTTCACTATCCTGGTTCCTGCAGTTGTATCAGGATACATACTCACATATAAGGACTTGGTACGAGGATCCACATATGAGTGAAAATATATACGTTATTTTTGTTTTTCTGAGTCTGTGTTACTTCACTTAGTATAACAGTTTCTAGTTTCATCCATTTACCTGCAAATTTCATGATTTCATCTTTCTTTACTGCTAAGTAAAACTCCATTGTATAAATGAACCACATTTTCATTATCCACTCATCAATTGAGGGACACCTAGGTTGCTTCCATCTCTTAGCTATTGTGAAAAGAGCAGCAACAAACATGGATATACAAGTGTCTCTGCAATAAGATGAGTCCTTTGGGTATATGCCAAGGAGTGATATAAACAGGTCAAACAATAGGTTCATTTGTAGTTTTTTAAGAGTTCACTGTACTTCTTTCTTTCTTTCTTTCTTTCTTTTTCTTTCTTCTTTCCTCCCTTCCTCCCTTCCTCCCTCCCTTCCTCCCTCTCTCCCTCCCTTCCTCCCTTCCTCCTTCCCTCCCTCCCTTCCTTCCTCCTTCCCTCCCTCTCTCGCTTCCTCCCTCCCTTCCTCCTTCTCTCCCTCCCGTCCTCCCGTCCTCCTTCCCTCCCTCTCTCCCTCCCTCCCTCCCTCCTCCCTCCTCCCCCCCACCCTTCCTTCCTCCTTTCTTCCTTCTCTCCTTCCCTTCCTTCCTCCTTCCCTCCTCTCTTCCTTCCTCCTTTCTTCCTTCTCTCCTTCCCTTCCTTCCTCCTTCCCTCCTCTCTTCCTTCCTCCTTTCTTCCTTCTCTCCTTCCCTTCCTTCCTCCTTCCCTCCCTCTCTCCCTCCCTCCCTTCCTCCCTCTTTCCCTCCCTCCATTCTTCCCTCCCTCCCTCCTCCCTCCCTCCCTTCCTTCCTCCTTTCCATCTTTCCTTCTTTCCTACCTTCTGCTATGGGGAAGTCTAGGTTGCTTAGTTTAGATATTCATCCTTTTCTAACACACACATATTTCAGGAATTTTTCTTTCAGTGTTCCTTTCAACAAATCAAATGAACTTTAATAAGTTTTATTTTCATCTTCACATAATCCAACTTTAAAAATTAGGATTTTTGCTCTTTTATTGAATTTTAATAAAGCCTATAGAGTCAAATTTGTGTCCCCAAATACCCTTCACTGTGGGTTCAACCACTGGAGTCTACCAGTAATCTAACCCTTAAACTGGATGCATTCTCCTCTTTTCAGTAATCATTGGTTGCCAACAGCTCCTCGGGTAAGGTTGGGCCTTTTCACCCACTTCCCCATGTCCTTGCTGAGGTTTTGCCTGGCTTGAGGTTCGCTGGGTCTGGTGCATACCGTTACCACTGCTCAAAGTTCATATGAGTAGCTGAACAGTCATACAGTAAACTCTGTTTTCTTTTGGTCAACCACCACCTCTGGCTCCTACAATCTTTCAGCCTCCACTTCTGCAATCATCTCTGGACCTTAGGAGACAGACGTTTGATATAGGTGTCCTATTCAGGGATGAGCATTCAGTAGCCTCTTGTTCTCTGCACATTGTATAGTTGTGATTCTCTGTGTTATCATCATCTGCTGAATAAAGAAACTTCTCTGGTTAGAGCGGAGAGATGCATTGATCTATGAGTATAATAATAAGTCATTAGTTGTCAGTTTAACACTACATCTATTCAGCAGAATAATAGCGTTAGGCTCTCCCCTATGTCTTATGACCTATTAAGTTCAGGTTGATAGGTATGTGCTCAGTATAGGTTGATAGACCTGGTTGATCAGGTGTGTGCTCCATCCTATGAAGTGGACCTTAAATTCCATTAGAATGTGGTCTGTTACTCCCAGAATATTCATGCCACCATTGTACTGGCAGGCACATCTTGCCAGGGCTGTTGTTGTAGCTCACAGAATCCACAGCTGGGTAAGGCTGATGATTAATTTGCCCTCCAGGTGTCATGCACAGAACCTTCCAACACTATGAAAGGTAACCATCAGAGAAGAGGCATTGAAGTCAGTACCACCTTGATTTCTTTTTGCCTGTTCTACAACTCATCTATGTAGTATCTTCAGCAATAGGGTTTTACCTTGAAGTTCTGGCAGGTAATGAAGAACAGAGGCAATGACCAGTATTGTTTGAGAGTCTGTGGGACTGCTGGTCAACAGCTTCAAAAGAGGGAATTTATTCCTGGCATTGGGCTTTTACTTTGTTAGTTTATGGTATCCAGTAGGGGCAGTGTCCCCTTGTTATAAGGTAACTCCTTCTGATCTCTTTGTATGATGTATATGTATATAATTTCAGAAGCTTCTATAGTGGTAGTTTTCCATATGGCTTTTTCTAAAGGCCTTTAATGTTGGTTATCCCTGACTATACTCCCTCCTCTGCCTTGTTTCGATTTCCTTTTTTGAAAAATGTGTAGTTTCATTTATATGGATTTTTCCCAACTATCTTTCTATTATTGATTTACAGTTTAATACAATTATAAAACCAAAATATAGTTCTTATGAGTTATATTCTTTTAAATTTAATTTGGTTAGGGAGTGCTTTATGATCCAAAATATATTTTGCTAAATGCTTCATGTAGCCTTCAGAATAATATGAATTTTTAAAGTAGTTGGGTTATGGATTCTGAACATATCAATTAGGTGGATGGACATCACTGCTTTGATCATCTATTTGTTTACTATTCTCTTCATTCTTGATATATGAATTATTGACAAGTGTTTTAAATTCTGCAGTTATCTTAGCGGTTTTGTTTCCCCTCCTGCAGTTTTCTAGCAATTTTTGCCTTCTGTAATGCTATATAGTTTGATGCACATGCATTTGTAGTTGGTATAGTTTATCGAACAACTGACCTTCTGTCCTTATGCAATGCTATGCTTTATTCCATATAATATTTGATGTTAGAAAGTCTAAATTAGTTTGAATTAATGTCACCACTTGAATGGTATTTTGATTGGTATTAGCATCAGTCAATGAAGTGAGTATTGGTCAGGGTGAGGGAAAGCAGTACTACTAGAGAAATAAAGCATGAACTGAGTTATGGCTAATGATAAGTTCTATTTCATCATACTCACTAGGCTCTCTTGATTTCTTTCACTAACGTTAATGTCTTTAAGGAAGTGCTTAAGTTATACTCACCTATCTTCCTTGGTATATACTGAATTCTTTGGCTCTGACAATTACTATTTGTTATAGTGTTATTCTGTTTATATGGTAAGTAATATTTTTATATCTGTGTAACGGATTACCATTTGGGTTTTGTTAATCCTTTTTTATATTGCTATATTATGGACATGAAAAAGACTCATGGTTCCCAGATACTGGCCGCATTAGAGGTTCTGCAGCATGAGGGAGATAAAAGTTTGATGGGCTATTAGCTGGCCATATTTGGAGGAATTAAGTCATGGAGGCATATACTCAGGGGTGTCTTGTATTCCTGTGCCATTCTTCATTCTTTTTCCCTGCTTCTTTTAGCTTCTTTTAATTTTTTATGTGTATGAGTGTATTGCCTGAATGTAAATGCACCCATGTAGTAAAGTGCGTGCAGAGGCCAGAGAGGGTATCATAGAAGTAACTTCCTTACATGAAGAATATGTCAGCGAGTAGCGTGAACTATAATATAAGAAGAAAGTCATGGGAATATCAAAAGATTTCCTACAAACGTAAGTATTTTTCCTTACAAAGTGTCTAATAAAGTAGTATCCCATACAGTCAGAATCATAAGTGTAAATGCTATCAATATGTAGAGTATTAAAAGGGGACTCAGATTATGCCATATGAGGTCAATATATTTAAGATGTTAGAGTTAGCATCAATTGGTAGGTAATATTAAATTATGGAAATTTTTTACTTAGTATGTATATATATACATATATATATTAGTCATTATTGTCATTCATTTGAATATTTGAAGATATTTAAATATTCCTGGCTAACAAAACTATGTGAAATTAGCTACGAAAGTGCACTATTTTTATTGACATTCTACTGTCATTGAAATTAAAGAAAGTAAGTGGAGTAGCCAAATAGGAACCTGGTAAAATTGAACTAAGAGTTGAATGAAAATTGTGAAATGGTATGACCTCACTGTGAGTAATTAATAAAATCTTAGCTAACCAAGGAAATTCAGTTTTGTATGATAAAAATATACAAATTCATTTTTACTGGTTTGGCAGCTACCAATCAACTTTTTTTTTCAACATACAAGACTGAATTTCCTAGTGACCATAGGTAGGTCAACAACAATCCAAGACATATTGCACATCCAAGAATAATTGGCATTTTGGACTCAGTGGGGAAAAAAAGGAAGATAAAATTTGATGGCTAGAGAGGTGGGAGTTGGGGTAGAGAGAGAGAAGTATGATTAAAATACACTGTATGAAGTTTCCAAAGAATTAATTTAAAATCATAAATAAAAAACACAGACTGATTTACAAAGAAGATAAAAAAAAGCTAAATGACATCATATATCTGAAGACGAATTTATAGATGAAATTCTAGTTTTCTATCACATGTAACTAAATTTTTCTGAACATGAATGTGCCATAGCTATTAAATGAAATCCACTAATAGAAAAAGTAGCTGGCAGTTTGAAACTAGCAAAGTGAATGGATTTTTAGAAGCAGCAGGTATAGATTGCCCTTATCCATCGAGATGCTTGATTTCTTATCATCTCACATTTCGGATGTGATTCTGGATTTACCAGAAGACACCACCCTGATAGAATGGTTATAGGAAAGAGCCTCTGAAAAAGAAGCAGGAAAGCAGTGCCCAGCTTCATCCTTTGTCAAATCACATGTGACTCTTGGGGTTGATGGTTTCAGCTCTGTTTGTTTATCTCAGTTTCTTCTAGAAAAATAAGCTTGAACTTAGATCTAAAAACCATAAAATAATGATTACAATGTTACAACTTGGTTGTTCTTTACAGTAGATTGGATAGAGAAACACTACAAACTGAGGATTTTGATCTTTGCATTTCACACAAAAAATATAAAACAATTAACCAAATCTTAGGAAAGGATTGAACATCTACAATATGAGCCTATGAAATGTCCCATAGAAACTTAAATATCTGCATAGCTGATGCTTTTGTTCTTTGCTCAACTGACAAATTTAATGAGTAAATTGAAAGTATTTTCAAATACTGTCCACACAACCAGATAACATTTACATAGTTGTTTTTTTGTACATTCTGTTTTAAAATATGCCAAATTTGTGTTTATAAAACAATCTTCATTAAGTCTGCCAGGCACTGTTGGTCTGAGTTAAGTCTCTAATTCTGGGCATCCACAGCCTCTGCTCTCTTTCTCCATCTTTTATTGTTTTCATGATGAGATGAATTAAAATTCTTATTTGTTAGCATTTTGTGCAACATTCCTCTTCCTGCTCATCTGTGCTCAGAGATTTTACCCTGCTTGCATAAGTGTTCCTGAGCCTTTGATTTTGAGCAGCTGTGAAGAAGGCTGGTTAACTATTTGTAAACACCACCCACAGATCCCTGACTGTAATGGCCATCTTGCAGAATACTGCAGAGCTATTTTGTTGGCTGTCATAATGAACCTGTCTTTTCTTGGGTCTGGTTACTACACCAATACTTAACATTATCATTTAGTTGTCTGAGGTAAAATAATGAATCAGTCACGTTTTGAATGAGGTTATGTCCATGGGGGAAAAACAGGTGTGTACAGCTATGGACTCCATTGAGATCACTCAAAACCGTGGTGTTGCCGAGTTTTCTATCAGCATCAGTTGGCTCGGAGCACAACAACAGAATTTATATTACAAATCACTCTGCTATTAAAAATAAGCAAATTTGTTCAGTTACTTATTACCTAGATTTGATGATTACCAATTGTAGTTATGTAAATAAGAATCCTGTTCCAAGAGTCCTTTCCTATGTCCATAAGTTCCAGTGTATTCCCTTCTTTCTCCTCTATCAGATTCAAGGTATTGGGTCTTATGTTATTGATCCACTTGGAGTTCAGTTTTGTGCATGATGAGAGATAGAAATGTAGTATGATTTTTCTCCATGCCACTATCCAGTTTAAACAGCTGTATTTGTTGAACATGCTGACTGATTGCCAGGGTCAAAAATCAGGTAGCAGTCAATGTGTGGGTTTAAATCTGGGCCCCCAGTTCTACTCTCCTGATCAGTGTCTGTTGTTAGTCTAGTGCCATGCCGTTTTTATTACTATAACTCTGTAAGTATAATTTTAGATCAGGGATGGGAGTTCCTCTAGCTGTTCTTTTTATTGTTCAAGACTGTTTTGGCTATCCTGGGTTTTTTATGTTTCCATATAAAATTTAAGTTTATTATTTCTGTGAAAATTGTGTTGAAATTTTAATAGGTATTTCACTGAATTTGTAGATAGCTTTTGGTAGGATGGCCATTTTCCCAATATTAATCCTTCTGATCCATGAGCATGGGAGATCTTTCCATCTTCTGGTATCTTCTTCAATTCATTTCTTCAATGTGGTAAAATTCTTAAAGTTAAATCAAAATGATGCAAATGATTTAAACATATCCAAAACAACCAAAGAGATAGATGCAATAATTACAAGTCCTTCACTTCCTTGCTTAGATTTATCCAAGATATTTGATGCTCTTAGAGACTATTGTGAATAAGATTGGTTCCCTGATTTCTCTCTCGGTGAGGTTTTTTGTTGGTATATAGGTAGGTAACTCATTTGGGGATGTTAATTCTATACTGTGCTGCTCATCTGAAGGTATTTATCAGCTCTACAAGTTTTCTGGTGGAGTATTTAGGGTCTTTTATGTATAGAGTCATATCATTTGCAAATAAAGATACTTTGATTTCTTCCTTTCCAATCTCTTTCTAAAGCTCCAGCCAAAGCTTCAAGTACTATAATAGACAGGAGCAGAGAGAGTTAACATCCTTGTATTGTTCCAGATTTTAATAGGAATGCTTTGATTTTTTCTCTGTACTTTGATGCTGTGTGCTTGTTCTATTTTACCTTTATTAAGTTGGGATATGTCCCTTGTATCCCTAGATTCTCCAAGACTAATACTATGAATGGATGTTGGATTTGGCAAAGGCCTTTTCTCCATATCATGTGGTTTCTATTCTTCAGTCTATTTATGTGGTGGATAACAGTCATTGATATATACATGTTGAACCAACCCCGTGTCTCTGGGATGAAGTCAACTTGATCACGTGGACAATCTTTTTTATATGTTCTTGTATTCAGTTTACACAGTTTTTTTGAGAATTGTTGCACTAGTTTTTAGCAGAGAGATTGATCTGTAATTTTCTTTTTTGGTGGGGGTTTGTGTTTATCTGGTTTTGTATAAGAGTAAAACCAGCTTCATAGAAAGAATTGAATGTTTGCTTCCCTTTTCTATTTTATGGAATAATTTGAGGCATATCGGTATTAGTTCTTTGAAGGTTTGGTAGAATTCTGTGCTTTATCCATCTGGTCCTGGACATTTTTGAGTTGGGAAGATTTTTAATTATTTCATCTATCTCATTGATTGTTTTGGGTATGTTTAAATCATTTATGTCATTTTGATTTAACTTTAGAAGGCTATATACATCTAGAGGTATGTTTTTTAGATTCTCTACTTTAGTACAATATAGATTTTCAAAGCATGTCCTTATGGTTTTTAAGTTTCTTTGGGGTCTTTGGCAATGTTCCCCTTTCCATTTTTTGAGTTTGCTAGTTTGGGTTCTCTTTCTCTTTCTCTTTCTTCTTGTTAATTTGGCTAAATTCTTGTCAATCATGTTAATCTTTTCAAAGACCCGTATGTTACTTACATTGATTCACTGTATTGTTTTCTTAACTTATATTTCATTAATTTCGATGTTGGCCTTCCCATGTACTCTTTTTAGGTTTTGTTTGTTCTTGGTTTTCCAAGACCTTCAGGTATATCATTAATTTATTTATATGAAATGTTTCTAATATTCTGGTGTAGGCATTTAATGCTATAAATTTTTCTCTTAGGAGTATCTTCATGGTGTTACAAAAGTTTTAATACATTGGAGTTTCATTTTCATTCAGTTCTACAGATTTTTAAATTTCCTTTATGAGTTCCTTCATTAACCAATTTTTATTCAGTAATGTGTTGTTTGACAACAATGAGTTTATGTTCTTTTTCCCATTTTTATTGCTGTTGATTCTAGCTTTCTTCCTTTGTGGTCAGATACAAAATAGGATGGTATTTCAATATTTCTGGAGATATTTCAGTATTATCAGAAATATCTCAATATTTCAATATTTGTGGAGAGTTACTTTGCATCCTAACATGTAGTCAATTTTGGAAAAAGTTCCATGGACTGCTGAGGAGAGCATGTGTTCTTCGGTGTTGGTGTGGAATATTCTGTAGATGTCTGTTATGTCCATTTAATTCATGGTGTCCTGTACCTCTAGGGTTTCTCTATTTAATTTTTGTCTGGTTGAGCTGTCTATCAATGTCAGTGAAGTGACCCTAAATAACTGTGTTCAAGTTAATGTGAGGTTTTAGATCTAATAAAGTTTCTTTTCTGAATTTGCGTTCCCCTGTGTGTGATACATATATGTTTCTGATTATAATATCTTTTTGACATATTTTTCCTTTAATGAGTATGAAACGACCTTCCCTGTCTCTTCTGACTAGCTTTACTTAGAAGTTTATTTTATCAGATATTACAATAGACGAGCCTTGATTCTTAGTTTCAACTCCTTGGAATATCTTTTTCATTCTTTTACCTTAAGGTGGTTTCAGTCATTGCTGGAGAGGTATGTTTCTTGGAGACAAAAAAATAAAAATCAATGGATACTGTTTTCTGAGCCAATCAGTTTGTCTGTGTCGTCTTACTAAGGAGTTATTACTGAGCGGTGTTTATTCACTCCTGTTATGTTGTTCCTGTAGTGCTGCTTTCTTAGACCTCTTTTGGTTGACTATTTTGGGATAATTTACTTATTCTTTGTGCCTTCTTAAGAATGCTTAATCTTCTCTTCAGACTGAAGTATTCCATTGTGTATTCTCTGGAGAGTTTGTTTTGTGGGCATGGATTCCTTAAACCTGTTTTTATCATGGAAAAGTTTCTTCTTCAATTATGACTGATAGTTTCACTGAGTATACCAGTGTGGGCTATAATCTGTGTTCATTCATGATTTTGGGGACATTGGTCCAAGCCCTTCTGACTTTCATAATCTCCATTGAAAGTTAGCTGTTATTCTGATGGGCCCACTTTTATATGTGGCTTGATCTTTCTCTCTCAGAGCTTTCAAAATCTTTTCTTTGTTCTGAAAGTTTACTGTTTCAGCTATTGATGGTATGAGACATTTCCTTTCTGGTATTGTCTCCTTGGTGTTCTGCAAGCCTGTTTTACCTGGATAGGTAACTCCCTAGATTTAGGAAATTTTCTTCAACTTTTTCCTTAAGAATATATTCTGTGCCTTTGATCTGGGTTTCTTATTTTCCTACTTCTATGCCAATAATAGCTAGGTTTGATCTTTTTACAGTATCCCAGAGATCTTGTCTATTCCATTCTTAGGTCATTTTAGATTTGACATTTTCTATTTTTTTTTCTTTTAAAAAAATATTTTTTTATTTCCATTTTTAATTCTTTTTTTTAGAAGAAGCATTTCATTACAGCTTTAACATACCCAATAACAGTCTCCAGAGCAAAGATACATCTCTTTCAAAAGTGGCCATAAAAATTTTAGGTTCACAGTTGAATTAATAGAGTTATACAATATTGAACTCAGTATAAACCCTATAAGACATAAAATTGAATGATATTTTACCCTTTAAAAAAGATGTCAATTTCACTTTAAAATATATTGTTTCTTACAGAAAGACTCATTGTTTTTGCTAATAACACTGAGATGTTGGTGTGTGCATCTCGAATCTGTATGTATCTGATTATAACTAGTCATAATGGGTTGCACTCGGATCCTTGGCACCTGTGTATGTCTATAAAGTCATTGGGCAGATTTCAATGGTTATGTTTATCACCTCTACTAATTAACGTGACATAAATTTTTATGCTTCCTCCTCAAATATACATTTTCTTTTATTATGTGATATATTTCCTCAAGCTTGTCTTCAAGATCTGATAGTCTCTGTTCTGTTTCCTCCACTTCCTTTTATCTTCTTCCTTCTAAGCTCTTGCTTGAGTTCCTGATTCTTTTTAATTCAAATTTTTTTCAACTTCTTATTGAGCTTTTGTAATTTCATACAACAGTTCTTAATCAAATTTAGTTCCCCTTCTCCATTCATGCTCCCCAGTCACCCCACCAGACCTCATGTATTCTGCCATGTTAAATCCTATCCAGTCAAGCTTTTGTACCCAGATATCCTTTAGTGCAAATTCATACACCAGAGTCTAGTTGGCCCATCTAGAGATCTTAAGTAAGACATACTCTCCCTCACCCAGTAGCAATCAGTCTCCAATAGTTCTCATTCTAGAGTTGGCCACCAACCGTTTCTCTCCTCGCCTCAGGGCCCTTGTTTAATTGAGTTGGTATGAGTCCTGTGCTCAGTGGTACCACTGCCACAAGTGCACATGTGCAAGCTTCCGGCGGCCTGAAAGCCTCTGATTCCCTGTGTTCATAAGCCAGCCCTGGTGCTTACAATCTTTCCTCCCCCTCTTCCTAAATGGTCCCTGAGCTGAGAGTGTGTGAGGCTCAATAAAGGAGTCCCATCCAGGGATACACACTCTTCAGTCTCTTATTCTTTAAAACTTGGCCGGTTGTGGCCTTCTGTGTGTATTGTACTCTATTGTATAAGGAAGCTTTACTGGTAAGAGTTGAGGGATGCACTAGTTTTCTCTCTTCCCCTCATTCTTCCATGTTCCCTGAGCCTTGGGTTGTAGAGGTTCAACTGCAGATGTGTCACTTAGGACTGGGCATCTCTCAGATGTATATTCTCTGTGTCTGACCAGTTTTGGAATTCTGCAGTAATCTCCATCTGTTTCCAAAAGAAGCTTCTTTGATGAGTGTTGTACAGTGTACTTGACTGTAAATATAAGGATCCATATTTAGCATATGGTAAGAAATTTCTTTTGTTTAGAGATATGAAAGAGATAGAATTTTCTCTAGGGCCTGTGTTCTCTCCAGTCATATGTATTTGGGTGTGTTTACAGTGCCACCCATGAGTTCACTCCCATTGAGAGGACTTTAGGTCTAATTACCCCCAGATATCAGTGCCATGATTGCACCAACAGAGGTAGCTTGCCATGCTGGCCGTTATGGTTATTAAGCTTTAGGGCTGGGTTGGACCATTGGTTTATTTTCTCCCTTAGCAGTTTGCATATTATCATCCAGCATTGAGATATAAACTTCAGGTAGAAGACTTCCAGGTCAGTTCCTGCTCCATCAGTTGTGCTTTTCTTCAGAGGCTCTATCTCTTTGTTGAATTCTAATTTGATGTTTTTAACAGTTTTAGTTATTTCATTCAACTGTGTGTTTTCAAGGTTTTCACTGTCTTTTATACAAATTGTCTTTGAATGCCTTTAATATTTTCATAATTTTGATTTTGAAATCATTGTCCTGTGTATCTGCTAGGTTTTCATTCTCAGGAAACATAATGCATTTGCTAATTTATGTAGCAGACATATTATCTTGGTTATTCATATTTTTGCGTTTTTTTATGGGACCTTAGAATGTGGACTTGTGTGTACTGATTCTTGGTATGGATAAGTGATCTCATCTTTGTGGAATGTTTGTATCTTTGCTATTTCTCCAACTTGTCAGGTTATGGCTCAGCTGAATAGTAGTTGGAGTTTAGTTTTGGGGCCACATTCTGTTGATGTGTAAATAGGGTAAAAGATGTGGTATCATTTGAACTAGAAATAGATACAACTTTTTAATTGAGGTTCCAGGATTGACTTCACATGATCCTGGATCAGCTAGGTGGGCTGGGGCCTGCTAGGTGATCAGTTTTGGCTAATAGGTTAGGCTAGGGGAGCTCACAGTTTTGGGTAGCACAAGGCCAAGATGGTAAGGTACAGGGAAGTCCCAGGAAGAGGAACTCAGGGCCACAGGGGTAGGGAAGGAGTCCAGAAATCCAAGCTAGCCTGAAAGCTGAGATGGCTGAGGGAACTCACCCTGCAAGTGTGGGGGAGTACACAGGAGTCTCAACTGGTATAACTTACATGAATTAATCTGGTCACCATCCTGAAACAGCTAAGATTAAGAACATGGGAGTGCATTTGGTAAAATGCATGGTATGTGTAAGCATTTGTGCACACAGCCATATGAAAGCTGTCTGAAGGGAATCATGAAAACTCTATGTGACATTCAGGCTAACTCTCTTTTATTCTGAACTTTATGATGGAGATAACACAAACCTCCCTAGGCTGGTAATCTGATGAATTATCATTTTATATATAAGCAGTCCCCTTGGTCTTTGGCTATTTAATACGTCTTGGTGCAGGCTGGATCTTGCATCACAGAATTTCACTGCTTGAATCTGGAATCAGGTAATTTTTTCTAATTTACTTGCGACCTTCTCCTTAAAGTAGAGTTTGCATTGAAACTCTAGATTTCCAGTTTTTAACAGCTATAATATACATTCATGAAAGAAGCAATAAAAGAGAACAAGAACACGCTTTAAGTGTGACCAGACTGGTTTATTCCCTTATGAAATGGAAGCTAATAAAACTTTCTCTTGGAGATACATTGCTGAAGTGCTGATTTGAACCACATTGAATCCCAGAGAGAAGGAATTTTTACATTGATGATTATGAAATAGCTGAGATAAAAAAATCATCTATTTAATCAATGAAATTGGTATTTAATTTTTTAGTTAAATAACTTTATTTAATTCATAATCTGATTAATATTTAATTTAATTAAAATATGATTTAAAAGATAAAGTGTAAGTTTGTATCACTACCTTTTATGGAAGGTTTTTTACACAGATACACAAAGTATTATGTAGGATATATGTAATATCATTTTCTGTATTATTTATATAGTTTATGGAGAGTTAGGACATGCATCAGGAATGACATAATCATTCATTGGTATGGTCACTTGGATTTCCTCATTCATTTCATTTAAATTCTAAGAATTGAATCTTTCTTCAGTTCTCACCCAAACCCCCTCTGCGGCAAACACTATCTTGGAGAAAAGACAATTTACAGAACGTTAAGTCTGTAACCATCTTTACTCAGTATTTTAAAATCTGACAAGGCAGATGTCGTTTCTTCAATGTTACTAAGGTAAAAAATTTAGCTAAATTATATTTGAAACCAGTAAATGAGTTTTGAAAGCAAATATAGACAGTGAGTTCATACAATGACCTTGCACAAAATCATCCAACCTATGACTGATTGTGCACTCCTTACTCATTGATTATGACAGCTAAAATGTATTTCCTTTAAATATTAATTAATATTATTGGGTTTTGTTATTATAGTTTAATGAAATTTTATGTTAAACTTCTTACATGAGAATATTTAACTTTGTTTCAATAAATATGACACACTCTGGAATGTGTCCACCATGAAGAAGGCATAGTGCTGGGATTCTGGGGAGGCTGTTCTTATTGTATCCTTGGTCAGGAATCAGAGGGAGATGAATGCTGGTGTCCAGCTCTCTCCCTTTTATGGAGTTCAAGATCCAGCCAATGGAATGGTGCTGTCCACAGTTAATTAATATGATCTTTCCTCTTCAGTTAACCTCATCTAGATAATCCCTCATAGGCATGGCCAGAGGCTAACCTAATATAGATCATTCCTCACAGAAGTACCCAGATAGAAGCTTACATCCTAGGTGATACTAAATCCTAGATGATACTAAATTGATACTGCCAATTGTTAAATTGACAACATTAAAGGGGATTTATCAAATACCCTGTGGTCGTTATTGATTTAAGACCCTTAGTATTCAAACAAGTAAGTTTCAGATAGACTATTCTTACTTTTAAGCTATTTGTTAAAGAATCCAATTTTGAATTTCCTTTCTTTTATTAAATTATTATTTTATAATATAGAACTTTGGGTTACCATCAAGGGAAAGAAACCTTGTAAGTGTAATACACTTACAGGAGTTGTTTCTACTAAACACAATTGGTTGGAGGGACAAAAGCAAGTCCTTCCAGCTCTGCCTTCTCAGAAGCATAAGCAAAATAAGTTGTTTGTCCAGAAAATATTTCAAGGTAACTGGAATCATACCTATCAAAACCACTGTGGTTTCTACGTGCTAGGTGGTAAGTTGGGAAGCCATGGTAAATATGTGAATAACCAAGAACTGTCTAAAGAACCCTGCAACTGCTCACCAGGACGTAAGTGCAGAACTGGGGCAATCAAGGATCAGTGTCCATGGGAACTGGAGAAAGAGTGGACATGCACTCTGTGTTCTGCGGCCACAGTGATCTTGCTGAGTCACTGAGGACCCAGCTAGCCAACTGCAGAGCAATGGGGAGGGAGGTCTGCTTAGCAGGACTCTGCAGACTCTGCAGGTCCTGATGAAATGTGCTCTGTGATGCCCAATAACAGCCACTGTAATTAAAGCGATGAGCAATGTCTATTCTTAAGGTGCTTGGAGTATTTTGATGAATTGCGAAGTGGCTGAGTCAGTTATCTGTGCGATTTCTTTAAAGTGAACATTATGTATGTATTGTTTTGAGTGGCTGTGAGGTGCCAAATCTGATGCTTCTTTCCTTGGCTGCTCTTTTCCCTTTATTCAAAAAGTTTACATCTAGAGAGCCCGGGAGACAACCTCCCTCGGAATTGATTTCGTTGTGTCTTTGCTATTAATGATGATGATAGTGTGTGAGATATTAGATGATGACCCTGTAGAATTCTGGAGCTTCTGATCAGCACCAGTGTTTTTCTGCTTTAATTCTTTTCAGCTGTATTTATTATACTAATGGAAGATCTGCTGTTGAACTGTAATTAAACTACAGTCAATGGGAGTTTCACAAGCTACTGGAATTTTTGCTTTCTTTGCTCCTTTGCTGAGAGTCCGTGCTGGCACTGTGGAACCACTAAGTGTCTATCACTGTCACTACTTGTCTTTTAGTTGTAATTCAGTGCAAAAAGAAAGCAAAGGGTGCACTACTATGTTTGTGTTCTGTTATTGCTTGAAACATCTATTTTGTATTTCACTAAAGAAACTGAAGGACTTTGGGAGCATCAAGTATCAAAGCACCTTTGATAGTTTCTCGCTGTACAAAGCACCTTACCCTTCCTTCAGTCTACTCTGATTCCATACATGAAGCTGAAAGAAGATAGGGAGCAAAGACCTGGAACATCCTCTACTTAGGCAAGAACACTACACACCCGATTATGACATAAGTATTTGTACATTGTCAACATTTTTTGAAAATCAAGACACAAATCCAAACCATAAATTAAGGTTCAAAATAATAAGGAATTTGGTCTCTACAAAAATCTCAAGATACTGTCACAACTGGGCAAAGTATTGCCTTTTTTCGTCCAAAGTATTCATTTTTTGTCATGTTCTTTAAAATATCAGCTGTCCTGATTGGGTGTTAAGGTCATTGTGACAAAACCAAGAGTCACCTGACCATGCTCCAATGGATGACCATACACCCAGAAGTATGGACAGCACAAATTGGAGTTGATGGGTTATTAAATTAAAAAAAATAGAGAACATGATTGGGGATGTAGAGGGTGGGGATGGATCCAGGGAGAGTAAAGGGGATGAGCTTGGGTGAATCAAAACACATTCTATGAAATTCCCAAAGAAAATTAAAATATTTATTTATTTTCTTTTTCAAATTTTTAATTTTTATTGAATTTTTGTGTATTTTATACAGAACATCTAAATCAATTTTATACCCCCTTCCCCACCAGTACCCACTCAAAACCATCCCCCCACTGGAAATCATACTTTCTGTCATTTGTGTTAAGGCCTAACATGTCAAGTCAGTGACCCTAGATGTCCCTCAGTGCAAGCTCATCTAGTGAGGTCTAGTCAGCCTATCTACAGTCCTCCCCTTTAAGAAGATCAGCTCTTCCTCACTCAGCAGTAATCAAGTGCCAGTAATTCTTCAACTAAGATTGGGGTCTGCTGTCCATTTCCACAGTTCTGTGCTGGGTTTTTGTCAGCTTGACATTACATGGGTCTCATGCATGCTGACACCATACTATAGGTTCATATGAGACGGGTTTCAGGAGCCTGTAGGACTCTATTTCCTTATGGTTATGCACATCCTCCCTAGCTCCAATCTTTCTGTCCCCTTTCTCAATGGTCCCTGAGCCATGGGTGGGTGGATTTTAATATAGGAGTGCCCAAGGACACATACTCTGTAGACTCTTACTCTCTGCCTTTTGGTCATTGGTGATACTTTGTGTTCCTGGGCCTCTGTTACATGAAGGAGTTTCATTGATGAGAAATGAAAGATACATTAGTGTTCTCTTTGTTCCTTGTTCTATGTTCACCGTCCATCAAAGAAGCTTCTTTTTCAGCAGAGATTCTAGTTATACACACAGATTGTCTATGAATTGCCCAAGCTAAGTGGCACATCTGCAATGCAACCTCTACACCTAAGACTCATGGAACATAAAATATTTATTTTTCAAGTCACTTGGGAAGAAACTCAATTTAGGAATTTGCCAGATCAGATTGACTTATGGCCCTATCTGTGAGGAACTGTTCTGACTGTTGATTGACCTGGGAGGACAAAGCCTATGTGAATAGTGTCACCCCTGGGTAGGTGGTCATAGGTTGTACAAGAGAGTAGGATGAGAGGGGAGCAAGCCAGTAATAGTTCTTCCATAGCTTCTATTTCAAACTCCTGCCTTGTGTTCCTGTCTTGGCTTCTCTGAATGAAAGAATGTAGTCTGTAAGTTTAAATAAACCCTTTCCTTCCCAATTTCTTTTGGGTCACAGCAGCAGAAAGAAAATTAGAACATCTGCACATGACTGGCATATTGTAGAAAGTACATATTTTAGAGAAAGGACATTATGAAAATTATTAAATATTTTTCTCATCAGCAATGATGTGGTTTTCAGACCTGCAATGATAAAAATCTGAAAAAAAAACCTTTTTCAACCATATATCCCTTCCCAAATCATTTCCTGGAATTAAAAAATTCATATAAATAAATTTGCTGCCTCCCTATAATCTCTAAGGGCCCTTTTGAAAAATGCATGGACATACATAAAGACAGGCACACAGACAATTTGACATATTACATATTATTAAGGAAGCTGTGCTGGAACTCTGAGAATTTCCTACCTCTCTTAATTCCCTATAGTAACAATGCTTGGGATCATGCTACACCCTGCAGAGACATTCCTAAGAGTTCACATCTTTCATGCTGGACCTCCTCAGGATATTCTAATTTTCCACAGCTGTGTCCATGCCATTCACTCCTGGGCTCCTGGCAAACCCAGCCTTGACGGTTGACAGGTGTGGGAGCTACTGGCGCTGAGGAACAGAAGTTAACCCTATTTCTGCCAGAATCCTCAGACACATGAATGGGCATATGTTTCGCTTTTCAATGTGATCAGCTGATATAAATCTGTAAATCAGTCAGAAGGCATCCTAGTTCTAAGTGCAGTAGGACATAGGATTCCAGCTAAAGATACACAGAGCCAGAAAGATGAAGGTAGGCAGGAACAGGGTCTACAGTGATGCTCAGAAGGTACATTATCATCCTGACAAAGAAGCTGTCGAGGTGTCTGGCTCATTTTAAGAAGAGGAGAAGGTCACTGCATGTACTCTCTCTCTCTCTCCTTCACGCTTTGCCTTCTTTAGAAAAACAAGCTCTTATAAAATTTTTCAAAAGATCCAGCTATTTTGGAATGGTTCATTTCTGACCATTTTAATTATTTGATTTGTTTCCTTTTCTGCTTGGGGCACAGTCAGTGGCAAACTGAAGTTGCTGGAGCTGCTAGTGGGCATCGTAAAAAGCCCAGATGACAGTGGGAAATTGCTTTTCTGATGAAGGGAAACATTAATAAAAGCTTCTCTCATGTTTACCCTTTCAAATTGGCCCTAGAGGAGTTGTTCAAATCACCCCGTTGCAGTGCTTGGCTGATACATTGGTTGTGAAATACTCTCTGTTCATAGGTGGTAGAGAGATCTACCTTTCTTTCTGACCTAGTTTAGTATATCATTGAAGTTTCATTTAAGCTCTTTTGTCCCCTTGTGATCTTGTAAAAACCTTAAGACTTTGTCCATCACGAAAATGTCCTGTTTTGTTCCCATCAAGTCTCTACGGACAATAAATCTTACTTTCTACCTGTAGTTTTGGAACGTCTACCGTTAGAGCAATACTATGGGTTTTATTATAATCATTTTTATTTAGAATAACAACATACATGAAGACAAGTAGGAGTTTTAAAAATGTGAGTTTTCTGAACAGCCCCAGTTCAACTATCCATGTAGGATACCTATCAAAATGCAAAAAGTAATGTGTGGAGATGACTTGAAATTCCTTCCATGGAGTCGAAGAGTTTCAAAAGACTCAAGTGGCTCAGTTGGGTGAGTGGACGTAGTTTGAGAGAGCAAGCAATACTATGGGTTTTATTATAATCATTTTTATTTAGAATAACAACATACATGAAGACAAGTAGGAGTTTTAAAAATGTGAGTTTTCTGAACAGCCCCAGTTCAACCATCCATGTAGGATACCTATCAAAATGCAAAAAGTAATGTGTGGAGATGACTTGAAATTCCTTCCATGGAGTCGAAGAGTTGCAAAAGACTCAAGTGGCTCAGTTGGGTGAGTGGACGTAGTTTGAGAGAGCAACCTAAAGGGAGCTCCCCTGGATGGCCTGTCCTCCTCTCTCAGTACACACCTTAGTGTTCCTGTGCTCAGCCCAGCAGCAGGACAGAAGCTGGGCTCAGAGCATCAACTGTTAGTGAAGCACAAAAGATTTTATTCAAACGCCTATGTCCTCCCCAAAGGACTTCATTAATAAGGGGTGTAGTTGCTATTCTACTTAATTTTCTTATCAGTGTTCAATCTTGACTGTTTTTGGGAAAATTTTTCTCTGAAGAAAAAATAAAAATAACAAAGTTTTCTTTAGTTTTTTTATACTTTTCTCATTCAAAGAGTCATGTCACAGAATGCAAACAAAAGGTGTACAAAGAAATAGGGAGAAACTCCAAATTACACTGGTCTTTTTTTCTTTTGATTTGACATGCTACATATTACTTTAATCAAAGAGATTTTTCTCTGAAGAAAAAAATAAAAATAACAAAGTTTTCTTTAGTTTTTAATACTTTTCTCATTCAAAAAGTCATGTCACAGAATGCAAACGAAAGGTGTATAAAGAAATAGGGAGAAAATCCAAATTGCACTGGTCTTTTTTTCTTTTGATTTGACATGCTACATATTACTTTAATCAAAATGTTTTTTAAAAATTATTTAGAAAGAGGAGCTTGGAGAACACCAGCATTCAACATCACACACATAATCCAAGTTATCTCCATCACCCCTCAGATTGCCCTTGTGTCCTGCTGTATTCCATTACGTTTTATTCAGACATCACTGATAACTTTATGTCATCATGTATATTTTTTCTAGTTGAGAATT
>NW_008360332.1:4645175-4654637 GCF_000622305.1 Nannospalax galili
TAGAATCATACACCTAGGTCTTACTTTTTTAACCAATCCAAAAAATTTCTACCTTTTATTTGGAATGTTTGGACCGTTTATACTTAACATAATTATTAATTGTATGTATATTGAAAAACATATAAAAAGCTGAAGAGAAAAATGACTTTCTATGGGTCTAATTTTTTTTTAACTGCTGAGTAGTATTCCATCCTAAGGATACACTACACTGTGTGAACTAATTCTGAAGAATGTATCTTTTCCTGCCTGTTATTGCAAATTCCTTTGTTTATTTTTATTCAGTGTAGATTTCATTAGAATCATACACCGAGGTCTTACTTTTTTAACCAATTCAAAAAATCTCTACCTTTTATTTGGAATGTTTGGACCATTTATACTTAACATAATTATTAATTGTATGTATATTGAGAAACATATAAAAAGCTGAAGAGAAAAATGACTTTCTATGGGTCTAATTTTTCCTTGCTTCTTTGCCTTCTTTTAATTCAGTATTTTTTCATTATTTCATTTTATCACTACTAAGTGCCTATTTGCATGTATGTGTCTTCATGCTTGTATGCTATATATGCTTGTCCTAGGGTTTAAATATTCATCTTTGGGGTTGGAGAGATGCCTCAGCTATTAAGAACACTTGTTGCTCTTGCAGAGGACCAGGTTTGGTCTCCAGCACCCACACATGAGCTCACAAGGAGATGTGACAGCCTCTTCTAGGCTTTTGGGTTCCAGGCAAACACATGGCATATATACATCCAAGCATACAAGCAAAATACTCATACACATAAAATAAAATATAAACTTAAAAATTATTGTTAAGGTGCTCATCTTCGAGTTGATAATTCTGTCACTACCATTGCTACACCAGTTCATGTGCCATTGAACCAGCCTTTCCTCACACTTCCTTATGTTACTGTTCTTACTGGGATTTGGTGTCTCCAGTTAGAAACCTCAGGCAGCCATTAAGCTCATTTGTCTTTTCAGGTTGTATTCTGAATTCCAGTACTCTTCTGTGTGCTTTCCAGTGTTTGGGAAATTTTTCGTGATGTTTTCCAGTGTTGTATTATACTGTTTAAATAAAAATGGAAAAGTTGTTCCTTCACGCATTAGGGGATACTCGGTGGACTTGATAGGCCTTAACATAAATGACAGAATGCATGAAATCCAGTGGGGGAGCTTCGGGAGGGTTCTGATGGGGAATGGGGTATAAAGATGATTGGCATGTTGTATACGAGATACACAAAAAATTAAATTTAAATAAAATTGTACACAGTTAAAAAGGGGGTTGTTCCTTTATAATCAAAAGCAAAGAACCTATAGTCTTACGATAAAATAACTTTCAAAATTTAAAGCACTTTGACTCTCTGCCACCATTCCTTTCTCTGAGCAAACATTTTAGCTGAATAAAATGTTTACTCTGAAATTTGCTAAGTTTATCCCTCTATGAATGACAGAGTATATTAAACTGCACATTTATGTTGCAAAGCAGAGTGAGACTATTAGAAGACACAAATCAAGGAAAACCCAATGCATGTTTGATATCATCATACATAGATAAGCACAGTCAACATTGTGCTGTAGCTTTCTAATAGGGGTAGATGATATACTTCCAAGGAACGCATGAAATTATTCAAATTCATAGGTATAGATAAGAAAGAAAGACAGAGAGAAACACGGGGAAGCAGGACAAGAAGCAAGGAGGGAGAGAACGGAGGGAGGAAGGGGAGAGAGTGAGAGAGGGAAAAAAGAGAGATGCTCTCATATTTCTATCTCTGACTCTAATTTTGATCCTCATGAGTTTCGCCTAGGTTATATGAAGTCACATCCTCCTACTCAGTTTTCCATTTACCCGTTGCCCTGAGTCTTGCTCCTTTTCTGACTGATGCCATTTTGGGGAGAAGGTTGGGGGTTACATTTTATCACACCATTGCTAAAAGTTCCTAAATGAATTTTCCAAGTTAAATAATTCTAAATAGACTAAATAACATTATGTTATTATACTCTTTTGCCCCTTTTGTATTCAGCTTTATCTCTCTTTGATTATCAAGAAGTCTTCTGAGAGTTACCCACTCTTAACTGTCTGATCGGGACACGCTTTCTGACCTTCTGCCTCTGGTGATGCTGTTTCAGTCTCTGAAATCTCTAATGTCCACTCCCACCGTCCTCTCTCTCACCTTCTCTCTCACTCATTTCCTGGCCTGGTTCCTGTTTTGCATGTGGCATTGTAGTTCCTGTTTACCCTGGGTTGCCCTGTGTTCATCTCCTTGTTGTTCTTAGAGCAACCAGTATAGTCAGGGTTCTGTGATCTGTACATTGCTCTGGTCTAATCATTTCTCTACTTCTTCTTTTCTCTCACTAGGTTGTGAACAATTTGAGTGCAAATACTGTATTTTCCATTATTTAATCACTGGGGTGTAGTAGACCCCCTGTCATGTAATAACTACTCAATATATATTTGTTGACTAAAATAATTAAACTCATTACTCATGTAATCCTCAAACTGGTACTCTTGATTTCTTTGGTTCTTCAATTTAGACCTCTGAAGTCCTTCGAAATATCCTTCCCATAAACATCCATGAAAAACATCTCTTGACGTTATATGTGATTCTTGCTAAAAGGAACACAAGACAAGTCTCACCTATTTATCTTTTTAAATGTGACATCTTTTATAATATTTATGTCCAAAAATAAAAATGTAAAAATATGTACTCAGTAAGTATTAAGGATCAGATATCACTGGGCAGTGGCACATGCCTTTAATCCCAGCAGAAGCAGAAGGCAGAAGCAGGCGGATCTCTGTGAGTTCAAGGCCAGCCTGGTCTACATAGTGAGTTCCCAGATAGCTGGGGCTACAGGCAGACCCTGTCTCAAAAAAGACCAAAAAAAAAAAAAAAAAAAAGGCAGACTTGGCCTAAGTCGAATCACTAACCACATAAACGTGAAAGCTCTACTTCATTTTTTCCCACTTCCAAATTACAGCTATTCTTGTTTTTGAATTCAGTTCAAGGTATTCAATTTAGTCTTTACACCTTTTGAGAATTGAGCCTTAATTATCTTCCCGATCATCGCACTGCCTCTGCATCCTCAATTCAGCACTTGCTCACAGAATGAGCTTGGCAGAGCACTTAGACATAACAATTTTAAGTTCTGAATGTGATCTGCTTAGTGATTTGAACATATACTTTCACCTTATGTCCAAAGTCATCCATTCACATTGATGACAGAGAAACTCCTTTGATTCTTTTTACGTGTAGCACGTTAAGACCCCTTAAAAAAAATATTTTCTATTAGGTGAAAAGAAGTTAATTTTTAATTAGAAATTATCCTAGTTCAACTAGTTTTAAAAAACCTAAAAAATTCAAATTGAATTAACAATAAAGGCTTACAAACATTGATGATTAGCTGACTAAAATAACTAGCAATTCCAGAGAAACATGGTTGACTCTATTTGTGGTTCACTATATCATCAACAATCCAATTCAAGTTTACCTCTCTCTATTCCACAAGACTGATGTGATCCCATCACTGGCTTCATAGTGAAGAGATTCTCCTCACTCCGGACTTCATGTCTTTTGACCATGTTTCTTCCTAATGAAGAAGCTGACTCCAAGCACATCTATGAGAAATCTACAAATCTTCTTCCCCTGGGACCCAATTGCATGATTTCTTATGACCTATATGTCAATTTGAACCGCTTAGGTGATGATTTGCTCATCCATCAGAAGATAAGTTCTTTACGGACAAAGAAACACCTTACTCTATTTGTCATAGATTTATATATGAACCTGTAGTGGAATGGAGCTACCTCAACCAGATTAAACTATAGGAGCTTGTGGTGAGATAAATACTCTAACCAGGTGCTTTGAAACAGGAAGGAAAGCGACTCTAGGGGCTAAAACTCATGGAATTTTGTAACTAAAACTGGAAATGACATATTTAAATATTTTAAAACAAAAATAAAGTCATTTTAAATTAGGGTTGACATCTAAACTGAAAAAAATACATGGCATGCAGTTAAATTTTCATTACAGATAATCAACAAGTTAACGTTTGTGTAGGGATTTCCTGTGAAATTGTTCTGGACATAACATTGCATATAAATTGCAATACCTGGGTGATTTATTCAAATGTTTTTTTAATGAAGATAACATGCTTGTGGGGAACAAAATAAAGATAAGACTGGGCGAGCTGTAGTTTTCCATGGTTAGTCCAGCCAGTGGCCATGCGTGAGTCAGGCAATTGTGAGGAAATGAAGGGAGGAATGTCAGTTCAACACTCCAGGTTTTGATGATGAAGACTGTCTCTAGTCTCTGTCCATGTCCACATGAATATATGAATTGCTAAAATTGGGAACAGTCTGTTCGGCTCCACCCTATTTCCTTGTTAGGAGGAAACTGTCTCATTCGTCAGTGGGTGAGTTCTGTTTTGGCAGGCTGGTCCTTGACCCAGGCTGCTTGGCTGGCTAGTGAGAGTCTCTTACTCTGATTTTCAGACTTAGGAAACTCATTTAACAACTATCCCTTTGAAATGTTCCTCGTACTCAGCTTTTATCAATAGTAAACTTGAAATTCCAGTTCCACCTGCCACTTCTTTGCAGTATTTATTTTTTTCATATTTCATTTACAGAATCAGAAAGGTAAGATTTGCTATTTATAAGCCTTCCTTTGAAAAATCAATCTAAATCATGCCTGCTAATTTACATAGAGTGTCACTAAAGAATGTTTATATATACTCTCTGATTTCATGAATGGCATGGAATGTATTGGCCTAGACTTAATGAAATAAATCTTAACCTTTGCAGGGAAACACTAAATATATTCCCCAGTTTACAATATAATACAATAAATGAATTGTATATAATCAGAACACATAAAAGTTGCAAGCATTTCCAAATACCCTCCTGCTTATGCTGTGGAATAAAAATAAATAAATAAATAAATAAATAAATAAATAAATAAATAAATGACTGAAACAGAAACTGAAAAAGGAAACAGGGACCATATTGTGAAACAGAATAGAAACAAGATATTTACTAAACAGGTATTCATATTCACAAGCCAGAGCTCTGTCCACAACTCCAAACAACCAACCAGAAAGAAGGCAAATCATGATTCTAGAAACGTAGGGCATCTAGGTAGAAAGGTGGTAGGGAAGATCTCGGGGTGGACGTTAAGAATCTGCTGACATGATATCATTTGGACGTGGTTGGGTTTTGCTCTATCACAGCAACTGTAGATTTCAGGTAGAAAGCTGTTTTCCAAAATTACCAAAACGAGTACAAAGATAAAATCATCAGAAACTTCTAACGGTGTTGTACTCTGGACATGAAGAAGGAAACGCCCTCAAAAGACTCAACCTTTGAAAGAAATCTACTGCCTTCGCGCTCAGTGTGACGTTGACAAAGCAAGCCATGGGGTGCAATTCGAGATCTAACAAAGCTCACGTATCAAAACTTCGTGACCACATTAATGCGTAGCTCATGCCCCTCCCCGTGGTCTTTCCCTTCGTTTTATTATTACTGACAATATTGTAAGAGCCCTGAGAAACGGCAAATTCACACCTGTGCCATGTTTTGTACACTGCCTGAACCCGCTGGAACATGATTTCCCTAAGAATGATGTCAGTAATAAACATCTTTTGGCAGAGGTTTGCAAAATCCGCACCCGTTTTAGACACTCAGTAACGGCCCATAAAAGTCTCTGAGAACTGCAGGAGAAAAACAATGTACAAACTCATGCATAAATTAAAACTGAAAGTGCCAGCTCAATAGACCTCCACTACCCACACTAGGGCAACTGTGGAGCAATTAAAAATAAACAAACCCATAACACGTGGGTGCAGCCAACGGTCATCAGAGAAAGTGTTCACTGTTGGAGATCAAACCATTACCCAGCACTTTCCTTGAGTAGACTAGTCTTTGGTCTGTGAAAACACACAGAGTAATTACACAACCCTTTCTGATAACATCCTCTTACAAAGGCAGTGGCTACCTGAATGGAAAAGGAGCAAAATATTCATCATGATTTTTCTTTACATTAAGGATCATTTTTCTGCACAAAAGATGGGGTGTAAACAAGGAAGCATTCCCAATTGCATTATTTCCATCAAAGTTTCAAATGTGAGCTCTAATATTTTCGTGGCTGAACAACTCAGAAATGCTCACTTTTTAAAAAATTAAGTTTCAAAGATTGTAGCCCCCATGACGTTTTGACATTCATCTGAAGTCTGGGAAGAAAAGCTTATAAATAGGAAGCCACTTCAGGCAGCCAAGGAGGTGGTGGTTGTGGTAATAGATCAACCAACACTGAACACCACTCACCTCTTGTATCAACTGGTACTACACTGTTCTTTCATTTATTTGTCTGCATTTTGTCAGTTTCTTTTAACGGAATGAGATCTCATGTATCCCCAATTGACCTTAAACTCCTGATCCTCCTACACGCACCCCGGCCCTCACACCTGAAAGAGTCCTGGAATCAGGATGACACGATTGGCTGCATCCAACGCTTTATACTTTATACTCAGTGTGTCAGGTTCTGTTAAATACAGCAGGAAGTAATTCATCAGGCTAATAGAACACTTATAATCCCAGAAGAGGGAGACTGAGTCAAGAGGATTGTCATGACTCAAGGCCAGTGTGAATAACACAGGAGTGTGGGGCCAATCAGGACTACCGAGTGGTTCAAAAAAAGAGAGATTTTTTAAATTGTTCTTTATTATTGAAGAGTTCTGTATGGGGTGGAGGGCTTCAGGTGTTCAGACAATAAGTAAATGTGCAAAAATGATGCTCTTGCCAAAAAACGTATGCTCATTGGATAGTCAGAGAATGTTGAAATAGGAGAGCAAATCTCTGCAGTGTTATAATTTTCTTTCCCAGTCTTTTTTTTAATGTTGCTGAATTATTATTATTATTATTATTATTATTATTATTATTATTGTCTTTTTTTGAGACAGAGTCTCCCTGTAGCCCCAGCTGTCCTGGAACTCACTATGTAGACCAGGCTGGCCTTGAACTCACAGATATCCACCTGCCTCTACCTCCCGAGTGCTGGGATTAAAGGTGTGTGCCACCACTCCCAGCTCCCAGTCTTTTTTTAAATATGTATCTTCCCTACTGACCTTTCACTTGCTAGTCGGTGATCACAGCCCTCCTCCCTCTCTAGTTGTGGGTACACAGATGTACCTCCCACCACTGCATATATAATGCCATCAGGAAAAAAGAGAAAAGCCAATCTCACACTTTTAGAGAATTTATGCAAACTTGTATAAACACGAGGTTATTTACTAATCACAACGATGGTATAGCATGTCGCTATAGAATCTCATTTTTTTGCAATATGGAGTCAAAGCAGCTACTGCATACATAACTGTGGTTATTAAGTGAGGAAGAAAGCAGGAAATAAGTTGAAAGAGACAGTCACTAACAACCCAGTGCAAGAAAGTGCCAAGAATTACCTATAGCGTGAGTTGGTTCTTAGTTCTCAAACCATTTATCTTAGGAGGCCTTCAGTATGCACATTGGTAAAATGTAACTGGATACTCTTTCAAATATCTGACCCATGCCTTTAAATGATTGGAACTGGGACAGTTTGCCTAGCATGCGTCAGTCCCTGGATTGGATCACTACCACTGCATGAACTGAGCTTCATGGAACAAACCTGTAATCCCAACACTTGGAAAACAGAGGCAGTATGATCAGAGGATCAGAAGTTCAAGACCCTCAGAAGTCACATATGAGTTTGTGGCTAGCCTAGAAAGCAGGAGACTGTCTCAAAAATTAATCCAACAGTTAATTAATTATATCTTACCTAAAGCAGATTGAAAACACAAATCAAAATACTCAATCTATGTTTTTTCCCAGTTCTAGAGTTCCAGTCTGGAGAACTTGCCTATCCAGATCCCAACTTTTGCCTCATGACTGGCACCAGGGGTCTACTGTACTTTAGCTGTCTTAAGAGAAACTGATCTAATTTTGTCAAGGAAGACCATCGACCTGTGCTATACAATTAATGATTAGCCATGACAGATATTACAATAGATATTTAACTCTGGCTACACCAATCAATATCCTCCTAAGAATTACTGGCACGATCCAGAAAAAGAAATTCGTTTTTTTCCTTCCTGAGATTGTAGTAATGAGAGGAATTTGACCTATTTGGAGTGACTACGAAGGTAGGTTGAGAGTTGAGACCGAAAGAGAAAATTTAATTTTGAATCCTTTGATTCAAAGTCCAAGGCCTGTTCTCCGTTTGTTTGTTTGTTTGTTTGACATTCATGTACTTATTTATTCTTATTTATTTTGCCTTGTTGATATTCCTTTCTTCCCATTTAAATAGTGACTGTCAGGCCCTGTGTGATGACACACACTTTTAATTCCAGCACCCTGGAGGTAGATCTCTGGTCTACACAGGGAGCTCCAGGCTAGCTGGGCCTATAGGGAAACCCTGTCTCAAAAGGGAAAAAAAAAAAAAAAAAAAAGCAACTTATTTTTCACTCTGCCTTAGAAATTTATGCAAACTTTTTAATGAACTAAAGAAGGCAAAAGAAATTTTAGAGATAAAAAGTCTATGTAAATATGTGACTTATTTTTATTCATCTTTCTACAATAAATATAAGAAGTTCTTATAGTTAAATACAAATGCTATGTTAGCATCAGTATCCAAATAAAGGCTATAATAATCAGAAGCAAATAGGTAACACTAAAACTTATGCCCTCTACATGCTTTTGGGGAAGCTTGCTTATTATCTTACCTGTAAGCTTGCTACAGGGACTAGGGAGATGGCCCAGAGGTCAAGGCTGTTGTGGAACAAGCAGCAAGTGTCCAGGCCTCAATCAGGATTCCCAGAGGCCACATGAATGCCAGGCAAACCACCTACAATACCAGGACTGAGAAGGCTAACGGGATCCCAGAGCAAGCTGGCTGACTGGGCCAGCCACACAGATGAGCTCTAGGTATAATAATTGGAGACTCTCCCTCAATGAATAAGGCAGAAAGCTGTGAAGGAAGACTCACAAAGTCAAACTTGACCTCAAATGTGTGCACACATGTACACCTGCACAAAGACCTGGGCGCACCCTCACTGCCTTCTACAGTAGAAGCCTCCTTGCCAGCTCCGGGCTGGTTTCTACGTTATCCAGCTACTGAACAGGTGATGGGAATACATTCCCTTTGCCCCATAGTTTCGACTTCTTTTGCTCAGTTCTCATTACATTTTAAACTTTTAGAAGAAATGTGCCAAATGTCAAGAATTAGTATTTGGGTGACTTAGTAAGAATGAAAATAAGACTTTGTGAAAGAAACTAAATCTACATGATTTTAAATGGGGTCTGCTATCTTTAATCCACATAGTCTGAGCTAACCCACTTCAGTAAAGATTAGTAGTTCCAGAACCCAGTTTACAAGATGATTATATGGTTAATGCAGGATTAAATTTTCTTTCAATTATAAGCCTGAGTTTAGAAAATGG
>NW_008360332.1:4654680-4675371 GCF_000622305.1 Nannospalax galili
ACCTCCTACATTTGGTCTAAAGTAGTTTTAAATATGCTTCCTAATTGCTGGGGGCTATGTTGCTCCTCATCTAATCATTGTCTGAATTACTGAAGCTCAACCCATCTGATAAAATAGGTGAGCTTTGTGGTAATGAAGTCAGATAATGTCTTATCTGAGTGTCAGGCTAGGCATCAAATGGGCAGTCTGTTTAACTATTAGTAAGGATCTCCCACACTGAAATATTTGCATCCATGTAACTTGTGGCAAGCCAATTCACTGAAGAAAGAGAAGGTTTAATAATAGGAGAGCATTTGCAAAGCTTGCCTTTCACTAGTTAACAAAATTACTTGTTATTTAAATAAGGTAATTAAAAGTGTAATGCACTGGAACTATTTTAGCTTTGCTCAAAAGAAAAAAAAAATTCAGAAAACAGGAAGACTTTTTTTTTTAAAGAAAGAACCAGTGTCCCCAAGAAGGCATAGGCTTCACAATGAAAGTTGCATCAATTCTTTCAAATAGCTGGAGATGAACTCATTTAAATAAACAGTCGTTTTATGGCTTTTTCACCAGGGAAACCTGCATTTCTTTGGGGTTCTTGAATTAGTGAGTTCCACACCAAGGTTCTGTAAATTAGTTACATGGGTATTCATAACATCCAAAGCCTCTTTCCTGCAGGGGGTGTCCACAGAGGCAGAAATCAAAGAATGGTGGGAGTCTTCTGACTCTTGCCATCTTCTGCCTAGAGTGCATGCCGTGTTGCCTCACACCTGTCCTTTCAAAACAGATTTCTTAAACCATTATTTGTTTGATTCATCTGAACAACATGAAGTGGAAAGCCAGGCACATCTGCAGTTCTTCAGGAATGCAATCCCACAGAGGAATTCTTACACACATTAGTTTTCTAGCATAAAGCATGAAAATTTATACAACTGCTCAGAACAAGTTTGAGAGCAGGTTAAAACAAAAAGGTATTTAAAGTGAAATCTACAATTGCACTGGTTCTTCATTTTTTTTTTGACATCAACTGAAGCAAAACTATATTCACAATATGAAAAACATCTAATTGCATCCTTCTCCCATTCACATATGATTAAGTATTTCCTTGGTTTTTAAACCTGATGCATTTCCAAATACATTTGGAGAAGTGCTAGTTTTTCTCAGGGAAATTTGTACAACAGAAGTTTTATTGAATCGATGAATTTTATTAAAAGGAAGACTCTTTGTTCCTATAAGATCAAGCAAAATAAAACAAAGCAAAGCAAAATTTAAAAAACCCACAAAAACTTGTAAATTGAAAGCCAACGCAGGCATGATATAGTTTTCTGGATTTCTGCCAGCTACCAACTATCCAACACTTATATACATCTCTATAACCAGAGCTCATTTAAAATGGTACTATTTGACCAGGAGAAAGTCGTTGGCTAATCTGGGTGTCTGGGCGTTCAGGCTGATTAGTGGAGCATGGTAATTCATTCCCTTTACTTGGTATTGTGTATCGTTTTTATCTTTGTTTTTCTATAGAAAACCAAACCAAACCAATCGACTATCTATAATACATATTGTCTCTGTAGAGCTATCCTCTCCCTGGGTCAATTCAGGAATCTTATCTGCTTGTTTTCTAAATAAATCAGTTTCATTTTGTGTTAAAAACCAAGGCCCTGTGATATAGGCTACCTTTAACTGCAGGGTTGAGCAGCTCTGGGCCTAACAAATCAAGAAGTGTTAGCTGAGATGATTGACTCTTCCTGTCCTGGAACTCAGCCTACAAGAGGCATTTTAATAGGGAGGTCACCCTTGACTCTCTGTGATCCCTTGTGTGACACTTGTACTGTGAACAGCTAAGGCGAAAGTAAGTCAAGCACCCATTTGTCAGAAAGTCTCCATTGTCTCTTTTCTCCCCACAGGCAGCAGCTGTCAGCATCTGCAACTTCAAGCTAGTTCATGTTCTGATATTATTGTGCACATTCCCAGAGGGAATTCTTTAGAAGGACTTTTGCATTCATGTGAAGGGAAATATTTCAGCTGCTTCTTACAAGCTCCGATAGCCCAGGACAAGTTGAATGATTGCTAACAGGTACCAGAGCTGAAGGACATAAACATACCATAATATGTTTTGCCATAAACAATCACAGAATAAGGCCCTTTTCACAGGTGATTGAACAAAATGAATAACAGAATCGAGACATATTCTGCCGCTTGTTGCTCATGTAAACTTGTGTTCTGCATTTTAGAATTCATTGAAGGCAAAGCTTCTGCAGAGGGAATAAGCCCCATTAATCAGGTCATTCCTCCAGGTATATTCTGAAGGAGATCCATTTGGTGATTAAACTTCACATATTGTATTAGGTAACAGAGCATGCTGTTAACAGCGTGTTATCACTAAAGGCAAGAGAAAGCATTCATTTTAGGTAAGGCAGGTTAACTCATGTCAACTCTCACTCTGCTCAGGAGTCTGGGTGAGAATAAACTACAGAATGCTTTCAATCACAGCAAACATTTTCTGAGTGTCTACTGTGTGCTGAGTACTGTGTCGGATGCTAAGAAGAAAAGCATTATTTTATATGCTCTTATATTTTATAATCAATAAATTAACAAAATATTCAAGGTGGCAATTCAACAGCCTATCATACACCTTAGAAATCTATTAAGGTACGTGAATATTAGGAGTTAGAACAACTAAGGTCCTTGTTAAGTAAGAGGCTTAATGAAGGAAATGAAGACCACACTAAACTTGAGCAAGGTGCTTAAATGAGGCTATTTACTGTGTATTCTTTTGAAGAGAAAGGCAAGCAAATAACCCAAGCATTTTGAGACTTTTGATTTAACAGATACTTTGCAGCCTAGACACAAATTAGCCTTAGAGTTTTATTCTTGTGGGATGAATATAATGTGGATATAAAAGTTTAAAGAAACTTTTGGATGGTAATTCTGTATAAGCTTTAAGGTGCCATAAAGTATCAATTTTCAGCAACAAGCATCCTGACATTTTCCGCACTCCTTTGCATGATGGAAGAAGTCAAGGGAGGTAGAACCCCAGTGTTGCCTTCCCAGCTCTGAAGATTTCAGGGAGCCAGGGCCTCAGAGATTTTCTTGGGTAGTGGTTTCTAAAATGTGTTTGTTTTTCTGAAGAAAAGACAGTCTGTGGTGAATTAAATACAACTTTGTATTTAGTTAGTATTCATTTTATTTTTCCAAGAAACAATAGGATGGGAAAATAGTTTAAAGAGAAAAGACTTGGTCTTTGAGAAAATGATTCCAGAATGTGCGAGGCCATTTCTCTAGCAGATCAACTTGAAATTTTGAGGAAAATAACCCCGGCTCATAGAAATACTAAAGAGAAATTCTCTGGGGAAGGACAAGCTCTTAACTTCTGCCCTTGTGGCACTCTCGGTGGCATTGAGGAGAAAAAAATTGTGGTTTCAACAGAATTCAAACATTATTGTATCAGTTCTGAAAACATTTATTCATTAAGGCTAAAATAAAGAAAAATGTTTTGAAAAATAACAGCCCATAAGTCTGGCTGGGCTAGATTTAAATTTGCGTTCCGGTCATTTTCTTGAATGCTATCATGAGTATTTACCATGGCAACATCTGCATAGAATTACCTACTCACTTCTGAGTATTTAATGTGTGTATTCCCAAGAAACATGTGCCTTGCTGTCTGTTACATATACTTTTAAGACCACATTAAAAAGTCAGAAGTGGAAAAGATGTTTCCCAAAACTTAAACATGGACATTTTTTATTTGGAGTTCTGAAAATGTGTGGCATTAGCTTGAATAAGCAGAGACTCCATTGCAAAATGTCTGTCTAAGGGACCCCCAAATCCCCGACTTTAACGTTTCAAGAAAGTGTTATATTGCAGTAACAATAAAATGACAGTCCCATGAACAAGACGAGAAAGCACATGAGGAATTGCTTATTTATCACGTGATAGAACCCTGGCATTTTTTTTTAATTAAGCAATTTGAAAAGAAGCATTCCTGTGAATGTCTCTCCTAGTGCTTTGAAAAGTTAAAACAGATATAAAGAAAGCCTGAAGGACGAGTGCTAACAAGGACACAGTAGTGGTTGAACGTAAAACAATGTGATAGAAGGCAGATCGTCAGAGAAGCAAGCTCCCAGGGTATGAAATAGAAAGCGGCTGCTATTGTCGGTTTGAAGAATATTTGAATGAAGGCACTAAGGCAGACTCTCCTTTGGCTTGAGGCTTCCTGACTAGAAAGCATTCTTTGCCAGGATCTGCTTCATTTACAGGAAGGCAGTTCAAGCCATCCTTCCACTGGAAATGCCGGACACAGGGAGCTTTTCCCATAGAGAGAACGTTTTATTAATAAAATTTTGTTGTTGTGAAAAATCCTTTAAATAGAACTAACTGGAACCCTGTCTCAACCAAGGTTTTAGAGGCAGAGCCTGGGAGACATCTTCTGTTACCCTGTGCTCTACATCCTGTGACAGTTCTCTGCAATGCTGCAGATTCTTGTTCCTCTTTAGGGGACTTCTTGTTACATTCCCCATTGAAGACCTCTAGACACAGTAAACTTCTGTAAGGACACACAGCACTTTAAAAAACTGTCAAATTAATTTATTTTTAGGTAACCTTTCATTAGCATTGTTGTTAAAAAATAACATGATTACATTAAAAACTGTATATTGATTAGAGATTTTGGAAGAGAGTGAATGCCAAATTCATATTACAGCAGCAGTGATAAGTTTCACAGTATTGTTGAAGCTTGGTAGTAGTTTAGTCTTCTCCGGCCCCAGTATACCTTTACCTGTGCCCCACAGAAACTGTAAAACACCTGATTGAGCTTATAGAAGCAAAAATCACAAGAACTTAAAAAATACTATAGCTGAACTGATAGAGTTCTCAAATTAAATATACGTAATTTCATTTATAATATAAATGCACAGCTTTATATGCCTACTATAATTTTTGAGTATTATTAATGCCTTTTTTCTTGTAAACAAGCATTTTCTTATTAGAATGACAAAAAGAATCCTCAGCCCCTCCAAATCATCAACTTTCTATTTCCACGTGTAAAGTCAGAATCAATTTGCAAAAGAGAACACGCGAAACATGTTAAAATAAAAATAATAAAGGTGGACTTAAGTAGGATATGACAATTAGGTTAAGAGATTCAGGTAGGTACTCTATGGAAAAATGATTTTACCATTACAATACAGTTAGTCATTTTCATAGTAGGAAGTTCTGGCTGGGAAAGAAAAGAACAAGCAAAATAAAGAAAAGAAAAATCATGGGTAATCCCACCATTCCAAATTAGCCCTTCAACCTTTCACTTATTTCCATCCATAGCTATAAGGATATTGACATGTAGCACACACATTTACATGAGTCACACGCTGGATTGAAACAAAGAATTACAAACATCTCATCATGTTTCTTAGATACGATTCACAGCATCATGTTCTTGTACTCTGCTTGTTTTGCAGTCTTTACAATAAATTCCATGACAGGGCAAATAGAGGTAGATGTGTATTATAATTTCTTGTCATTCTGCCCAGAACTTGCTACTTCTCCCTCACTTCCCAACTGACTCTATATAGCAGTGTTTTAAATGACTTCATTTTTCCTGACTAATATCAGATAATATCATTTAGGATAGTATTTGTTATTCTGACATATGCAAAAAGTGCTAAAAATATTAATTTTTCATTTGTTTAATAACCAGGGAGATGAAACATTTTATCATATGTGTATGGTCGTGTATGGTCATTTGAATTGCTTCTTCCTTAAAATAAATTAGCAACTTGAAAATAAAACATAACATTTTCCATTAGTATGCTATTTCCCTCAAAAAAAAAAAAACAAGATTGAGTCATTTCTATATTTACATTATTTCTAATTACAGTGTTTCACATCCATGGTCCCATAAGGAAAGTATGGAGAACTTGCTTCAAGTTCTGTTCCAGTCCTCTGTTCCCAAATGGTTCCTGTCTGAACAAGGAAAATCCTGCATTGTTCCTTTAGAACAAACAATCTGTAGCCTCAGGACACAAACCAAACCAGAATGATTCAGTGGGCTTAAGTCACCAATTCCATCTCTGTCCCCCAGTTTCATGGCCTGTCACTGTTGTCCTCCACAGCCTCCTACCCCTCTCCGGTTTAGTTTCCCTGTTTGTCTCCACTTTGATTTCAGATATCCTGAGTCTCAAAAGCTGACTTCAAAGTCATGCATTCTCTCACACAGAGACTTTGAAATTGTTTCCTCTGTTTTCCTTCTTGAGCCCAATGAGGACAAACACAAAATAACTGTAGGATGAGATAACATTCCTAATCCTGCTGCTGAGAAGCTAAATAAGTGGACTGGGTATTTGTTTTTTGAAAAACTAAAACAGAAAATATTTACCAAAGACTTTCTCATGTGATGGTCCGTTTTCTGTATTGTTTCACTTAAAATATATAAAAATGCTATGCCTGGGATATTACATCCCACATTTTAGAGATGAGTGAACTTAGAGCTGGAGATTTAGGAAAATAGAAATCAGAATACCTAACCTGAGCATTTGTTACCTAAGAAATAAATCAGTGTATGTGTAACTGTGTGTGCATCACATGACTAAAACTGAACTCCATTGTTAAACATGTGTTTCCTTCAGCAGCTCAGAAGTTTCTTTAATTTCATGTCATTTTTCTGTTTTATCTTTTATGCTTTCAAGCCTTTATTCACTTCATTATTCATTCATAGTATTAAAATACATCCCCTTTCAAGACTGCCCCCACTACTCACAAGAAGATTTCAGGGTGAAGCACATTATATACTCAGAGTAAATATAGGGAATCTGATGAACACTTGTCTGGATAATGGATTCTGCCTTCAAATTTAGATTTGCAACATCATTTTTTAAATCAATCAATTAAAAACTTCTTTACTAATACTTTTTTCCTTTTTAATTAACTTTTGTGAATTTCATACAATGTCTTGGTTGCATATAGAGCCCCTCCCATCTCTGTACCCCCATTATTACCTCTGCCCAATTTTACATAACATAAAGTCAAATCTGTGTCCCTAAATGTCCCTTGGTATGGATTTATCAGTTGCTGTCTGGTTAAGCTATCAGGAGTCAGAGAGATATATGGAAACAGAAACAGAAAGGGTGGAGTTCCAAATCAAGGAGAAGACATGCAATTTCTCAGTAGAAGTTGGGAAACTGTCAAAGTCTCATTGACATGAGGATCTTGATTAGGAGGACTATTCTGGTTCCCCGGTTCTTACAATCTCTTCAACCATTTGATACAAGATGCAGTGCACAGTGTGGAAGACAGGTGGTTTGTTGCCCAGTAGAGGAAAGTACTCTCCCAAAGGTGACAGTGGGCGATGGCCAGAGGGTACTTGTGCTGATCTGCATTTCAGGTAAGCTTTGTACCAATTCCCTTTTATTTAATTCCTTATGTGTTTAGCATATGTATGTGTATTGAGTGTATGCAAGTGTGTGTGTATGTGTGCTCCCATGAGAGGGTGTATATGTGTGGAGGCCTGAGGTTGACAATCACAGTCTTCCCCTGTCATTCACCATACGTACCAAGGCACAGCCTCTCACTGAACCCAGAGTTCTTGGTTTCAGCTAACCTAACAGCCTCCTTGGTCCAGACATCCTGTCCCTGCCTGCATCCTGCTGGGATTACCAGGAGGCCACCATGTTCACTGGCCTTTTACAAGTATTCTGGGGATTGGAACTCTTGTCCTCACACCTGTGCAGTAAGCATGTCACCCACAGAACCATCTTCCCAGCCCCTTTACTTTATTTACTATTTCTAAAATCTCCATATTAGACATCTTTTCATGAGTGCATTTTCCTATCTAGGTACTTGCATGGCCCATTTGGATTTGCTCCTATGTGAGTGGACAATGGTACGCTCTTGTTCTTTATTAGGAAGCTTCTAGCTAGGTATTAACCTTGTACTGTTTGGATAGAACTTCTGAGCAGTTCAGAATATCGTATCTCCACCCAGGGACAGAGATTGACCCAAATCCTATTGTTTCTTTTAAAGCTTTATTATTATTAGTTTCATCTGTTTGTGGGAGGATATGTGCAAGTGCATGTGGGTGCCAGAAGAGACCAGCAGAATGGGTTAGATATCCTGAAACTGAAGACATACACAGTTGTGGATGCTGGGATTTGAACTCAGATCCTCTGTAAAAGTAGCAAGTGTCCTTAACCACTGAGCATCTCTCTACCTCAGTTCCTATTCTTTTATATACATATATATATAATATATATATGTGTGTGTGTATATATATAAGACAGAACATACTTTGAACACAGGATTTGGAGAAATAGAGCAACTGACCTGCAACCACTTCCCATGAAGACTAGATCTCACAGCTTTGGAGAGCACTATGAAGGTGCTAAGGGAAAACATCAATGGATAAACCAATACCAGCACAGCATAAGCTATTGGTGCAGTAGTGGCACTTTTATCTTGGGGGCAAGCAACAGCTACCTAATTTGACTAAATGCCCACTCAAAGGGAGGAAACTCAAGTACGGTACTGTAAACATAACCTTATACACACGTCTGGAGTGGCCATAGATCTTGGAAAGAACCCCAAGACTGTCACATTGTTAGACTAATGTGATTTCTTAATATGTACAAAACATGTATCCTTATATTTACAGACAAATATCTTGGTAACCACTCATCAAAGAAGCTCACTTTGCACCAGTCAGAGACTATTACCAAGTACCACAACTGGTCACAAATGGACATTGTCTATGAATTTCTATTGTTTGAACCAGTAATAAGAATCCTACAGTTTCAGTGCTTGGTTTACAAGTTGAGGAAAGAGTGTATCTTCAATACTAATCATAATCAAGTTTGTTAATAACTATAATTGCCTCCTACTATATTTCATAATAAATTCATATTAAAATTCAAATATTGAGGAAAGAAATAAAGTACAATAATATAATAGTAACTGATGGAGATATTCTATGAACTCCAAACAGACAGAAGTTCTATCACAAGATAAACACCTATGTCACAAAAATAAAATAATTATAACAATACAAACATATCAAAATATAGAGAGCGAATGGGTGACATACTGTAAGCACATATGTAATAAAACAGGTGAAAATTATTAATATTTACAGAACTTAGGAAACAAACCAGCAAAGAAACAAAACGTCTAATGCCATTTTACTGCCTCAGTAAGAGTTGAAGACAAAAAATTTTGAAAAGTATTTCTAAGACAGTATATTAGTTGCTCTTCTGATGCTGTGATAGAAATACTGACCAAAGCAACTTATGGAAGGAAGAATTTATTTGAGCTTACAGTTTCAGGGGAATTACAGTATGTCTGGTGGCAGGGGTGGCTGGAGGAAGAGCAGAAGCTAAGCTCTACATCTTCAAGAAGGCACAGGAAACAAGAGAGCAACTGGAGATCCAGAACAGCTTAAGAACTCTCTAAGCCCACCCCCAGTGACATGCTTCCTCCAGGATAGCCACACCTTCTAAAACCTCCCAAAACAGAGCCACCATCTGGGGACAAAATGTCCAAATATTTGGAGCCAATGAGCCAAATATTTGGTGGACATTTTCATTCAAAGCACCACATTCCACCCCATGGTCCCCATAGGCTCATGACCATATAAAATGCAAAATGCGTTTAGTTCAACTTTAAAAGTCCCCATAGGGGACTCAATGCTGTTCAAAGTTCATGGTCCAAAGTCTCTTCTGAGACTCAGGCAAAATTTTTAGTGTAAGTCCCTATAAAATCAAAAGACAAATTACATACTCCCAACATAGAGTGGAACCAAATTCACATTACCATTCCAAAATGGAGGAATAGAGGCATAGTAAGGAAATATCAGCCAAAACAAGACCAAAACCCAGCAGGGAAAACACCAAATCCAGTAGTTACGCACCCACCTTCTGGGACTTTACTTCCAAAGGGTTTAGAAGGCTCAGCCTCTCTAGCTTTGTTTGATGCAACATAGATCTCTCTCTCTCTCTCTCTCTCTCTCTCTCTCTCTTTCTCTCTCTCGAGCTGGCACCACTCCCTGTATGCAGGTCTTCTTAGCAGATGTCTCACAGCTCTGGTATCAGGAACGTCTTCTTGGGGTCTCCATGCCAACCAGTTTTCACATTCACAGCTTCACACATCAGGGCCTTCTTTATGCAGGGAAACCCCTGCTGCATGTTGCCTGGCCTCAGCAGCTCTTTGAAACCATGGAGGAAGAAACAATGACCCCTTCACTCTTGCATCTTTCATGCCTCTAGAGCCAGCACCAGGTGAACAACACTGCCAAGTTTGACTGCAAGTTTGGGATAGACCCCAGCCTGCTTTAGCCATTTTAGAAGCTTTTCTCGTCAGTGGCCCCTGAAGCATTTTCCTTTTCACAAGTTGGAGGCTTAATTGGGTGTGGTCTTGCCATGGAGGCACTCTCTCTATTGTTTAAGTGAGAATCTCTATGTCCCTCCTTAATCACTTTAATCTCCTTATCAAAGGGATCCTCCCCAGCATAGGCCAAGGCTCCAACATTTATCTTCCTAGTGCTCTTTTGCTATGCAAACTGTGTTTCTTTCTGCCCCATTTGCCCTTTTTTCAATGTAGATCTACATAATATTCACCATTAAAATCCATGCCACCATTTCTACATTAGGCTGTCTTGAAATTTCTTCAGCCAGAGAAATTAGTCCATGGCTTTTCAACTTAACACCAGGCAAGCTTTTTGGCTGTGGGCAGACTCCAGCCAGACTTTCTGCCAAAATATCCCAGTTGCTGCTTACATCCTTATTTCCCTCTGGAACTACATTGTTCTCAGCACTACTTTCTTCCAGGGCCTACTAGAATGGCCTTTTAAGCTATGCTTATAGCAATCAACTGCTTTTCTAGACCAAATTTTGAAAGTCTTCCACATTCCTCCAAAACCCCACATGGTCAGGTTCTTCACAGCCAACAGCCCACTATCTGGTACCAATTACTGTAATAGTCACTTTTCTGTTGCTGTGATAGCAACACTGACCAAAGCAAGTTATGAAAGGAAAAATTTATTTGCACTTATGGTTCCAGGGGAATTACAATCTGTCATGGCGGGAGGCATGGCAGCAGAGGTTGCTGGAGGAGGAGTGGAAGCTAAGCTTTACATCTTCTAGCAGGCACAGGAAACAAGAGAGAAACTGGAGAACTGGCAAGGCTTAAGAACTCTCTAAGCCCACCCCCAGTGATATGTTTCTTCCAGGATAGCCACACCTTCTAAAACCTCCCAAAACAACGCCACTATCTGGGGACAAAATGTCCAAATATTTGGAGTCTTTGAGGGACATTTTCATTCAAACCACCACAGACAGTAAGATCTCTACAACGAAGTGTTTAAATATTTAAACAAAGAGATAGGGAAGATAGAAGGACCTCCCATGCTTATGGATTCATAGAATTAATATTTTGAAAATGACAGTCCTACCAAAAGCAATCTATAGGTTCAGTACAATACCCATCAAAATCCCCCACAATATCCTTTAAAGCTAGAAAAAAAAAATCCATCCTAAAATTTATATGGAATCACAGAAGACACCAGATAGCCAAAGCACACAATGAAGGAAAGACAGCATCTTCAACAAGTCGTGCTGGCAAAACTGGATCTCCACCAGTAGGATGAAATAGGATCCTTATTTTTTGCCTTGCACATTGGCAAACTCTAAATGGACTGAAGACCTGAATATGAAGCTCTGAAACTGCTAGAAGAAAATATAGGCTGTACCCTACAATATATAGGTGTAAGGGAGGGTTTTTTACATTGGGCATCAATTGCTCAGCATTAAGGCCAACATCAACAAGTGAGACCTCATTAAACTAAAAAACTTCTGTACAGCAAAAGAAAAAACAAAGAAAGTGAAGAGGAAACTCACTGAGTGAGAGAAAACATTCACCTGTTACATGTCCAACAGAGGATTAATGCCAGAATATACAAACAACTCCAAAAACAAAGAAACAAAAAAATAAACGACCCAAAAAAAGATGAGCTAAGGACCTGAAAGGAGAGTTCTCAAACGCGGAAATAAAAATGGTTAAGAAAAACCTTAAAAAGTGTTCAATATCTTTAGTAATTAAAGAAATTCAGATCAAAAGCACTTTAAGATTTCATCTTACTCAATCAGACTGGCAAGGATCAAGAGAACAAAAGGCAACAAATGCTGGCAAGGATGTGGAGAAAGAGGCACACTCATTCACTGCTGGTGAGAATGCAAACTAGTGTAACCACTCTGGAAAGCAGTGTAGAGAACTCTTAAAAAGCTAAAAATGAATCTAATGTAACCTGGTTATACGACTTCTTGGCAAAGATCCAAAGGCTTAATCCTACTGTAGAGACACCTGTACCCATGTTTGTTGCTGTTCTTTTCGCAATAGCTTGGAAATGGAAATGACCTAAATGTCCCTCAATGGATAATGAAAACGTGGCACATTTACACAATGGAGGTCTACTCAGCAGTAAGGAAAGATGAAATTATGAAATTTGCAGGTGAGTGAATGGAACTAGAAACTGTTATAACAAGTGAAGTAATACAGACAAGCGAAATACAGTCTCCTTCATTTGCGAATCTTAGCACCAATCCCTTATATGTGAGTATATATGTAACAGTAGTAGACAGAAAAATGAAGAGGAAGCGCGGAGGTAAAGGGAAAGAAAGTCTGACAGAGGGGAATAGTAGGAAACAGATCAAGGGGAAAATGAGGAAAAGGGGGGTGTCCAACTGAGAGGAGAGGAGGGAAGGACATACAAGGAACCACAGGGGTAAAGGGGAAGAAGGAACTCCAGTGAGGGGGGATAATAGGAGACAGGTATTATCAATGGGGTAAATGGGAGTAATGTAAACTGGGGTGGAAGTAGGGAGGTAAAACTGAAAGAAAGAGAAAGAGACAGACAGACAGACAGACAGAGACAGAGAGAAAGACAGAGAGCGAGACAGAGAGAGAGAGGATAAATAAAGCTTAGGTGGCATAAATACCCAAAGAAAAATGTATTAACTCAAAAAACCCCTGAAAAATGCACATACAATATCTGAATATGAGTGCACGGGTACACCTAACAATTATATAACAACAAATACAGTGCCAGTCAGTAGAAACCAACCTCTCTTTAAGTTATTGGTCAGGGTAGTTCAAGTGACTCCCAAAATAACACAGGCTATTGTCACAGTCCTTGGTTATCACCCAGACCTTGAAGGCAATACCCTATTGCTGGAGACAGGACATACTTTAGACACAGGACTTGGAGCAATGAAACAGGAACTAACCTGGAAGTCTTCTCCCTGAAGATTAGCTCTCATAGTTCTAGACGATATTAAGCAAGCTGTTAAGGGAGAAAAATCACTCATTGGTCCAACCCAGCTCTAAAGCCTAATAATCACAATGATTGGAACAACAGACTATCTCTATTGGTGCAGTAGTGGCATTTTTATCTACAGGGTAAGAAACAGCTATTTGATTGGACTTAAAGCCCTCTCAATGGGAGGGAACTCATGGGTGGTACTGTAAATAGAGCCAAAAATAGAGGGCTGGAGAGGTCATAAATCTTAGAGAAAACACTATCTCTGGCATATCTCTAGATAAATGAAATTTCTTACTGTATGCTAAATATGGATCCTTATATTTACAGACAAGTACAACATATACCACTCATCAAGAAGCTTCTTTTTTTGTGACAGAAAGAGGTTATCACAGAGTTCCACAAAGAGTCACGCAGAGAATATATGTCTGAGAGATGCCCAGCCCGGAGTGACACATCTACAGTAGAACCTGTACATTTAAGGCTCATGAAACATAGTGGAACAGGAGGTAGAGAGAATAATAATGCATCCCCCAACTCTCACCAGCAAACTTTTTCTCATACAGCAAAGTCTGATGCACACAGAAAGCCACAAACGGCCAAGTTTTAGAGAACAAGAGACTACAGAATGCATGTCCCTCGATAGGATTCCTATATCAACCCTCAGCTACCTATGGCTCAGGAACCATTACCGAAGACGAGATGGAAAGATTGTAAGAACCAAACTTAGTGCATGAATGTAAGGAAGCAGAGGCTTTCAGGCCACTGGGAACTTGCTCAAATGAACCTACAGCAATAGTGACAGCATGCACAAGACCCATGCAAACTCAATCAGACAAAAACTCAACAGAGAAGGAGGAAAATGGGCAGGAGGCCTCAGCCTTAGCCAAAGAACTATTGGCAACTGATTACTACTGGGTGAGGGAGAATAGATCATCTTTAAGGGAGAGACTCTGGATAGGATGACTAGACTCCAATGGAGGAACTTGCACTGAGGGACATCTCAGTACAAAAGCCTGACTGGATAGGAGTTAACATATATGACAGAATGTATGAAATCAGGTGGGGGGTGTGAAGGGCATGGATGGGGTGGAGGTCTAAATTTGATTAAGATCTATTATATGAAATTCACAAAAACTCAGTAAAATTACATATATATAATATATATATATATTATATATATTTGGTCTTTTTGAGACAGGGTCTTCCTGTAGCCTCAGCTGTCCTGGAACGCACTATGTAGACCAGGCTGGCCTTGAACTCACAGCAGTCCACCTGTCTCTTCCTCCCGAATGCTGGGACTAAAGGTGTGCGCCACCTTTCCTGGCTCAATAAAATATTTTTAAATGTCTCAATGAAACACACACAAACAAAATTATACCAGAAATGAAGCATTTAACTTTGCAATAGAAAAGAAATGTTCTACTTGAAAAGTAACTACAAATTTTAATTAAATAAATAATGTACTACACATTCCAGAGTATTAATGATGGAAAAGCAAAAACCTTTTACGTATGAAGTTGAGGCACACTAGCACCTAGTATACTATTAGGAAATGGTATTTTGTCAGTAGTTCTGGGATGGCCTAGATTTTAGTTTGTTTTTTGTTTGGTTTTGTTGAGAGAAAGGAGAGAGAGAGAGAGAGAGAGAGAGAGAGAGAGAGAGAGAGAAAGAGAGAGAGAGAGAGAACTCCTGCATTTTCCTTTCAGGTTCAGGAGAACACAGTGTTTTCTGGGATGGCTTAGATTTTAGTTTTTTTGTTTTGTTTTGTTTTTTTGTTGTCAGTAGTTCTGAAAAACTATTCCTATGAAATTGCTTATGTTTTTACATTTATCTTTCTCTAGACGAACCACAGGCCATAGGGGAGAAGCTACCACTTTCATTCTGATAAATAGACACAGTAGTAAATAATGACTTATTGTTATTTCTTCTTGTGGCAGATGGTGATTGACACAGAGAATCACAAATGGTCAACATGCAATGACTGTGGATTGCTCAGCCTCAAATGGGACACCTACATAATGCCTTGTCCTTCCAAAAGCTCAGGGATCATTGCAGAAGAGTGGGTGGAAAGATTGCAAGACTCAGAGGTAGTAAATGAATACAAAGAAACTTGTCTGGACTCTGTAGCTACAAAACTGCAGCACTTATAATGACATGCACACAATCTGTCCAAACACAAGCCCAGCACAGCCGGTGGAGGTAGGCAGAAAGCCCCAGTCCTAGTTGATTATCTACTGTCAATTCATAGATGCTGGATGAGGAAAAGTTGGCTTTTCTTACTGGTAGATTGACCAAACTCTAAGGTATAGACTCCCATCACAGCACTTGGGAAACACAGAGTAGGCTAGATAGGCCTTTAAAAAAAAGAGGAGAAAAGAAAATAGAGGACATGAAGTCAGGTGGAATGAATGGTTAGTAAGGTGGGAGTAGAGAGGGTGGAGGAGTTCTGAATATGATCAAAATGCATTATTTTAATATAATGAATATATCAATATATTTAATAAATACATGAATAGAAATTGTATGAATGGACATCATCTTAAAGGAGTCTATTAACTAAGATGCTTTTGAATGCAATTAACCAAACAACATTGATTGTTTTAAACAAAAAAGAAATCGTAGGGTATCTCAAACAAGTTAGGACTGAATCAGCCTCGGGTCATGAAAATGCATCATTTCTTTCTTTTCTCCCTGTGTGTTTTATATGAAATACAAAGCATATCATATACATAGATAAACTTCCACTTTTTAAATTATTATATCAATTATTTTTTTGTGTGGAAGATGGGAGAGAATAGTTGCCATTATGTATTTTAAAAAATACATTTTTTTTTATTTTATGTGTATGAGTGTATTGACTGCATGTGTGTAAGTGCCATCACGATGTACAATGCCTGAGGAGGTCAGAAGAGGGCATCAGGTCCCCTGGAACTGGAGTTATAAATGGTTGTTGGTCACCGTGTTGGTACTGGGAATCAACCCCACCCCAGTCCTCTACAAGAGCATCCAGTGCTCTTAACCACAGACCCATCTCTCCAGGCCCTGTAGTGGTTGTATCTGAGGTGGAGGAGCTGCATTCCCTGCCACATCTACTGCCTCCATCTTTTTTTTTTTTCCTGTCTCTCTGTATTTTGACTATGGTGGGGACAGTGAGTTTGCTTTGCATTTGTCTTAGTTTCTTGGGTCTCTTGCATCTGTGGTTTGAAACTTTTAATTAAATTTAGAATAATTTTAGCCATTTTTTGTACGTGTTTTTTCCTTTTTCACTTTAGCTCTCTTTCCTATCTAGGACTGGACTCACATGTCATTTAGGGTTTCAGTCCATTATCTGAATTTTATACTCTTTCTCTCTCTGCTGTAGCGGAGCATCTATTGATATGCCCTTAAGCTCATGAATCCTGTCTCTGTAGTTCCCTGTACGCTTTCAATTCTCTTGAAAGAATTATGTTTTATTTCATATATTATACTTAGTTCTTTTAGTCAAATTTGTCAAGTTTCCATCTTTTCAAATGTCATATATACACATACAGACGCATATATATATATATATCTCCATATGTGTTTCCTATAGCTTATTTAATGCATTCTAACAGTTATTTTAAAGTTTCTGTTCACTAATTGCAGCATCTGTAATTGATTCTGTAATTTTCTCTGCAGCGTCTTTCTGTCCAAGTAGACCATAAATTTTAGAACACAGGCATCCCGACTAGCTGGTTCTGTCTTTTTTCAAGAGACAAAATACCTAATATACATTCTCTGAGTGACGGATTGAGTAAAAGACCACACCACCTAAGCACCATAAGGTTTACAAGCACAACACAATAAAATATGGCTCATAAATACACTCACAGAAAATTTTGAAATAAGCCCAAAATATGAAGATAGTTCTAAGAATTTTAGGTATGGAATTCATTTTACTCAAAGCTATTTTAATTTTCATAGCTGATCCTAACATGGAAGTGGTTTTGCCTTCCATGCCATGAATGGCACAAGAAGGCATTCTGGAGCCACCAAATTTTCTAAGAGCAGTTAATTTCAAGAGATTTATCTCTAGTATACTACTAATATTATGACCATATAATGACAAGTAGGTAATCCCTCTCTATCTCTTTCTGTCTCTGTCTGTCTCTGTCTCTGTCTCTGTCTCTGTCTCTCTCTCTCTCTCTTTCTCTCTCCCCCCTTCCTTTCTATCTTTCATGGTAAAGTCATACAGAGCAACAAAATCTCAGTGAGAAAACTATAAATGTACCCAATCCTAAAAACCAGCAAATTCTTTTAAGTCCATTAGGACTACAACCTGATTGATAGATTTCAGAGTCCCAAACCTAATGCAAGAGTGAGCCAACTCTTTTGAGATATTATCATAAATCTACTCATGTTCTAGTAAGAAAAAATACATTAAAAATACAAATGCACCAAGTACAGCCAAATGAAAAAGTTCCAGCATTGAACATATTTTTAAAAGAATTCTAGAGATTAGAACATGGATCCAAAGGTCAAGATCTAGGAAGTTCCAGTAATAAAAACAATTGCATCCTGGCTAGCTGTGATTAATAATGACTAAAATAGAATGATACAATCAAATTTTGTCATTTTGTACCATAGACTTTCTAAGAATCTTGAGCAATAAGAGGCTGAATTTATTTTTGCTTCATTAGAGGAGAGTGCAGTTAATGCTCACAGAATATCAATGATGCAGTTTGTAGCTCTGCATAATTAAAGTCACTCTTATATTAATAAAATAACATGGAAAGAGCCTGCACAATACAAGGCATAAATATGTTGACATATTTGGTCTTATTTTAGGCAAGTTTAATTACAAAGTCATGGGTGTCTGCTATACCTATAAAAATATTTTTCTGCAACTTAGAACCATCCAATGCCACACACATTTATGATATAAATGAGAAAGGACAAACATCATCATAATGGCTCACCACTGAATACTTATAGTCGTGGCCATGTGAGTATGGATGTGTATTCATCTACATATGAAGCATATGTGAATGGAGAAAGAGTTTATACCAATACACACACACACACACACACACACACACACACACACACACACGAAATAGTAAACTACTCTCTATCACTTAATACCACTGTGATATTAAATCCACACACTAACAAGCCAAGTTCTGCCTCCTACCTGTTAAGTAGTGTCGAAATACTGGGCCAGCTACTTAACATTTCTGGACTTTAACTTTGTAATTTATAAATCCTTGATTGATACTTCCTGTCGCAATATAGCATGGGGGCCATCTAGGAAATAGTTATGTATAACTATTTTTTATCTGAAAGACATTATGCAGCTAACAAATCATAAATGCTCCTTAGGTCTGACCAAATAATGATCAAATGAGATGGCGTCTGAACAAATAATGGAGATCAAATGAGATGGCAGGTACACAAAATTAATTTACATAAATGAAATAAAATAAAACCATTTTTATCATTGTTTTGTCCCAAAGTATAAGTTCTTATTAGTTTTTAATGTAAAAGCAGATGGCTGATTTGTAATTTATTTTGTATGGAAGAAAATTCAGGCAGAGATATTAAGATAGGAAACAGGAAGTCCATAGTAGACTTGGATAAATTATAAACCACAGCATTCATTCAGAGAATAAGAGAATTGTGAGAAAAATCACATGGAGAGGGCAGCTTTCAGGATGCTAATGTTTGCTGGAATTCCAAGCAGGTTTTTCTAGGCATACAGAATGAACAGTTGCCTCCTTTTGATGTAGCAGGTACTATGTAATCCTTGTATTTTCAAAAATAAGGTTCCAAAGTATCTTACATTCTCCAAAGATTCATAATTGGTTGCAAGATTTACAGAAGATCACAGACATAAAAGCTCTCTATAAGCCACACACTCACCCAACAGAGGAGACTATTGCCATCTTCTGCACAACTGATATCAACTGGTGCCATTCCCAACAAGCTCTTAACACAGAAAATAGACATATTTCATTAACATTACTATCTCAGACACAAGGTGGGAATAATGGAGATCATGATTTTCCATGCTTTGGAGCATCAAGATAACGAGTGTGATCTGCAATGTGCAAAGACAGAGGAAGAAAATAACAGTTAAATTAACTGCTACTATTTGTGAAAATGTGCCAAGTGCTAATTAAGTGCATTGCACGAGTCATCTGATTGAAGGAATTTGCTAAAATATGGGTGAATTATCACACGTAAAAACTTCATAGAAGAATTCTGAGATGCCAATGTTGTTTCTTTCATGGCAGTAGTATGAAGACTGAAATGTTATTAGCCATCACGAGTCTATAAAATAAGCTATCATGACAAAAATATGAGGCCATTCCAATCAGGAGGGGGAAAGAAAAATAGCCCATGACATGAATAGTCTGAAAGAATACATGTCCACAAAATCAGACCTTCAAAGAATACTTGAAGCAATACAGAGAGCAGAGAGAAACAACTATACCCCAGGGGAAGCAAAAGAAAATAAATAAAAGTATAATCAAGGAAACACAAAATGAGACAGAGAACACAAACAGCAATCAAAATGATGACAACCAATACACATCTTTCAGTAATAACCTTAAATATCAATGGACAGAACTCCCCAGTCAAAAGACACAAACTAAGTGAATGGATTAAGAAACAAAATCCATCTCTGTGTGTCTGCAAGAAACCTATCTCACCTTCAAGGACAGGCACTATCTTAAGGTAAAAGGATGGAAAAGAATACTCGAAACAAATGGCACTAAGAAACAAGCAGGGTTTGCAATTCTAATATCTGACAAAATAGACTTCAAAGTAAAACTAATCAGAACAGATAAGGAGGGTGACTTCATTCTGATCAAAGGAACAGTTAACCAAGGAGATATTACAATCCCTAACATATATGTACCAAACTCTGGTGCACCCAAATTCATAAAAACACTACAGGACTTTAAGACACAGATTAACCCCAACTCAGTAATAATAGGGGACTTCAATACCCCACTTTCTTCATTAGACAGGTCAGTTGGACAAAGAATAAACAGAGAGAACACTGAATTAAATGATACTATACATCAAATGGACCTAACAGACATCTTTTGAATATTCCACCTAAGCATCAAGGATTACACTTTCTACTCAGCACCCAATGGAACTTTTTCAAAAACTGACCACCTACTGGGCCACAAAAAAACCTCAATAAATACAAAAAATTGAATAATTCCATGCATTCTCTCAGACCACAATGCAATAAAGCTCAAAATCAACACTGGACAAAGCCCTAGTCACTACATGAACTCATGGTGATTGAACAACACACTCCTAAACGAAGAGTGGGTCAAAGGAGAAATTAAGAAAGAAATAAAATAATTCCTGGAATTCAATGAAAAGGACAATACAACACAACACAACCTCTGGGACACATTAAAAGCAGTCCT
>NW_008360332.1:4675415-4676533 GCF_000622305.1 Nannospalax galili
TTAAGAAATCAGAAAGAGGACATATGAATGAATTAAAAGTACAACACAAGACTCTGAAAAGGTAAGAGCAAACCAACCCCAAACCTAGTAGATGAGAAGAAATAACAAAAATCAGAGCAGAAATTAATGAAATAGAAAAACAAAGAAAACAATGCAAAAAAATCAATGAATCTAAGAGCTGTTCTTTGAAAAGCTAAACAAGATAGACAAACCCTTAGCCCAGTTAACCAAAGGAAAGAAAGAGCAAATCCAAATCAACAAAATCAGAGATGGAAGAAGAAACATCACAAGAGACACCCAATAAGTCCAGAATATCTTAAGGGAATATTATAAAAACCTATAGACTACTGAATTTCAAAATCTGAAAAAATGGATGGATATCTAAAATCATGGGAACCACCAAAGTTAAATCAAGAAGAGATCAACAGCTTAAACAGACCCATAACTTATAAGGAAATCAAAACAGTAATACGAAGTCTCCCAACTAACAAAAGTACAGGCCCAGTTGGATTTACAGCAGAATTCTACCAGACATTTAAAAATACCTCCAACCAATACTACTTAAGTTATTCAAAATGATAGAAACAGAGAGAGAACTCCCAAATTCCTTCTATGAAGCCAACATCACTCTAATACCCAAATCAGGTAAAGACACAACCCAAAAAAGAAAACTATAGACCCATATCCTTAATGAACATATATGCAAAAATTCTCAGTGCAATACTTGCAAAGCACATACAGACATACATCAAAAAGATCATTCACTATGATCAAGTAGGCTTTATCCTAGAGATACAGGGATGGTTCAATATATGCAAGTCAATAAACATCATTAATCACATAAATGGACTGAAAGACAAAAACCACATTGTCATCTCAATAGATGCAGAAAAGGCTTCTGACAAAATTCAGCAAGCATTTATGGTCAAAGTCCTAGAAGGAAGTGGACTGTAGGGAAGATACCTCAACATAATTAAAGCTATATACAACAAACCCACAGCCAACATTATTCTAAAAGGAGAAAAACTGGAAGCATTCCCATAAAAATCAGGAACCAGACAAGGATGTCCACTATCTCCACTCCTTTTCAACATAGTGCTTGAAACTCTTGCTAGAGC
>NW_008360332.1:4676624-4724111 GCF_000622305.1 Nannospalax galili
TGAAAACTTCCACCAGAAAAATCCTCGAAGTGATCAACACATTTAGTATAGTGTCAGGTTATAAAAATCAATCTACAAAAATCAGTAGCCTTTCTATATACCAATAACAAGTAATTGGAGAAAATACAGGAAAATGCTCCCATTCACAACTGCATGCATATATATATATATATGACCAAAAACAACAAAGATCTCTACAATGAAAATTTTTAATCATTAAAGAAAAAGATTGAGGAACACAGACACCAGGCAATGGAAGGACCGCCCATGCTCATGGATTGGAAGAATTAATATCGTGAAAATGACCATCCTACCAAAAGTCATATATAGATTCAGTGCAATCCCAATCAAACTCCCCATGACATACTTCATAGAATTAGAAAAAAAAAAATCCTTAAATTCATATGGAAGCACAAAAGGCCCAACATAGCCAAAGAAACCATGAGCACAAAAAACAACACTGGGGGATTACTATATTAGATCTCAAAGTATACTACAGAGCTATAGTCAGCATGGTACTGTCACAAAAATAGACACGTAGATCAATGGAACATCATTAAAGTTCCAAACTCAAGCACACGCAATTTCAGCTACCTGATATTTGACAGAGATACCAAGAACACACAATGGAGGAAAGACAGCATCTTCAACAAATGGTTCTGGCAAAACTGGATCTCCACCTGTAGAAGAATGAAGCTAGACTCTTATCTTTCACCTTGCACAAAAGTCAATTCCAAATGGATCAAAGACCTCAATGTGAAACTGGAAACCCTGAAACTATTAGAAGAAAATATTGGCAGTAACTTACAAGATATAGGAGTAGGAAAGGATTTTCTAAATCATACAGAAGTTGCTCAGAAATTAAGGTCAGCAATCAACAAGTGGGACCTTATTAAACTAAAAAGCTCTGTACATCAAAGGAGGCAAACAGGGAAATGAAGAGAAAACCCATAGAATGGGAGAAAATCTTCACCAGTGGCACATCTGACAGAGGTTTAATATCCAGAATATACAAAGAACTCAAAAAATGAAGTGAGAAACCAAATGACCCAATGAAAAGATGGGCTAAAGATCTAAACAGAGAGTTCTCAAATGAAGAAATAAAGATGGCTAAGAAACATCTCAAAAAATGTTCAACATCATTAGTAATTAGGGAAATGCAAATTAAAACCACCCTAAGGTATCACCTTACCCCAATCAGACTGGCTAGCATCAAGAGAATAAATGATACCAAATGCTGGTGAGGATGTGGAGAAAGGGGAATGCTCACTCACTGCTGGTGGGATTGCAAACTCATGCAACCTCTATGGAAAACAGTGTGGAAAACTCTTAAAAACCCAAAAATGAACCAAACATATGACCCGCTTATACCACCTCTTGGCATATACCTAAAGGACTCATCCTATTGTAGAGACAGTTGTACAACCATGTTTGTTGCTGCTCTTTTCACAATAGCTAAGAGATGGAAGCAACCTAAGTGTCTCTCAACTGATGAGTGGTTAACAAAAATGTGGTACATTTACACAATGGAGTTCTCTTCAGCAGTATAAAAAGACAAAATAATGAAATTTGCAGGTAAATGGATGGATCTAGACACTGTTATGCTAAGTGAAGTAACACAGACTCAGAAAAACAAATGATGAATGTTCTCCCTCGTATATGAATCCTAGCACCAAATCCTTTTAAATTGTGTCCTTTTAATAAGATTATGTTACACAGCAGTCCCTTCTGCATGAAATGACTACCATTACATGACTTCAGCTGAGTCTGATTGCTAAGCATCGTCACAATTGGGCTTGTAGATGGTTGTGTTCATTCATTAAAGGAGGGCCAAGCAGTGTCATTGCACCCTCACCCGATTATCCAGCTACTCTTCCCAGCCCAGCCAAGTGCATGTAATTTGACCCTAATCACACATGGCCTCCTGGATTTGGGGAGGGCTAAGTATATAATCTGGGGAAGGCTAGGAAGAGAAGGCATGACCCATGCTGGGTAAAGGCTTTCCAGTGTGCATACCCTCAGGTCATACATACACCTCAGTAACCCCTCAGTTATCTCCCTAAGTAAACTCAATTAATTCATTGGTTCCCCAGTAAAACTTTAATCAAACATTGGCTCAACACTAGAACCTTAAAAGGGATTAAGCATTGCTTAGCATCCCTAGGAAAAGAAGTCTCATAATAGATGGAAATTTTATTTGTTAATGCTCTTATGTCTCATAATTATTTATAAAAAGAAAATGACAATGTAAAAGATGGTAAAAGGATATGGGAACAGATATTTTCCAAAATAGAAAAAAATGAGAAAGCCTAAGAAAGTGATGATGGTCTGTTTAGGTCTGTTATGATATATAAAGGATGAGACAAAAATAATATGCACATAATCTTAAATGTCTATAGTCATAGTTCAGTCAACTAGTTTAAGGAATAAAATATGCATTTAGTCAAGGTTTATCTGAGAATATGTGGTTTTCTACCCAAGCTTTATCTACATAGCACATGGTAATTAAAATACCAGACTGGTAGAATTAACCTAATTGGATGTTTAACAGCCATTCTTTGAGGCCTATATACTAATGTGGTCAGAGGGACGTAAAGGACAGGTTTTGCCCCTTGCCCTCCAAGGAGGACCAAGTTCCAGGGGATTATGGAACATCTCTCAAAATGTCCTGTAAATGTGGTAAGTTACCTGTCCTCTTATTCAGGGAGGACATGGAGACCCCACAAGATAAACTTGAACCAGTGTCCAGTCTACAAAGAGGAGGGTCAACTCAGAGGAAACATCTCATTCATGCTTCCAAGTGAAGCCAGCCCTGGTGGAGCAGGACCCTTGACTTATCTTCACATAGATGTAACTGGTAAAAGAAAGGAGCCAGGGGCTCCTCCTAGGCCCACATGACCCCTGAGGAACAGATCCTCAAATGACTTTAAGTGTAAAAATAAATTATTTGGGCCAACTGTATGATCTTAAACACCCAAAAGGGAAGTATAAGTCATCGGTATATTTCTTTAAGAGTTCAAGGGATTATACTTCCCAGACATTAGGCTTAAGTCTATACAAAAAGTTATTTAGACAATTATTTTTCATTGATGATTTTGTTCCCCACCAGAAAGTGCTGCTCATATGTAAGACTTCAAATCTTGATCTCCAATACTGTAGTGCCCACCTGTAGCAAACGCAGGCAACCAGCTATTGTTCTAAAGTGATGGATAAATTTGTTTTCTCCCCCTATCTAGAAGACTTTGAGAGGGAAAAGACACTGATTCTAACTACTCCAACAGCTATCAATACACCTGAAAGCAAATCCTGAATCCATCTTTCTAGAGTCCAGCCTTGGAAGACAAAAAAAAAAAAAAAAAAAAATTGAGGAGGAACTCAATAGAGGGATACTTTCGGAAGCCGTGGTCAAGAAATTCCAATGGACTCTCATATGAACATTTGAAAATTGCCCTATTCTGACTTTTTTTCTAGTTTCCTGTCTAGAACTTGTAAGGCTAATTATTCTTGCCTTTACTTTTCCTTCACATCTCCTATTCACAATTCAAAGACTTTCTTTTCCTCCTCGAAATGGAGATGGTAGTTATGCAATTTGGGAGTCTTTTCGATAGACTCATTGAAGGCATACTCCAATTGCCTCACCCTGCATGGAAGAAGTCAGAGCAGACTGCATCCTGACTCCCTGTTGGCAATTTGGGTAACCTCTTTAGAGGATGGTGTGATAAGAATAGGAGGTCGGAATTGGCTAGGCAGTGCAAAAAGTCCCCAAAGGAACATAGCCATTTTCTTGGCTAAAAGTCAAAATGTCCTTGGGCCTCTTAGCAACATACTCTGTTCCAAAGGCCAAAAATGTTGAAAGTGTTTGGGAGCTTATATCTAATCTTTAAAAGATTTTAAGGTTACCTCTTCAGAGGGGGGGAATGTTAGAGTAGCCAAAAGCCCCATAAAAATAAATTAAATAATTAAAGAAGAAGGAGTACATGAAGTTATCAGAAAAAGGTGATGGGGAGATATGGGAGGAGTTGGAGGGGAGGGAATGGGCATGGATTTGATCCAAATACCTTATATGCATGTATGAAACTCTCAATAAATTATTTATTTTTAAGAAAGGAAATGGATCAGTTTGCAATGACATGGTAGACAGAATGCAACAATCTAAAATATGAGTACTTGAAATTTCAGAAGATAGGAGCAAAATACGAAGTGTTGTTTTTAAAATATTATAATGATGAAAGGTTGTGTTAGTCAGGGTTCTCCAAAGAAACAGAACTGGTAGGATGAATATATATGTATAGAGATTTATCAGCTTAGCTCACAGGATAGAGTCCGAGTAGTCCAACAATGGCTGCAACATACTGGAGAGGCTGAGAATCCATAGTCATTCAGTCCACGAGGCTGGATGTCACAGTAGTCCCAATCTGGCACTGAACGCCTGACGAATTCCAAAAGATCAGCTAGTCTTCAGTCTACAGCAGCAAGATGAACTCACCAGTGAGAGAGAAGGCAAGCAGCAAGAAACCTGGCGTTCTCCTCTGCTGTGGCCTTTTATACGGGCTGCCATTAGAAGGTAACACACACATTTAGGGCGTGTCTTCCAGCTTCAGATGATCCAATTAAGAATATCTCTCTCAATTCAGTTAATCCCAGGTCCAGTCAAGTTGATACCCAGGATTAGCCATCACAAATGTTAACTTGAAAGATTACATAAGAGATGAATATTATATTAAGAGATGGACATCAAATACATACATTTGTAGAAAAATCAAAACCAACACAATGCCTTGTGCTGCAAGAAACTCTAGAAGATTTTTATTCTGAAAGAAAATTAAATGAGCTGAAATTTAATGAAGACTACATGGGTAATAATAATCAAATAGATATTCTTTTTTCTTGACTTCTGGAGAGTTACTATTTAAACCAAAATAGAGGTACTGGAGAGATGGGTCAGTGGTTAAGAACACTGGTTGTTCTTGCAGAAGGCCCGTGTTCGAATCCCAGCACCCACATGGCAGCTAACAACTGTCCATAACTCCAGTCCCAGGGGATCCCATAGCCTCTTCTGTCCTCCAGGGTGTTGTACAATACAGGTGAACTTACCTACATACAGGCAACACATGCATACACATAAAATAAAAATAACAAATAAAATATAAAAAAAACAAATAGAAATATTGGAGAATATAATACAACCCAAGTACATGCAGTATAACAATAGGAGCATGACAGCAGGGGAATAAGAACGATTTTAATGTGGTGGATGCTTGTTTTGAGTAAGGGGTAGTATGATGTTATGTCATAGAAGACTTTATATACAGGCACCTTCATACTATGTCTACTAACAAAATAATGAAAAGACAGAACCTGACATAACATAAAGCAGTAAAAGGAATACTAAAAGGACTCAGTTAACTTAAACAAAAACAAAAAAGAGGCGATAAGGACTAGATGGGACAAGTAGAAAACAAATAGAACAAAATGGTAGACATGCAGGTTCATCAGTAATTATAATAAATACATTAAATAAAACATCCAATAGAATCCTTCAGAAAATAAAGGGGGAGAAATTATCAGCAAAAGCAAGTCAAGACAATGTCACAGACCCGAAGGGCTTGTGCTGTCCTCGGTTTACAGAGCCCGCCATGCCGACAGAACGGCTGTCAACCAACCCACATCGCTGTGAACTTTTGGAGCACTGAGAGAATATAGAGGATGCTACTGTTTGAAAAAAGACAAAATAAAACCAAAAGCATACTTTATACAAAGGAATGGGGTTTAAACAGTATTATTTAAACCTGGAAGACAGTGAGCCACATTTTTATAATTCTGAGAAAAAAAAAATCATCCGACAGAACAGCTGTCAACCAACCCACATCGCTGTGAACTTTTGGAGCACTGAGAGAATATAGAGGATGCTACTGTTTGAAAAAAGACAAAATAAAACCAAAAGCATACTTTATACAAAGGAATGGGGTTTAAACAGTATTATTTAAACCTGGAAGACAGTGAGCCACATTTTTATAATTCTGAGAAAAAAAAAATCGTTTCCCATCTAGAATTACATGCTGGTATCTTATAATTTACAGCTGATGCTCTGTTTTTCTTTCTTTCTTTTTTAGACAGTATCTCATGTATCCCAGACTGAGTTTGAACTCATTAGATAGATGAGGATGACCTTGAACTCCTGATCCTCTGGCCTCCATGTCCTAAGTCCTAGGATAATAGGCATTTGCCACCACAACCAGTATATTGATGATTTATTTCCCAAGACATTACTGTCAAATAGAATCCACCTATGTGACTAGTAAAAAAAAAGTGTTAAAGAAGATAAAAATAAGAAATCTAAGTAGCAGGAAATCCATCACATCATGGCAGCTAAAAACTATTTTCGGATGATGGTGAAGGAAAACCCTGATCGACTACTGAGCATCTGATCAAAAATCATCAAGACAGATTTTTTCTCAAGGAAATGAAAAATAAAATGCAGGTTTAATTATATTTTAAAAGCTAAGGAAAGTTGGTTTGAAATGCTAACATGAAACACTAAAGCATCAGAATAAAACAGATCTGCACACACAGAGATGAAAGAAGTGACGTTCCAGTAAAGACAAATGACAAGACAGAACAGAACCTGCAAGTCACTCAACAATTAAACTCCTCTTTCATGGAATTTTATATGACACCGACTTTCAAAATCTTTGACAAGTTAATCCTTGATCGCACTCTGTTTACATCTTTTCTGTGGTCACAAAAATAGGACTTTATAGATCATGTATCAAGTGTCAGCAACTTCTGTTTCTGTTCACAATGGGTGTACAGCTGGTCACAGATACCACTGTAGTAGACCATGGAGGATGAATAGGACAGTGTAGAAGAAACTACTTAAAGATTAGTAGACGAAGTCCCCGTCTACATCACACTGTGAGAGACCTGACCTGGCCAAGAACATAGGCTCCATGATTCTTACTGAAGTGAAGTATAGAACCATACTCCACTTAACTGGATGCAGAACAACGATTGATCTACTCTTCCAGTTGGTGATAATTCACATACAACATGATGAAAGTCGGAGCACATCTCCTAAGTGGCCAACAGGTACAGTCATTCCATTGAATAAAGTATTTTTGTGAACGAGTCTTAACTAATCTTATGCTGTGCTTCCAAATCACAAACCAAATTGGCCATTTGACTTACTATACCTTACAAAGCATATTTTGTAGTTAGATCAATTGCCATAAAAGTAAATATATAAATATAAAAATAAAGTGAATCAGAAAGAGTAGTTTCATTTCTAGATGACCAGACTCTCTGAGAATGCACTTATGTGAAGCATGCAGGTCATGAACAAACCCAGAAAAGCTCAGAATAACCACTTCAGGCAGCATACAGAGTCCCCTTGAGACAGATAGAGAAACGCATTTATCTTCAAGAAGGAACAACTGGCCAAGGACACATTATCACAGACACATTACAGCCATGAGGCTCAGTCACTAGGTATTCATGAAGGTTTTATGTCCTAGTCTGTGAGACTGTTAGTAGAGGAGATATCTCATAAACCAAATCATTTCAAGGACTTGTAAGTACTACACAATAGATGAAGACTAGATGGGGACTAAACAATGACGATGTTAAATAGGACTCTTTTAAAGATTAATATAAGAAACTTTCATAAAAAAAGATTTCGGAATGGGCTGGAAAAATGGCTTAGCAGTTAAGAGCACTGGTTGTTATTACAGAGGGCCTGGGTTTGGGTCCCAGCACCCACACGGTGGCTAACAGCTGTCAGCAACTGCAGTTCCAGGAAGTCCGACACCCTCTTCTGACCTCTGCAGGTACTGCATGCATGTTGTGCACTTACATGCAAATGAAACACTTATACACATAAAAATTAAAAATAATTTTTAAGACTAGGGAACAGAATATTCTAGAAAGCAAGAAAACAAACCTACAGTAAGGAAGGATAGTATGGTAGTACCATGCCTTGAAAGAAAGGCAGAGAATACTAAAAAGTTTCAAGAGGCAAAGGGCCATTAGGTTTCATAAATTTTGATGATAATTGCAAATTTTATACGGAGTCTGAGCTGAAATCTTTGTAAAGTTTCAAGCACAGAAGTAAGAGGGATTTGAGTCCAGTGTTTGCAAAGTTTTCTCTCTTGTTGGAAAGGATTATAATAAATGAAACAAGGGGTCTAATAGGTAGACCACTGTGGAGATTCAAGTGTTTTAGAATAAATGAAGTGTAGCCTGGTGGTATGCAGATAGGATCAGAAATACGTTGGAGGACAGACTTTAGAATTGGAAATTAAGGCAAAGAGAAAAAAAGTCAATTTTCAAAGATTTGCCTTGAGCCTGAGGGAGTCGGCAGTAGTTGTTGAAATAAATCCCAGTGTTTTTCTTTACATAATTCTGAAGTGTTTACTAGTCTTCCAGATAAAGATACCAAGGTAGACATGGTTTAAATAAGACTTTCTAACTGAGAGTTTAGGAGTCGTGGTTTGGGAGTTCTGAACACAGTACTAATGTCCAAAATAATGGAATTATGGTACTGGAGAGACAGTTCAGTGATTAAGAGCACTGGCTGCTCTAGCAGAGGGCCAAGGTTCAGTTCTCAACACCCACATGGTAGCTCACAACTATCCTTAACTTCAGTTCGAGGGGATCTGACACCCTCTTCTGTCCTCTGCGGGAACTGCACATGTGACTGCACTTAAATACCTACAGGCAAAACAATCATTAACATAAAACTAAATAAATAAAAATTTAAAGATAAAATAGCTGAACTAAATGAGATTGGTAAAAGTATCAATTATTAATCATTATCTGAATCACTGGACATTTTCAGGTAAAGTACAATAATTCCTGGTAATTTTGTATCTGAATTACTGGGTGACACTTTGCAAACCTGGCCTCCTCAGTAGACATTACTGAAATCACTGTTACTTCAAGAATCCACGTGTCAAATTTCTTCAGGTGTACAGACTCAGTGTGTAACACCAGGTCAAGGTGATTTCCTTCTTCATAAGCAACTAGTGATTTCTTTGGTGCTATAATTTTCAGTGAAGAGCAAACAGTATTAGAGAGTTAAATCTGTATACATCATAGTGTAGCCAGTTGTACAGAGGGGTTGTTAAGTGGCTTCTTAAGGGAATGGCTTCATCCTATTGATTCATTTGTGAAAATAAGTTGCCATAAAACATGTGGCAATTTAGAGAATCTCTATAATGACTACCTTAAATATTTTCTAAATAACTATTTACTTAACTCTTTTCCCCTGAAGCTGCTAGTGCCTGTTAATTAGTACCTATCTAAATGTTCCATCAGAAGCAGCCATACACCAATGCTAAAGGCAGTAAAAAATGGCATATTTCATTTTTGAGAAGTGCTGCATCCTTCTCACCTATTTTTGAAGACTGAACAGTGTTCAGATTAGCCTCCTGTTACCTTGGAAGAAATACATTAAAGATTTTCTTTCTTAGTTACTAGCAATTGGAACTTTATTTATCTGGTTCAAAGTTCTTTATGTGCAAAAACCAAAAAGTACAGGGCGTGAAGGAATCTCACATCCATCATTTTCTGTAGCACTCCGGACCTCAGCCCAGAATTTTGAGAGCACAGGGCTCTTCCAAACAAATGTGGCTGAGTTGTTTCCTTACTTGACACTTTTGACAGAATAAAGAGTATTTCCCCCTAAAGGACAAGTTCCTGAAGAGCTTTGATATGTACAGTGTTAGACACAGACACAGTTCTGAATGTTTCATGTTGACCTTCAGTCATATTTTTTTATACTGCAGAATTTCTAACTCATGCTATCCTTTACTTTGCGAGGTAGCTAATGGGGTGTCCATTACCTGTTTAGAGCAGTGAACAGTGGCTTATTTTCACAAAGCCCATTTTGTACATATATATAATTGAAGCATTTCTTCAGGGAAATGCAAATTTCCCTGAAGGCATTATTGTAGAAAATGCTGCTGTGGTATTGCCTTTGGTTACCAGTTTTTAAGTTTCCTGGCACAGAGAAATTTTGTTCTCTTCTCATGTTCTGGATTTGGTTCTTTCCTTTCCCTCTGAATCAAATTGAGATTCTAGTAATTACTAGAACACTTAGTGCCCCATACAAATTTCTTATGTACTCTTCTCTTCGGGAATTTATATGCATGATTTAACTACAGGAAGAAATAAACATTTCTTTGGATGTATAAGAAATAAAATGTTCAAACGCTGAAAAAATAAACCTTTATGTCATCTGTGCATGTTCAAGAAGTAAACGTAAGCCAGACCATCCACCAGCACATGAAAGGAGTTGCTCATTCCTCTCATCTTAGGCCTGAGAATTACTTTTCCAATTGATGCCTCCAACATCTGAACCCTAGCTGCCATCACATTAGTCAGACATACTGCACTCTGAACTAAAAGCACAACCTGGACAGATCTTGCTCCTTAGAAGCCGTGAAAAGGAAACGCAGGAGCCAGGTCAGCCCAAACTTTCTCCTAGGGAAGAAATCTACTGATCAAGACGGGATCAGAAACCCCTGTGCTGCTGCGAAGGTCCTGTTCTTTATCAAGCAAGCTCAGACACGACATCAAGAGACAGGAAATGAGCAGGAAGATTTTGTTCCTTGTGAAAAAACTACTTTATGTAGCCTTTTGACATGCTCTGAGAGAGAGGGTTTGCAAAGGGGAGAACTAATGTCCATTTAACCCCCGACTTTACCATTTACCAGCTGTGAAATTATTTAAACACTTGAGTAACCATTTAAGCACTTGACCTTTGGTCTCCTCAACTATGTGGCGGAGGATAATCATGACTTCATTTTACCTCCTCTTAAGAGATGTCTTATGGAATAAACTCAGTGATGTATGAGAAAGCCCTTTGTATATTAAGAAACAGTATAGAGTCATTATAACTCATCGACAGGCATGTAGACATTCTTCTTGGTATTTCACACATTGCGTATTATCAAGTCTTCATGGCAAACTTTGATAAGGGTCCTGGTAGTGTTTTCATTTTACATTTAAGCAACTGCAAGAAAGTTACAAGTAGAATGTGGAAGAGGTAGAATTTGAAACCCATGCAATCAAATCCAGAAGATGATACTCTAAAGCAAAGGTTCTCAGAGTGATCCATGAACTGGAACCAGCCTGTGCAAGAGAAGAGCAAAAATTCAGCACAAGCGTTTGAAAATCCTTTTTTATTTTGTCTGTACATCCAAGGACATCACTGTTCTATAATACATTTATTGTAGTATTTTACAAAATATTAGTTTACAATTAGTTGAAAATAACACTGGTCTATACCACTAAACTATATGATTGGAAATGATTCTGTTGTTTGGATATAGTGCAAATTTACAAGGCAGTCTTGCTAAAAGAATTGTAAAAGAAGCTTTATAAGTTATTATATCTAATTTAAGCTAAGTGATGTGCTTATGGACACTATGAAAACAAATGAAATCCATGATACTAGAATTGGTGCTAGAAATCGGTTCTAATGCTACCAAATCACTCCTTTTGGTTCTCTTCTTGCTCCATTTCTGGTATTCAGACAGGATTCTATCACAGCAATAGTTTAGCCACCAAACAAATACTCTGTGTGTAAACACTACGGAGAAATCACATGGAAATTTGACCTTTAAGAAAAAGGACTTAAATTGGACAAAGTAGTCCCCAAATATAAAAGTTGGGGGAATGAATACTTATTCTTAGGAATTTCATAGTTAATCAATTATAGAACCATTATACAATAATCAGTTATATAACCATTGTGTTGTACTTAAGATTGCTCTAGCAGGTTGTGAAATTTCAGTAAAATTTCCTTTTCTCTACCAGACATTTTCTAAGACTGACTTGTTAAGGGCACATAGCATAGTCATTTACCTTTTTCATTGGAATCTTGTATGTCAATCAAGCTCAGTTTATTTCCTCAAGCATTTGTCATTCATTTTTCTTCCTTTGAAATTTTTACAATATTCATCCCTAATTCCCTCCTCAAAGGAAGAACTTTTGATAATGTAAGAAATTCCAGAAGATAATTTTAAATACCTTCTCTGAGTTGCATATGAAATGAACTGTAGAAGTGTTAGGGAACATATGAAAATCAGTGTTAGAAACTGAACTCACAAACACATTTGATAAGGAATAAAAACTTCATCTTTAGTACGAAGAACAAAAGAGCATATAAGCTTGTTGGATTAAAAATAAATTTCCGAACTTAAGAAGTAACTTACCTGCGGAAATCTCAATCTGATAATTCTGATAATAAATGCCTCCTTGTAGGCTACAGAAACTTAATGCAGAAACTATAGGAAATATCAAGATTTATTTTTCTTTCACTTCTAAAAATATATAGTTTATGCTTAGTACAATAATCAGCAGTCAAGACAGCAGCCTGGAATTTCAGAGACAGTAAATTTTACTCCCAAGTGCTCCATTAACTCAATATGTGACCTTAAGTGTTTCTCTAACTCCATGTGCCTCAGTTTCCTTACTTATCAGATACCTATGTCTGAAGTGATTAACTCACTTTATACTTTCCTTATTGAAAAGTAGAAACATAAAACAGTACAGAATACTTGACAATGGCATGTGAGAACTATTTTAAGATACATTGTGTATAACATGGTATAATTAATAGCCATTAATATAGAATTATTGTAAAATGTTTAATGCTGTATATGCCTAAGTGAATTTTAGCATTTGTTGTTGCTTTTATGTTTATCCTGAGCTACCATCATAAAAACCAGGAGAGCCGAATCACTATAAATCTGTGGACAAAGGGTCAACTCTATAAATAGGCTGAGTAACCGAATAAAGGCCTGGAGGAATTAAGAGTTTAGAAATGGAGCAGGAATATCAGACAACTGCTCATCAACCGAAGAATCAAAGCAAATCAAATCACCAAAGCTAGAAGGACCAGATCCAGTGAGTGGAAAGTACACCATTGCTCAGTAAAGGTAAGATTTCAGGAACAACCGTCTTAAGACAAGTACGTCTCACCAATGAAGATCTTCAAAGTTTCCAGTCCAGTCAGGTCTCTCCTCAGTATGAAATATTAGATCACTGCCTATGTGCACTGTCATAATAAACTTTGGTGGTATTTCAAATCTGTTCAGACAAAAATGTATTTGTTGCTTATGTGAAGTCTTAATTTAAACAAGTACCCTATATTTCAACGTCACCCTTCACAATGAAGGGGGAATTCCTAAGGACATCTATGGATGAGTCTCTTGAAGTTTGAGATCCTAGCATAATTCCACTAACACAGAATAAATCATTTCCATGATGGTGGTGGTGATGATGCTGGTAGTGATGGTGGAGGTGATGATGATAGTAGTGGTGATGATGGTGATGATGATGGTGGAGGTGATGACTATGCTGCTGCTGATGATCACTATGATGAGGCAATTGAAATAATAATAAGGACATTTTCTCAAGGAAGTTATCTGTTGATGGTAATTCTAGGAGATATGAATAGAGTTTTATTATTAATGAGAGAATGTCCATCTAAAATAGCATGTGTTAGGGTTCAGATTATTTGATATAGGAGATTCATTTTATACCCCAAACCATTAAACTCCCATACACAGCCAGAGAATACTTGTTGATGATATTCATAGCATCTGAATGCACCGTCAACTGTGTGCAAGGAAAGTCTTGACAGTGGCATTGGGGCCAGTATATTCTGAAAGCCCACGTCAACACTGAGCCTTAGCATGTGTCTGGAGAAAAAGCAACAAAATTCATTTTAAAAATCTATGAGAGCAGCCCTCTTAGATGGGATATGCAGACTGATATCAATATTTAATTGCTGAAATTAACTCAAGTAAATATCCTTTAAAGTTCAGAGCCTAGCTCAGTGATATGGTGCACTTCTATAATACCAGATTTGGGAGTGTGAGTTAAGGGATTTCTGTACTGTAAGGCAAGCAAGGTCTGCATAACTACCACCAGGCTAACCAGGGACACAGAGAAAGAGTGCCACAGAAATATACATAGATATGCAAATATTACCTTAAGATACCTATTTTAATGCAGAAATGCTTCGATAAAAGATAAAAGTGGTTGCAAGACAAATTTACATTTAAGACAAAATATCCACTCCCTGATTATTTATTAAATTGTTTTACAAATTATAAACAGTCCAGTCATGTAGAATTATTAATTTACCTTGACCTGGCTCTGCTGAGAATCATCCTTTAAACTGATTGTTACAAAATTGAGTGAAAAAAGGATAGTTCTGTTTTTATTTTGATAGTGACTTCATATGTACAGATATATGTGAATATATATATGTATATATATAATATATATGTTTTTCTGGGAGAAATTTAATACATTTTTCTCCAGTGAAGTTGATTTTTTGTTTATTCACAGTAACTTTCTCCAAGATTTATGCCTGTCTTTGCAATTTTGTGGCATAGATTTTCTTCAGTATGTAACCAAGGTTAAATCTGCTTTTTGATCTCTGACTCAATGTGCTACATACACCATGTAGAAAGTATCTCTTTACTATGAGTATTTTTAAAGTAATTTGCATATTTTTCTACTTTTTATGAATGTGCATTTTATGCCAAAGACTTTAGCCCATTTTAACAAGCACTATTAAGAAAAAATTCTAGCAAGACCTAAATTTATCTCAAATAATATTGCAATTTTTGTAATATCTTTTTTGGCTGCATGTCCTTATCCTGAGTTGAAATGTCACCTTTATCATGTGAGTGTTATACACCTAATCAAGGTTTTAACACTCAGTGAGAACCTGAACCTTATATTCAGACTACAAGGAAGTTACAGGCACTTACAAGCGGTGACCTTAAGCAATCCATTTAACTACTCCGTAACTAAGTTTTCTACTCTGAAGACTGGAGTTACATGAGAGTGAAAATTATCATGAAGATCACAAAGATGAATTAGCATGTGGAAAGCTCAAATAATAGTATTTGACATAACAAATATTCAGCACATAATAATCATTGTTGTGCAGTAAGACACCACAATTTTGGAAGAGTAATTTGTGTTTCTGAGAACTGGACTACAGTGTCACTTTGGAGAAATTCTCATAAGTGACTCACCTCAATGATCTATGTTCATCCATTTGGTATGACATTATCTGTGAAGAAGCAGCTTTTTTTCTGCGCCAGTAGAAGATGGGAGACATGAACTGTGTATTTGAAAGTCAGTGACTTGTAGATTGACTCATAATCCATTAGAGTGTAAGAGAAGAGCTGGAGAACCGGAGAATGTTTGAAGAGGCAGGAAGAGGAAGTTTCTGGAAGTGAGTGTTGGAGGATTAACTGTGTCCTCTGCTTCCACACACTGTTATGTTGAAACTCTAACCTTCAGTATAACTACAGACACTGAAGAAGATAAAAGAAGTCAAAAGGGTGGGGACATTCTCCAATAGAATGTGTTTCTTTAGAAGTATCGAGAAAGACACAAGAGATGCCAGGAACAGAAGAAAGGCCCTGTGAGGACCCAGAGGAAGCCAGAAGAGACAGACTTCAGGAGAAATCAGACTTGTGCACAACTTGATCTTGGATTTCCCAACTCCAGAATGGAAAAATGAATGTCTGTTGTTTGGGCCACCCAAATTATGGTCTTTTATTATGTTAGTTCCGAGAGCAGGAGAAAAGGTTTTAAAAGGAATGTGCATTCAGTCCTGAGAAGTGCAGGTGATGAGAAAAATAAACTAGAATTTAAATGTTTGGGGATCAAGAAGTCATTACTAATTTTGGCAAAATGTTTTTCATGAATGAAGACAGGGTGATTACAGCCCATTAAAGGCTAAAGTATAGGATTCTCATGGAAAATATAATAATTAATAAAATGGTAATATGACTTAGTAGATATTATATGCCAACAGCTCCATAATTGAGTATTAACTCAGAATTTTCAATAGAAACAGGCTTTTCTATGAAATGTCTTGCCAGACTAATTCCTTTCATTCTTACCAGGTCAGATATAAATGAGTCATGGCTCCTACTAGGGACACATCTGGTAATTTTCCTCTTGCGATAAGTATCATAGTAATAACTCACAATTGTTAATTTTTTTCCCCATAAGGTACTGAGTAATATGAAACGTATTTGATCTGGTTTCATTATCTATGATGAGAATACATTAGACAGTGAATAAAATTAAAACATATTCAACAATATGTCCTTAACAGGGGCTGGCAGGGTGGGTGAGCAGTAAGAGCACTTTCTGCTTCTGCAGAGGACCTAGGTTTGGTTCCCAGCACCCACATGACAGCTAATAACTGCCTGTAATTCTAGTCCAAGGGACTTCAATGTCCTCTACTGGCCACCATGGGCTCCTGCATACATATGGTGCTCATAAACTCAGACAGGAATACCCAAATACACATTAAAGTAATAAATAAATAAATCTTTACAAATAATATGTTGCTACCATCATCAGATATCAAAACTACTTTAATGACTGAATTTTATTTGTAAGTATAATTTCATCAGCTCCTTATACTGTAAACTACCCTGGAAGAAACAAAATAATATACGATTTAATTCTGCCATAAAATGGATTTTTTTTTTTCAGGAAATCTGTTTTTTAACCTGGACTTTTTTGTTAGGACTTTTCTATTCATTCATTTATTTATTTATTTATTTATTTATTTATTTATTTATTTATTTATTTATTTATTTTGTGTATGAGAGTTTTGCCTGCATGTATATAAGTGCACCCATGTCGTGAAAAGCCCACAGAGGCCTGAAGAAGGTGCTGGATCCCCTCAAACTGGAGTTACAGACAGTTGTGAGCCACCATGTGGCTGCTGGGAATGAACCACGGTCCTGTGCAAGAGCAGCCAGTGCTGAGCCATGTTTCCAGCCCCAGTGTTCTATTTTATTAAAGAATTCATTCACACCAGTTGCTTTGTTCCTTTCCAGTTGTGTGCATCATTCTCATTTCAAATATATGTTAAATAAATGAACCCGCATTTCCTGGTTCCAGTATTGATGAATTCTTTGAGTAAACTAAAAATTTTCAAGTGAAATTCAATGCATTTACTAAGTTGTAGTTTGATGAACATACACCCACACATTTATCACTATAAACAAGAAATATAATATTTCTATCACCCAGCATGTTGCTTTCTAACCAAGCACCTCCACCTTTGCACAAGACAGCCTTGATTTACTTCATCCTTTATACGAAAATCACAGACAAAATGAACCATATGGAACCAAACGGCACAGACTCAGAACACAGTGTTACAGTAACTAATACACATAATTGTACACATCGAGTTGATTAAATTTACTGATGAATAGGATGATTCCGAACATTTAGTATAATGTGTTTGTAAATTCTTGAGACGATAAATATTTGTGCTAATCATCAGAGGTATTAGTCTCCTACAGCTATTGTAACAAACACACACTTGGAGGCTGAATCAGCAATGACTTATTATTGTAAAGTTCTGAAGATCAAAGGTCCAAAATATTTCTTACAGTTTGAAATTAACATGGGGCAGAATTGAATTCTTTCTGGAGGCAGCATTATCCTGGTACTTTCCAACTTCTAGAGGCTTCCCAAGCGCCTTGGTTCCTGGGCATTGTTCTTCAAAGATGAAATTACACCATGTCCTCCTATCTTTGGCCTTAGTGCCTCCTTTTGTACTCGTAAGGACACTTGTACTCCAACTAGCCTCACCCAGATTAATGCAATCTCTCCACTCAACATCCTTGATCTCATTACAACAGCAAAGTTCTTTTTGCCAAGTAATCTGAAATTCTTAGGATTAAGACAAGGAAATCTTTGTGGAATCATTTTTCTCCTTACTATATAAGATAATGAATGTGAATAAAACTATTGTGAACATTCATGAACATATTTCATAAATATACATTTAAAAAGTTTCATTTAGCACAATTTTTAGTTGGATGGTAGTCATGTATTATCTTTATGAAATAATGATGAATAGTTATGCAAATTGATTGTTCCGTATTTTACCCTCACTAACACGCTATGAAATTGCATTATTCCGTATCTCTGCCAACACTTAGTATTGCCAACCTTCAATTTTTTCCTGTGTAGAAAATATATCACAATTTTGGATTTAATTTGTATTTCCCTGATGACTAGCAAGTTGAGCATTTTTCCTATATAGTTGAGCACAAATACATACACACACACACACACACACACACACACACACATATGTATCATCTAAGTCCTTGATTTCCCTTTTATCTAGGGAATCTGACAACAAGGGGATCTGACACCCTTTTCTGACCTCCGTGGGCATTGCATGACACAGATGCACTTACATACATGCAGGCAATACACTCATACACAAAAACTAATAAATATTTTTTAAAGTTTCTAGTTTCAATCACTTACCTTCACATTTTATGATTTTATCTTTCTTTGTAGCTGAATAGACCTTCATTATATAAATGTACCACATTTTCATTATCTGTTTATTGGTTGAAGGACATTTAAGTTGCTTTCATTTCCTAGTTATTGTGAAAAAGTGTAACAACAAACATGACTCAGCAAATATCTCTATAGAAAGATTTCACATCCTTTGGGCATATGCAAAGGTGTGGTATAGCTGCATCATGTGTTAGACCTGCTTTTAACTGTTTAAAAGTTTTTAAAGTTTTTAAAAGCTGATTTTTCATAGTGGCTGCACCAGTTTGCAGTCCCATCAGTTAACCCTACACCCTTGTCTGTATTTGCGGTCTTTTGTTTTCTTGATCTTAGCCATTCTGACTGGGGTAGGATAAAATCTTAAAGTAGTTTTAATTTGCATTTCCATAATTTCCAAGGATATTGAACACTTTTTAAGGTATTTCTTAACATTTTATTCCTTTTGATAAGTCTCCCTTCAGATCCATAGCCTATTTTGTAATTGGCTCATACGTTTTCTTCTTTTAATTTTATCTATAATATTTATTTCATGTGTATAGGTCTATTGCCTGCATGCATGTAAGTGCACCATGTGCGTGAATTTCCCTGAAGAGGTCAGGATCCACTGGAACCAAAGTTACGGACAGTTGTTAGATGCATGTGGGTGCTGGGAATTGAACCCATGTCCTCGGGAAGAACAGCAAGTGTTCTTAACAGCTAAGTCATCTCTCCAGCTTCTCATGTGTTTTCCTGATTGTTTTTGAGTTCTTTGTGTATTCTGGAAATTAATCCTCTAACAGATGCATAGATAGCAAAGATCGTTTCCCCTCTCTGTGGACTTCCTCATTATTTCCTTTGCTGTACAGAAGCTTTATAGTGCGACGAAGTCTCATTTGACAACTGCTGACCTTAGTTCCTGAGCAAATGAAGTCTGATCTAGAAAATCCTTTCTTGTACTTGTGTCCTTAAGGCTCTGCCTATGTTTACTTCCAACGCTTTCAGTGTTTTAGGTTTCACATTGAGGTCTTTGATGCATTTGGATTTGATTTTTGTACATAACGATACATATAGGTTTAATTTCATTCTTCTACACATAGAGATCTAGTTTTCCCAGCACCATTTTTTTAGATGCACTCTTCTGGTGTTTTTTCTTGGCATGTTTTTCAAATAGCCGGTGCCTGTAATTAGACACACTCATTTTGGGGTCTTCTATCTCGTTCCATTGATCCACAGATTTGTTTCTGTGACAATACCATGCTATTTTTATTGCTATAGCTCTGTAATATAATTGAAATCTGGTATGGTAAACCTTCCAGCACTGCTCATTTTGCTCAGGATTGCTTTGTCTATATAAGGTCTGTTCTAGTTTACCTTCAATTGCTGTGATAAAACACTCTGACCAATACCAACTTGGGGAAGAAAGGGTTTATTTGGCTTACATCTCCAAGGTCACAGTTGATCAGGGAGCCCAAGGTAGGAACTCAGGGCAAGAACCTGGAGGCAGGAGCTGGAGCACAGGTCATGGAGGAACACTGCATACTGGCTCACTCCCCTGGCCCATGCGCAGTCTGCTTTCTTATACAATATAGAACATCCTGCCCGGGGTGGCACTACCCACAGTGGGCTGGGTTCTCCCACATCATTCAACAATCAAGAAAAATCTTTGGGGACTTAGATTGGGATTGCATTGAATCTCTAAATTGCTTTTTGTAGGATGGGCATTTTTGCAATAGTAATTCCACCAGTCTATGAGCACAGGAGGCTTTCCATTTTTTATTGTCTTCAATCCCCTTCTCTTTCTTCAAAGATCTGAAGTTTTCATTAACATCTTTGGTTAAGTTTATTCCTAGATTTTTTTGAGCTACTGTGAAAGAGACTGTTTCCACATTCTCTTTCTCCAACTGCTGGTTATTGATATATAATAATTCTAGTGATCTCTGTAAATTGGTTTATTACCCTGCCACCTTGCTGAATGTATTGATCATTTATAGAAGTTTTCTTGTGGAATTTTTAGTATCGCAATGAATAATAACATATCATCTGCACTGAGTGATAATTTGAGTACTTCTTTTCCAATCAGAATCCCTTTAATTTCCTTCTATTGTCTTATTGCTCTAGCTAACCCATGTATCCCACATGAGCTTTTCAGTCTATTTATATCATAGAAAATGTTTCTTTCATCTTTGACTATGATAGACAGTTTTGGGTAAAGTTGTCTGGGTTGACATCTGTGGTCATTTAGAATCTGGAATACTCTTGTTTTAAAATTTGCATTGAAGTCAGCTGTCATTCTGTGAGTGTGGAGATGGTGGCAGGGTAGGTTGGGTCTGGTTGGCTCACCAGGCTGGTCCAACAGCAGGAACAGTCTGGGCCTTGTCCTGGGTTAGTGGGGAGTTAGAGATTAAGAGGGCAGGATTCTGACTAGCTCACTAAATTGGCCCAGAGCAAGAACCTGGAGGTGATGCCTGGAGGTGATTCACTAAGGTGGACCAGGAGGGAGCTTTATTTTCATTTTATTTTTGTGTACCTGTATGTCTCTGGGTAGGTTTGTGTATACCAGTGCATTGCTAGGGGAGGTCAGAAGGGGCTGTATTAACCAGTTCCCTAAGGAACAGAAATGATAGAACAAATATACATATTAAAAGAATTTATTAATTGGCTTGGAAATAGGGACAAAAACTGAACCACACTGAGAGGCTGAGCACCTTGTGGTCACTCCATCTTTAAGGCTACGTGCCTCAGTAATCAGAGAAGTCCCACAGTGGCTGTCTCATGTTGGAGAGACTGAAAATCCAGTGTCTGCAGAGTCCACAGGCTTGGGTCCCCTAATCTGATGCTCATAACCCGGAGAGTTCCTGGAGAGCCACTGGGCCTTAGCCAACAATGGAAGATGGAAAACCTAGTTCTGATAACAGTGAAGGAATCAGCAGCAGCAGCAACAGGATAACTCAGTGTCAAGATGGGAGGCCAAACAAGAATTCTTCCTTCTTCCATGTCCATTTTTACCTGAGCTACTACCAGAAGGTGCTACCCAGATTAGGGTGCCTCATCTTACACCAATTAAGGCAATTATGACAGTCCCTCTATTGAGACTCCATCTTCAGATGATGGTAATTTGTTGACTTTACAAGCAACCATCACAGAGGGCATCAGATCCCCTGGAACTGGTTACAAGTGGTTGTGAGGTGTTCTATTTGGGTGTAGGATTCAAGTCCTCTGCAAGAGCAGTATGTGCTTTTGCCCACTCATACACCTCTCCAGACATTGAAAACTACTTTTAAATCAGTTGTATTTTCCAATACTCTTAATCTTGGATTTATAAATCAATTGTGTAATTTTTCACTCATGTAATATACTCTGCTTTTATCAACTCAATTATCTTAGGTAAAATGGTCATATTTATAGTAAATATGAACATGTTAGAAAAATATTAGAATTTAATAAGTTCAGAGAATGGAAAGCTAATATATAAGGCCATGAACTGCCAGTGTTTAAACAATAATTAGTCAATAGAAAGAATATTAGAATAATATGACAGAAAGTGTTTAGATATAAATTCTTCAAATGTGGAGTTAGATAGAATTTAAAAACCCCTAAAGAAAATTGGAAATAAATATCTGAAGAAATAGCTTATACTAGTATAGGAAGGTAGAATTACATACTTTTATCAGTCCTCAATATAATCCTAAACAATATTTCAGGGAGATTTCACTGTCATTTGCTGCCTCTCTCTTTTTAGTTTTTAGTTTTTAATTTGATTGGGTTTCTTTTCCTATGTGAAACTGAACAGTGACATTCAGTTTATTTTCAAAAATAAATAAGAAAAAATCTAGAATTTTTAAGAAAAAAAATGAAAGTTGGAAACATTAAATAAGGGCACTCATAGTTCTATAATTTGAAGATATATCTTTCAAGGGGGCCAGAGAGATGGCTCAGTGGTTAAGAACATTGACTGTTCTTGCAGAAGAACCGGGTTCAAATACCAGCACCCACATGGCAGCTAACAACTGTCTGTAACTCCAGTCCCAGGAGAACCAACAGCCTCTTCTGACCTCCGCAGGCATTGCACGACACAGGTGCACTTACCTACATACAGGCAATACATGCATACACACACAAAAAAAGATGCCTTTCAAATACTTTACTCTGGGAATGGATAAATATTTTCAACAGTTCTAGAAATAATTAGAATAAAAAATGAAACAGAAAAAAAGACAGAATAAAGCAGCTGGTCCATTACCATTTGTGTAGCAGTACCAGTTTGCTTTTAATTTGAGTTTTCTGATGATTTGTATGTTGAAAATCTTTTTGCACAAGTAATCACACATATACCTCTTTTTTGTGAATATGTTCAACTTTTTGTCCATTCTCATTGCTTTTGCCACACCCATAAGGGTGTGTGTGTGTGTGTGTGTGTGTGTGTGTGTGTGTGTGTGCAGCACATCCATCTCAGATATATGTATCTGTAATATTGTCTCTAAGTCTTTGTTACTGTTAAAGAAGGCATTTTACATTGGGGGGGGGCTAACTGTATAAATTATGCTAGGAAAAAAATTTGAGAAAGAAAACACTGTGTATTTAAATACCATATTGAAATTAGAAAAGTGTTTCTAGAAGGATATAAAAGCAGAAACCTTGGGAATGAAGAGAAGGCTCCATGCTTAGGAGCACTTCCTGTTCTTCCAGAGGACCTGAAGCTTGTTCCCAGCACCTAAAGAGCATGGCACACAACTGCCTGTAACTCTAGCTCCAAGGGATCTGATGACCACTTCTGTCCCCAAAAGGTGGCTGCAGTCATAGGGAATAAGATTACATAGACACACACATAGACATAAATAAAAATGAAGCTTTTAAGAAGTCAGAAGCCTCAAGAAAGAAAACAGGCATATCAATTGACTATATTAAGAAATAATATAAACTAAGTCAGTGTCGACAACAACTGGAAAATAATTACAGAATATGAACATGGTCATAAAGCAAATTCTCTAATTTTTAAAAATGTGTATATAAAATATTGGAGAAAAATCAGCAAAAATTACAGTCAATGAACAAAAAATGAACAAAAATAAATAATAATTATATAAGATGTGGCACTCCTTGCACATTTATAATTACATAAATAATTGATTTAAGAAAAATTATTGTGACTTCTGTATTTTGGGGAGACAGCCATTAACAAAATAAACACAAATCTCATCCCTAATGGAGCTCACATTCTAGTGAGCAGATGATAACAGTAAACAAAATAAATGAGCACAATACTGCTTACTCGATGGAGATTGAGTGTATGGAGGAAATGATGGAAGGAAGGAGAATGGGACCACCAAGAGGAGGGAGGAGGACTGAGATTTTAACCATAGCAACAAATATATCCTCTAATAAAAGTAATGATGAATTAGCATATTATTCAATTCAGCACCCAGCAGAGCTTGTGTGTATGCAGCAAAACACACTAGAAAATGTTTATAGAGTCATTATTTTGTAATAGCAAGTGTCTTGAGAGAATCCTCTCTACCAAGTCTATCAACACTGTAATAAACAACTTGGTAAAGTCACACAATGGAATCATATACAGCAATGAATATGAATATACTTACAATTACAATAAAGCAATATACTGACATCCCACCAAGTAATGGTGACTGCACTGGGTGACTTCTTTTAGATCAAATTCAAAACTAGGCAGAACTGAAAATAGCTGTAGATGTCAGGATAGTTGTGTCTTTGGGAAGAGACATGATATAAGTTAACTGTGTGTGGGAAGGTCTGCAGGGAGATCTGACTGATGTATTTCCTGGCCTGAGGATGGTTTTCTCAAGAGATAATTCACTGCGCTATCTGATTAGGAGTTGTGCACTTTTCTACACATCTGTTATATTTTATTTCTTAAAGTAATACAAGGAGTGATCTAATTTTCCATCCCTGGATAGCTAAGATTTATTCATTATTGTTGAATTTTGAAAGCCAAGCCTGGATATAACCAGGAATTTCCCCTTTCTCAGCTCTTCTACTACCTAATGGCACTTTGATATACGTACTCGAGTCTTTCTCAAAACAGGATTTTCTATGATAAGAAATAGTGCAGGTGTTAGTTGGGTCTTTTCTCTCTGTTTCTATATCTACCACATTCACTCTGGTTTTGTTTTGCGAGGTTTCTGTTGTTGTTGGGTTTGGGATTTTTGCTCTGTTCTTAGCTTAGTTTTGTTTGGTTGCAGGGCTAGGGATCAAACCAAATGCCTTGCATATGCTAGGCAAGCACTCCACACTGAACTGTGCTCCAGATCCCTCTACCATATTCATGCTTATCAGTTTTACATTTAAAAAGTTCCTTCTACACTTTGGGAGTCATATCCATTTCTTCAAAGTTATTCACTTGATTTTCAGAATGATCGCTTCCATTTTCCATCTCTGTGACTAGTGATTTTCTTTTTGAAACTGCTTTCGTCTTTCCTAATGTGGAAGTCATTAAGGCTACTCCTCCAGATCCCTCTACCATATTCATGCTTATCAGTTTTACATTTTAAAAAGTTCCTTCTACACTTTGGGAGTCATATCCATTTCTTCAAAGTTATTCACTTGATTTTCAGAATGATCGCTTCCATTTTCCATCTCTGTGACTAGTGATTTTCTTTTTGAAACTGCTTTCGTCTTTCCTAATGTGGAAGTCATTAAGGCTACTCCCACATGTTCAGTTGTCTTTCCTTTCACATCAGAGAGAATTCACTTTCTCCCTTGAAGTCAGTCATGGCCATGTGACATTTGACTGATGACATGTGAATGGAAGACAAATGTGGAACTAAGCAGCAGAGTTTTCAAGTAGTGAGAGGCCCTTATTTACAAGCCGGTTCCTCAATAATTAGCAACACCTCCTGCGGAGACTTCTCCACCATCCTGGACCCAGTGTTTGCAGGAAACACTGATCAGATACCATGGTCAACCCATGTTGACTATGTATCAAAAACAAAATACAAAAACCCTCTGGTCTTAAGTCACTGAGGTTTTCAATTGTTTTACTACTGAAGCAATGTCTTGCCTCTCCTGACTAATATACCATAAATTATTTGGATATTTTCTTATTATCACAATAAGTTGCTCATTTAACTTTGTCTGTTAAATTTTATAATTATTGTGAACTTGCAATGTGTCATCATAATAATTGTTATTAAATATTTGCATATTGTAGATCTTTCCAAGGCTTAATGTGGCATTTACTTCTCATGTGTACATCCCACTTTACCTCCTACATATAATCTTAAATGGAGAGTATACCTGGTCTCACTCACTGCACATTTGGCAATTGTTAGAATTTTCAAACATGCCAAAAGAGGAGATATATTTATTCACGTCATTCATTAAGGCGTGCAGCAACATGAGAGAAAGGGAGCCAAGATGGGAGGAGTTCCAACACTGAGACACTTTCTTTACCCCTTCTGTGGACAGTAAAGCCACACCACCAGAGGTGATTTATTCTATCCAATTTCTGTGTGGCTGAAATGAGATAGTGGTGCCTGGGCTTAGTCTCATGCTTAGGGTCCTTAGTATGAGAGAAACACTCAGGCTGGCCTCATGGCACCAGAGAACTGTCTAAGCTGCCCTCCCTAGTAAGGAGCTCTTCCTTCCCAGCTGAGATTTTGGCACTGTGAGGTTCCCAAGCAAAACTGAACATCTGCCATTGGGGATTTTGTAAGGCTTTTTATCAAATTATATATCACAAGTGAATCAATTCCCTCAGCCTATCTTCACTCCCGTGTCTCCTACCCCATATCTACTCACTCTTAGTCACACTCCCCAGGAGAAGCCCCTTTAATTTGTTCATATTCCCTTCATATTTCTATTCAATTTGTGTATATATCACTGTCTTTTGATGTAAACACCGTAGATAAATATTGCTTGACTACTTAAAATTAGAAAATGAATGTTTCTAAAGTCAACCTTTAGCCCATTCAACTTCTCAGTGCATGCGAAATTCATACCTTGTGATTCTATTGCTCGTTGGGTTGCATCTGGTATTTCCAAAAAGAATGCGCTTTTATTTTTCTAGTGAATTCCTCGGACCTACGCTTCCTCTGTCTCTGTGCCATGCATCATCCATTCACATTTCATTTCTGTTAAGAGTTATATTCTCTTCTTTAAATTCACAAAACACAATTCGTCCATGAGCCGGCTAAAGTTGAGAACCATTTAAAGATTGTGACCTTGTTAGGCATAGATACTAGATTTGCCTTGCCTTTCCTACTACAGCCCTTGATCACGCAGAAGAATATCAAGGACCTCAAGGTAAGGATGAATTCTCCCATGCCCCATGCCCCATGCCCCACTTGCTCATTATCATTTTGTTCCTCAAAGGTCATACTGACTTTTTCCTCACTTTGAGCAGCATGGTTTCCCATGGCTCGAGTTTGTATCTTCAAAGCTTCAGTCATAGACTCCCTGACATGGACTCTTTCTTCATTTTCAGAGACCTCATCTCACAGCTGAGAACCCCCTCCTGTGCCCTAGAATGGCTCCATAGTTCACCCCACAGTTGCAGTCATTGGGCTCCGTTCTGAGTCTTAGGCTTTGTAATTCTTTCATCTCTGCCCCTGATTTGCCAGAATACATTTTCCAGTAATTACATAATGAAATGTGGGGATTGTGGTTCTTTATGTGGAGTGTTAGCTGTTTATCCTTCGATATTCCTCTTCCTTTTCGTCCTTGGAAATAGTATCCTAGTTTTCTTCTGTTGCTATGATAAAACATTTTGACCAAATATAACTTGTGGTAGAAAGGGTTTATTTGACTCAAACTTCCAAGTCACAATCCATCACTGAGGGAAGTAAGGACAAGAACTCAAGGCAAGAATCAAGGAGGAATGCTGCTTGATGGCTAGCTCTCTGTTTCACTCACAGGTTCACTCACAGGTTCATGTTTAGCTAGAATTCTTATACAGCCCAGCACCGCCTGCCTAGGCGTGATGCTACCCACAGTAGGCTGGACCCTCCCACATCAGTTAATAATCAAGACAATCCCAAACAGACATGCTCATGGGCCAATTTGATCAAGGCAATTTCTCGATGGAGGCTTTCCTCTCAGATGACTCTAGGCTGTGTCAAACTGACAGTTTGGGGTAATTAAGACAGAGAGTTTATTTTCTATTGCTTTCCTTTCTTAACCCTTTTTAATCTCTTCATGTGGAAAAGTACACAAACAGAAGGCTTTAGCTTTTAGCTAGTTATGCCCAATAACATAAGGAGGCTGCAACCTCAGGAACAGCAATGCCTTAGATGAGGGAAGAAACACATTTTTCTTCTCCACAGATGCATGTTTTTCTACTCCTAAGCTCCTAGCATAGCTCCGAGAGAAGGAAATCAGGAATCATTTAAAACCTGAAGCAATCTTGAGAATGGAAACCATGCACTAAGCTTAAAAGGTCAAAAAATGTAGAGGATGCCTAGACCCTGTTGATGTGATGAAACTATCTGACTAGCTCGTTACAATATATTACATTCACAAATAAGAGCACCAGCTACTTACAAATGTATTTTAGAAAAGAAAGAATGAAACCATATTCATTTTGGATAACATTTGGGGGTAGCTGTTTGTTTCTTGTCACAGTGCAGGGAATTGAGCCCTTGGCCTTACTCATGCTAGATAAGTATGTGACAATTAAAGTCCATCCCCTCCATAACTGTCATTAAATATCTACCAAGAGAAAGTAAAGGCCTTTACATTTACGTGCTGGTGTCTCTCCTATTTCTGCAGGAGCCTATGCCTGACTGTCACATACCACTCACATTTCCCATCCTTCTAGTATGACAAACTGCCAAGGTGGAGACCTACTGAGCCATGTGAATAAATCCATTGCTTGTAGCAGCAGAAAATGCCTGCATGGCTGGTAGACCTCATTTGTTGATCTCCCTTGCTATCTGCTAAATGCAATTACATGTTGACACAGTGGTAAAATATCTTGGCTCTTGACCATCTCAAAATTCTCTTTTCCATTTTCATCTGGTGACTGCAGAATTTAAAGATAAAAAAACTTGTCCATGTAGGCATGTTTTTTTTCTCTCTTATAGTATGAGGGGCTGCTAAGTAGGATCTGATGCAAGTCTGATCTCAGTCCCTTAGCGGGAATTCGTTTTCTTCTTGAAAGGTTTTAGGATATTTTAATTCTTTCTTGATGTTCTAGAACTTTTCAAGGATGTGTCTGGATATGAGAGTTTTTCATGTGGCTGATAGTCTTCATTGACCCTGACATTCAGTGGCAAGAGACCTGAAGATTTCTGTGGCTCTTCTAGGTAGACCTAGGAATATGGTTCAACAAAGACCTCTATAATGAAAAGTTAAAGACTCTGGAAAAAGAATGCAAAGAAGATACTAGACTACACCTCCCATGTTCCTGGATAGACAGAATTAACACTGTGGAAATGCCTTTACTATCAAAGTTAATCAGTATATTTAATGTAATACCTATCAAATTCTCAATGTCATATTTCACAGATCTAGAAAAAGTAATGCAAGAATTCCTATGTAAGACTACAAATAGCCAGAGCTGTTCTGAGGGATAAGAACTCAGGTAGAGGTGAAGACATCACAATAACCAAACTCAAATTATACTACAGAGTTATACTGATAAAGACAGCCTGGTACTGGCATAAAAACAGACAGGTAGAGCCATGGAACCGAATAGAGACCCCAGCAATAAGCCACCAAAGCTATCCTCCCCTAATTCTTGGCAAAGGAGGCAAAAATAAACATCAGAAAAGAAAAAAAATAACCTATTCAATAAGTGGTGCATGCTGGTAACACTGGATATCCACCTGCAGAAGAATGAAATTAGATTCATATCTTTCACCTTATACAAACATCAGTGAAAAATGGATCAAAGACCTTAATTGAAAACCTGAAACCCTGAAACTTCTGGATGAAAACAGGGAGTACTTTTCAGCACGGGAGGGTAGTCAAGAACTTTCTGAACAGAGAGAGCATCAGTAGACAGGAACTAGCCACATATATCAACAGATGCAATTAAGAAAAAAGTTTCTGTAGAACAAAATAAGCAGTAGTCGACAGAACGGGAAAAAATCTTTACTACTCTACATCAAACAGGTGGCTAATATCCAGAATTTACTCTGGGACTTAAAGATTTTTGATTGGTTTAGTAAGTAATCTATTCTTCATAATTCTAAATTTGGGTATTCATTTTACTACCTTTATTTATAGGTTATGTACATAAATATTAGCTAGCCATGCTGCTAAATACTATGCTGCTATAACAAATGAGTTTCCTCATCATGATTCACTATCCATACCCCTTGGCCAGAAGTATGGGAAGTGTGAGTGGATAAAAGCAGTCAGACATTAGGCCCCAAATTATAGAGGCAGGAGAGTCATAACACCCACACCAAGCTCCTCGCTTATTATGGATGGCTATTTAATCATACTGTGGGAGAATTTGTTAGAGTTTTGGCTGAGAGTAAATATCACTGACTTAATTCAGTGAGTAGCAATATTGTGGGGAGAAAGGTAAGCCAACAGGAGTAGTTATTCTGTAGAGAAACCTGAGTGGATTCTCAGTGTTCCTGTCTGGTTTTTTGTTTGTTTGTTTTTTGTTGTTGTTATGGATGCCTCCTAACTCCTAGCTTCAATGTTCTGCTAATATTGAAGTCAGTCTTTCTGGGGTTCCCCTGGGTGAACTGGCTTCCCATTCTCTGCAGCCATGATTTTACAGTTAAACTACCCACATCCTGTTTCAATACCAATTGCCCATGTACATTGGATTTCAGTTCCATACCCTCCCTCTTGCCTGGAAATCTATGAAAGAGTTTCCCATAAACTTTTTAAAGTAATTCAATTATTGAAAGCAATTACATCATTTAAAATAAGAGCTTTTAGAAGCCTGTCAACTACTTTGATCTCTACAATATTTGAAGGAACCTCTTCTCTTTTTAGTGTCTTTAAATGATAATTCTCTAGAAACTGCTTGCATTTAACATAATTGAAATCCTTATCCATAAAACTAGAATAGAACCTTTGCTTCAGCTTTTAGACTTACCTTTCTCTAAGGAATGGGTTTTGCTTAAGTTCTGAAATTTCAAACATGCATTAAAAATTCTTATGAAGTACACCTAGAAATTGACCAGGTCTGCAATTAAAAAAGCAGAGACTTACACCAGCTTTCCTGCTCGCCATCTTTGTGACCACATGAGTTGTTATGGAACTTGGGATGTTTATCTCTCTTATTCCTTTTGTCGTTCTGTCAATCAAGCACCCAGCCAATGACACTTAATCCATGAGTATAAGCTTGACATTTGTTCTTTCAACTCATGCATACACGAATGGCTTCTGCTCTGCCATACCTACTCAGTCACTCTGTTCTCTTCTTGATCCTCTCAGCCTATAGCTCACGGTCCATTATTGTAATAACGTGTAACTAAGTCTGATATGTCCACTATGGCCCCCCTCTTGTTTTAGTGAATAAACCTGGAGAGCATTATCTTTCACTAAGTCTTTCTGATGCTGAAAATGAACTAAGAGAACCTTATCTGCCCCAATTGATGACACTAAAGCTGAAGGTTTCCCTGAAAGTATGAGTTGTAATCTTTTCCTGGCCCATAGTGTATCTATCCCATTATCATAATTCATGACCTGAACCCCACCACCACTTACCTACTTTAGGAGAAGATGGAGGTCAAAATACAGAAGATAGATTCAAAGTGGGCCTTGATGATGCAGCTGTCTCCACTTGCCAACGTCTTCCTCTTCCATCACAACCTAGGTAGCTGCACCTTTCTCCAATGTAGTGTTAAGAGTTTCATTCCTTCTTCAGACATCAAAGCCTTAGATATGTCAACTCTTGTACGATGTCTACTGTTTCCTTATATCAGTAATACCAAGCTGTAGGTACAGAGGAACTCCACATAGTGATAATCAAATTAAGAGTCCTCCTCTCAATCCCAAGGAGAAGCAGGGTAGAGATTATAAAGCTTAAAACCTCATGTATATTATGCCAGGAGCAAATCCAACAACCATAGTTATATAAGATTATCATAGCTACATCAGACCAGGGGCAGGTCAGTTAACAAGGAAGTTTTAAGTTAAAAAAGTTTGGTTTAGGAAAAACAAGTTTCTCAGACTTGCAGAAACAATGGGCTCTATTCTGTGTATCTGTGGCTAGGTGTAAGTTTCCCAGTATTGTAGAAACAACGCACCCCTCAGATTGCAAAAGCTGCCTTCTTGGGACTGGTTCTGCCTGGATGACTGCAGTATGAGTGAATGGGCAGAAACAGAGTAAAACAAACTAGAATAAAAGGGAGTCAACTTTGCCATTTCAGCATCCTCATCTTTTCCCTTATTTTTTAAACATATTCAACTTTGTCCTATATCAGAACAAATAAATAAACCTCTCTGTTGCTGTGTGCTTAGCTCTCTCCTGCCCTTTTTTTTCCTTTCATTTAGATCCCAATTTGTTGGAAATGTTACTTGAGTCACTATCTCTACCCTCTCATTTCTGTCACCAACCCACCAATACAGCCATGTCTGTTCTTTCATCAAAGCTGCAAAACTACCAAAGGCACCCAGATGGGCTACTGCTAAACCCAGTTATTTAATTCAGTTTTCCTTACTGACATAGATCGTTTACTTTTCTTGAAACTCTGCTCCCTGGACCCCTTGATACAATCATTCTACTTTTTTTTTGTTTGGAGAGTCTCATATATCGCAGGCTGACCTCAAACTGTCTAGGTAGAAGAGGATAAACTTGAACTTCTCATCCTTCTGCTTCAGTCCCTCAAGTGCTGGGGTTACAGGTGAGCAATACCATGCCCAGTATATACAGTGCCACGAGGCTTTTAGCATGCTAGGCAAGTACTCTCCCACCTGAGGTGCATTCTCACACCAGTTTTACTTTTCCTCATCATTTTCTTATTGGTGCTGGTGAGTTTCCTGTCAGATTCATCTCCCTCTATATTTATTCCTCTGAGTTCATAGAACAATGCTTTTTAGCCACTTTTATAGTATTTGTTCATGGACTTACTTCACACCATTTTATGTTCATATTTGCTCTCCTGACTTCAAGTACCTTTTGACTTTATCTCACCTTCCTACTAAGCCCTGTGCATAAGGTTTCCCAGTTGCCTCCTGTGCATTAGCTTTAGTAAACTTCATGTTTCTATTGCCCTTACAGACAAGTCTCCATGAACAAAGGATCATGTCTATAATTTCATTTCACTATCTCTAACATCCAGAATCATGCCTGTACACTGTAAGACCCGATAACTTTTGTCTGAATAATGAAAGCAGTGTGTCTTCACTCAAGGAATAGCTCAAGCATTTGACCAACCAAAACCATGTGTCTACCTTTTTCTCTAGAACACTGAATCATTTCGACCCTAATTTCTTCAGTTTGTATTTTACTTAATGATTCAGTTTCCATTTTCATACTAGAGTCATCTTTCTAAGATAAGATTCAAGTGTATTTACGTCCCTCTCTTAATGTTTCCAAAGTTTCTTCATGGCTTCCATTAAGTTCCGACACACAAAGGAAAGGCATGTGTGATCGTGCTCATCCCTCATCAGTTTTTTTTTTTTTTCTGCCTCATATCAATTCTGTGCCTGACCTTGCCACACGAGCGACTCATCTCACTTCCCTCACTTGCTTCCTCTTCCATTTTGAGGCATTGCTCCTGGTTCTCTGCCTGGAACACCAATCCATATCAATACGTCTTCTAAGTCATAGTTCAGAGCTCATGCCTCGCGCCCTTCCATGGTTTCTCCCTTCTTACCATCTAGTCTGGAATGAGACCCTTTCCTAACTGCATCACAGTACCTAGTTCTTACCTTTCACACCTATCACATGGAGATTTAATTGTTTATGACAAACACTCCTTTCCACGGAAGGATCAGTTGCTTCACTGCAAAGACTGCATCTCGTTTTTGTCTGTTTTCCTCATGTGTAGTAGAGTGTTCCATAAATACACACAGAGAGAATTAATCCCCTCTCTCTGTGCTTTTGTTCTCAGTGTGGTCTGATTCGTACATATTAAACATTCAATGCTTCGGATTATTTCTTGCATTTCACTGTCACTTTCCACATAAGCTTGGGTCACGGAAGATTTACTTAATGCAGGAAATGAATAGAATAAATGTATATATAGATTGCATGCCATAGTAATTAAATCATTAGTGCTGAACACTAGCACTGACGCTAGAGCACGTTAACATATGTTTTTATTTGTCAGAAGCAATAAGTAAAGATGAAAGCTAGTAATTACAGGCTAACTATAAAAATGAGTTTTCTGGGTGGTCTTCCACAACTATTGAGGAAAAGGGAACCAAAGGCAAGCATTTGCCAATATTCTCAAGAACCCTGTAGGACATGTAATTAGGACTGGCACACTGATACACTGCATGGATTTTAAGAGTCAAGCTGGTAACACTTTTATATGCTCAATACTGGGGAGGGGGTGTTCCAGATATTTACCTTCCAAGACCTTCCCATCCTCTTTAAGTCTCTACTGGAGTGGGAACATTTTTTAGCCAAAATGAGTGACATATTCACTTCTGTTGTTTGCAAAGTTTAAAAATTTAAATTTATTTTTAAGTGCATGAGTGTTTGGCTGTGTGTATGTAAGTAGACTATGTGTATTGGTGCCACTGAGGCAGAAAAAGCTGTTGGATCCTCTGGAACTAGAGTTAAGGATCACTGTTAGTTGCCTTGTGGGTGCTGAGACCCAAATCTAGGTCATCTAGAAGAGTAATAAGTACTCTTAACCACTGAGCCAGCTCTGTAGCCTCTTAATTTTAAAACTTGTAGATAAATTCTTAATATTTGTTAGGAAACACTGATTTCAGTAATGCATTAAAAAAAGAAAATTCCTAGTGTTTGTCATTTTATCTCTGATACTGAAATCAGCAGTCCTGCCTCAAGGACAAGTATCGCTTGTCTCTACAGCATGTGTTGTAGTGATGTAACTGCTCACTCCTTCCCATGGCCAGAAATGAGCAACCTACCACATCAATTTCCACCAAACAGATGCCTACTTATGAGCAGAAGTGACCAGATCTTTGATCTGACATATGTGCCTTGATAGTCATAGGGAGAGCCTTGCTTCTACCCAAGATGCCATTAAGCAATGAGCTCATTAGTATTATTTTTCAAACAAAAGGAATTTGACACATCTGTCCTTTGTATGTAAGAGAAAAAAATATCACATTAACTATGCTACAGGCAGTAAGGATCTTCTTCCAAGAGGACATGGAGAACTAGCAAGACACTCTCATACTGACCACATATGAGAAAATAAAGAGCAGTATTTCTAGATACGGAGGAGGGAATTCAGGGTGCAGTAATCTACACCTTGTCAAGTCTTGACCATTCCAGCCCTAATCCTCCTGAGTTGATGGATATATGTTTCCTACTTAAATCTCTAAAATAACGCTGACAGGACAGCTTGGCAGGCAATAGGCCATGGTGGAATGGGGTAACTGACTCTTGGGGTTGGCTTTTCACTTCCATACACATGCCATGGCACATGAGTGCCTCTACTCACATACACATATTAAGTACACACACACACACACACACACACATACACACACACACACAAATGATAATAAATTAAAAAATTAAATTTCTGAGACATGTCTTCCTTTAACTGCTGGGAATTTGCAGCAGTATTTGATTGACTATTACTGTAGCTTTGAGGATCACTACAACCCAAGCATAGCAAGAATGAGGTGTAAACTCTATTTATTCAAGGCAAATTTTTCTCCTGGTTTATTCTGTGATTTAACAAGCTCTGGCTCAATACAATATAAATCACACATGACATGTCTTCTACGACAGCAGTATTAGGGTGTGAGTTGGGACCCCTAGGAGAGTTGTAAGAGGATCAGAAAGTTCTGTGCTGTGGACCTGAGCAGCTGGTTGGTGGTGGCGATAGCAGGTGTTATGAAGAAATGCCTCTCCCTCTAATGTGCTTTCCTAGCTCTCCTACCCCTTCCTTGTCAATAGCCAGTCAACATTTATTGATTGTGCAGAGGCTCAGGGCTCATTCTTCTGTATAAGCTTACCCATCTGCCCCTCTTCTCGGGGCTTACATTGCCTCTCCAGGGTTGAGTTTTGTTTTCATATACATCTTTTGATTTGCTTCCTTTCCTCACCATATGGCAGCTCTGATGTGTATCGCTTTTGTTGGGCGTAGATGTGAGACAGAAGGAGTGGGGAAAGAGTCCCTAATGGAAAAAAGATTTAGAATAGTCATCATAGGAATGGGTGGTTTTAGTAAACGCTGCTCTCTTCAGCCTGATCTCAGTCACATGACAATTAAACTACTGTTTCAAAAACAAGGAAGAATGACGTTCACAAACACAAATTTTGTCTCCATCCAATGTCTCCAGATCTCTCTTACCTGTCAAAATATTCACTCTGACATCCTCCCTTACTACTCCAATGAAGTTGTTTCTTCCAAGTCATAAATGGCTTCCATATAATAAATCCTTAGACCATTCTTACTAAGCTTCTCAGCAGCATTTGAGACTTGTAATCAAAGCTTATTTTGTAAAATGCCAAAGGGCTCCTCTGACTCCATACTGTCCAAAATCCCTCCCCTGCATTTTCTACAGCTCTGTCCACAGATTCATTGTGGCCACCCAACTGAAAACAGATTTTCATAAATTTGTCTCCTACATATTGCCTCTCTTCTCTACTTAATCCCTGCTCTAACTGATAACCAGCATCCAGCCTTTAAATGCCATCTTTGCTCTTACAGCTCCCAAAATTATCTCTCTAACTACTCTTTTTGAGCAGTAGAATTTAGATATTACTGCTGTCTTGAAAGCGTGACTTTAACTGAACTTGAAGACAACTAAATGCTAAAAGAACAACCAACAACCCTTTCTCACTCAGCCCCATCATCTCTGGAACCCAGCTTCTGGAGTGTGTTCATTTCAGAAACATAGGTGTCCTTATCAACTCCTTTCAGTTCCTGAATGAAATATTCCATCGGCTTGTGCTTCCCATGTACGGTCACTGCTCATCATCTTTTCTCACTGTCTGTCTTCTGGTCCATACACCATCATCTCCAGGCTGGGGTCTTCAGACTGTATCCTCTGTTCCATCTTCCATTCTCACCCTGTCAGCATTATTATCCAGGAAATATCTGCAGTAAGCTTTGAAATTTTACAAACTGAGGACTCCTTTCTGGCTTATGGCTCATCAGGACTTTCCTGTTCCATGTGCAATGGAATCCCCTCTCCTTTGTTTTTCCTGATAACACTACTGGCCTCTTCTTTCTCCCAATCCACACTTATTCTGCCCCATTCTCTATCTGTGCTGATGATTCCTGTTTCTAGAAAGTGCTACCCTCCACCTTGGATGTCTTCTCATCCCCCAAACATCACCGTAAACGCCACTTTCCTCAATAACGCAATCTAAATTGATTTTATTTCCATCTCTTTGTGATTGCTATCATATTATTTTCCTTCATAGAACTTTTCCAAAACCTATGTTTTAACAATTATGCATTGATTTTATAAAGAGTCATACAACTAGTACTTAACGGTTTATGTGGCAACTAAAGTTCTTGCAGTTTTTACCCTCTGATCCTTAAGAAAATTTAAGCATTAGGTTGTAATAACATGATTTTCTAGGCACAATGTGAATGCTAAGTCAGTATAAGTACTAGGAGAAGTTTGAAGATCTGGTATCAATTACTAGGTAGTTTGAGATAAAAGATTAGGCAAAATAGAAAGAAAGGGTAGAGAAGAAAGGAGAGAATTGTGGTGTATTGGCAACCCTGGGGACCAAAGCAAAAATAAAGGTGATGCAGCAATCTGTAAGAAATCAAACCTAAGGAATCAGGAAAATGGGTTTGAGCATATTTTAATATTCTGGAACATCTGACCAAGTGTTTGAGGATATATGTAAAATATCACCCTGAAATTATGCCAACAATATTGCTTAAAATCACTTTTATTAGGTTGTTCAATCAAAGATGTACATTTGACTTAGATCAAGGTAGGTCAGAACTAGGGAAATCCCTAGGACTGCTTTGGAGGAAATACAAGTTGAAAAAGTTTCCTCTCTCCAGATGGAGATCTGCTTTAAGTTATTGAAGGTGCCAGGGCAATAGTGGAATGCTAGGTGGTTGCGTGGGCATTGTGAATGACTTGCTAGCACCCAATCCACATCGCTCAGCCATTTGGGGGTTGATCCAGGTTAATGCCGAACCCCCACTAGCCTGAACAAGTTAGGTCATTTCTCAAGATCTCATACTTCAGTTAAGAAATAGGTTAGAGGAATAAGCAAGGGGGCCAGTGCAAATCAACCAAATAAAAGTACACTCCTTTTTTTATTTTATTTTATTTTATTTGTTTTTGGTGTGGGGGTACTCTGGGCAACATGCCCTTATCTCTAAGCAAGGAGTACAGGAAGAGCTAATTCCTTTTACATTTTGCAGCGTGCAATATTGACGTCATAAACCAGCTACCACCATAGGATAAAATCGACACTGAAAAGAAGCCAAACCAAGGGGATTTCTAGAGAGATTTCTTGCCAGAAGAAGTCAGCTCCAGATCATGCCTGCTGTACACTGCCTTGTAAGAAATTTAGCCAACTTAGATCTGACTTTTCCTTTTCTGCTCTGGAAAACATCTCACCTGATGTTACGCCTACTACAGGCAGTAGGAGGAAAACCACATCAGATCTTCTTTTTCCTACACCAAACTTGGGAATATGGCTCAGTGATGGTATTTTACTCCCTGCAATGTCAGGAGGCCCTTACTTAAAATGCCGGGCATTGTGGGACTGTAATTGCATTCACGATGCTCATAGATGAGTCTGCTCTCTTCAAGTTTAGCTTAGAGCAAGCAATACTAATGCTTGCTCATGTTTTTAGTTCAATAGAGGCAACATCACTTCTCTGTCATGCATTCCACAATATTTTTGTGACTGCTGGTAATTTCTTAGTGATTGTACAATGACCATAATTATACGTTTATGCTACCCCGAACCAGTTATTATTGTCAAACTCCATTAAAATGATAAAGAACATATACAACTAACATTTCTAAATATTAAGTATTTTCATCACTAATCTATCCCATAAGAGAATGATGCATATTTCTTTTAAGGTTTTAATTACAACAAAGTTCTCATTCTTCTTTCCATAGACATGTGAAACAGTTTTCACCACATGAGGCTTAAGTCTCCTCTAAGCATTGGCAAAGAAAAGAATGGTGTTTCTATGTATAACTAAGTTATTGTCTATAAAATCATTCCAGAAAAACGTCAGGGTGACAGTACAGATGTACAAACTGCAAAATATCAAACTGGCTCCCCTCTCTCAGGGATGATGTGGGAGGGAGATACATTTTCTTCAGTAGCGTAGACACTAGTAAAGGGCCTATGCTCCTTTAAATAAATCTTCACCCATTCACCTCTAAGGAACCCTAACATAACTCATTGGGTATGAAACAAAACAAATTAAAGAAATGAAAATAGGGAAAAATCTACTTGTGAAGAGGAAAGAGTCTAGGGGGAGTGAGAAGGGGTAGAGCTGGCAACTTAGGGATGGCGTGAGGATGGCAGAATTTATTTACATGCACGAAAACGTCACAATGAAACCCATTATTATGCATAATTATGTTAACTAAAAACATTAAAAAGGACTATTTCATGGGCTAACAGAAGTAGTTCATTATACAGTTTAAACTTTAACATTACATCAGTTTAAAGTTTGGTACGTCTATGAAGAAAGACAATGCATTAAAACTTCCCTGAAGCCTCCCTTCAGAAACGCTGGGCATACACACTGTCATCTATGAAACCAAACGTAACTGTATCTCTTCCCCAGCTTCAGGAAACCGGTGAGTATGGTGATCTTCTGTTCTAGGGGCTTTCCAAGATGTCCTGCCAAATCTGCTACTATAGAATAAAAACTTTAAAAATCTAAGTAGTTTGAGATACAAAAAAAAAGGGCATAAGCCAAGGACTCTTTAGAGATCAATGTATCATCATCCACGAAGCACTACAGAGCACAGCAAAATAAGAAAAAACCACAGCAAAAAGAATCTTCCAGATTCAAGGAAGTAGAACCCAGTGTTCTTCAGATAGGGAAAACCGACGAACTATTTTGTATAGATCTGCCTAATGAAGAGATTGCTTGCTTATTGATATTACTTAATATAAGACCACGTTATCCCTCCAGTAATCCATATACAAAAGCTGTAAGTTTGAACGTGTAGAAACTCAAAGAGGTTTGTAGAATTATAAGAACACTCAAAGACAAGTGTGATTTGTGGAGAAGACATTTGTTAAATATTTAGTTTATTTGAATAGTCGTGTTTGACGATGGAACAAGCTCCCTGCACTATCCACATAGCCATACTTACATACATGAAGCCAAACCCTAGCCTTGCCTATAACTTTAGCATCTGCATCACCCCCTCAGATGCCACAGGAGACGCCACTGCTGTTTGCTGCCATGAAAAGAGCTCAAGGTCATACTCAGACTAATTTTCAATCAATATCTGTTACTTACAACTATTTGATTTCAAACACGCTTAATTTCATGAAACTTCTATTTTCTTATCCATAAAGTATCTACTTCCTTCAAGAAGATAAAGAGACAAATTCTACAACTAAGGCTCATGGAACATAGCAGAATAAGGGGTAGTATAGGGAGTGCTCTGGGCCCCAGGCGTGGTGTGCCTTGGTATCTCGGGGTCCCCGCCACACCTGGCTAGTTGCGGCGCGGGTCTGGCCACAGGCGTCTCTGGCCACGGTGGCGGGTGCCCCGCAGGCTTTTCCCGCCCGCTCGCTCGGGTCCCGTGTCTCTGTCCGAGCGTCTCTGGTGCTGAAAGTTTCTCTGCTACTGGAGCGTTGTCCAGCCGAACCCTGTCCCTTTTCCACCCGTGTACTTTTCTCAGGATGCGAGGTCCACTGGCCACTGAACCACGCGGGAAGAGTATGAAAACAGCAAAAGCTAGAATGTCTGCAAGTCGGTAACAAGGGAGTGCTGCCCCCCGGGGAGGCTAGATTACAGTCGGGAGACACAGAACTCAGTCTACAGCTCTTTATTCCAAGTCTCAGTGACCCAGTTCTCGCTCTAGCTCTAAGTCTGCTTCTAGCTCCAAATATTGAGAGAAGACTAGGATATTTATACCATGGGGGTAGTGGTAAAAGCTTTGGCTGTTAGGTACTTTGTGAGACACTGTATTTACATATGGAAGTGGGTTTCTGCCAGACTGCTGTCTGCCTGAAAAATCACAGGAAAGCATGGTATTCCTAAAGCCAGAGGCCATGTTTGTGTTTAGAGCATTGGTGGCGGGCACTTCAAAAGGAGAGTCAGGAAAGATGCCAGGAAGGCACCCTGCTATGAAAGGAGCCCCAGCACATAATCCCGAGCTGCATGAGCTGTCCGGACGTGAAGGGGCTTCTACTTTGCATAACAGAGGTCCCCAACAGGGTAGAGAGAGGACTAATGCATCCCTCAACTCACACTAGTGAGGCTTCCTTGTACAGCAGAGTGTGATGCACACAGAAGGCCACAACTGGCCAAGTTTTGGAGAATAAGAGACTGTAGAGTATAGGATTGGAGTCCTCTATGGAGCCTCACCCACCCATGGCTCAGGGACCATTGCAGAAGAAGAGACGGAAACATTGTAAGAGCCAGGGCTGGGTCATGAACACAGGGAGGTGGAGAGCTCCAGGCCACTGGAGGCTTGCTCATGTAAACCTGTGGCAGTGGTGACTTTGAGCAAGGACCCATGTCAGCTCAATTAAACAAGGGCCCAAAGGGGAGGTGAGAAATAAGTGGCAGCCCAGCACTAGATTGAGAACTATTTGAGACTGATTACTGCTGGGTGAAGGAGAGTATGACTTACATATGACCACTGGATGGGCTGACTAGGCTCCGGTGGACGCATTTGCATGGAACGACATTTGGGTACAAACACCTGAATGAATAGAACTCAGCATGTATAGCAAAGTGCATAGAGTTCAGTGGGGAGATAGGGGGAGGCAAGGATGGGGGAGGGGATCTGGATTTGAGTGGGAAATATTGAAAAAAGAAAAATAAATAAAATAAGAGACAGATTTCTGAAGCAGACAAAAGCATATGGACATTTGGTAGGTTCTGAAAGCACGTGGTGGGCATTTGTTCCTCCATTTCTTCCTTTACTCTTTCCAAATTTGTAAATTCTATGGTTTTAGATCAACAAGTGTATGAGCAAAGTGACACATTTAAAAAATTATTTATGATTATTGTGTGGAAAATCATATATGCCACAGCCTGCATGTAGAGGTCAAAAGAGAACTTTGTGAAGTTAACTCTCTCTTTTCACCTTTTACATGTGTTTCAGGACTGGACTCCTGTGGCCAGGCAGGCTTGGCAAGCAGCTTTACCTCCTAAGACATTTTGCAAGCCCCATGTAGCAAATGTTTATACTAGTTTCCATTTAAGCATTGTGATTATTGTCTTACATGCCCTATTCCCTTTGATCATTGAAATAACCATTAAAGTAGTTACTTGTATCTCCCTTATATTGTAGAAAAGGTAGGCTTAGAAAAGTCTTATTTTAGATCATGTATCTGACAGTATTTGCTGAAGATTTACTAAATTCTTCTCACAAAGCCAGGAACCAGGACAAGAAGATGCTAGGGTTCCTGCCCTTTGTGCCAGTTTGATCTGGTAAAGATGGTGGAGAAGGCGATGGTGGAGAGATGGTAAAGATGGCGGACAGTGGGATTTTTCTACTAGAATCCCATGATGGTAAGAAGTTATTACAGCTTAGATGTAAATGTTCCCTATAGGATTATGTGTTTGAACACTTAGTGCCCAGGAGGGTGACATGCTTTTCAGAAGTTGCAGACCTTTAAGAGGTGGGGCTTCACTGGACAATTTGATACTGAGTTTTTAGCCTGGTCCCACTTCCTATTCTGCCTCTGTTTCCTGGTCCACTGGGATATGAACAAGACTCTGTGACATGCTTCTAAAGCCCTAGATTTATGCTCTCCCATAGTTTATCTGCCAAACACAGAGAAACTATATCCCCCCAAATCACAAACCAAAATAACTCTCTTCTTCCCTGTCAGGCATTTGTTTGCAGGAATGATTAAAGTAAGTAATGCAGAAGCTTTCTGGATTTTAGTCACGCCAGCCTGACTCATGAAACACTGCTGTTTGTTGCCCTTACTCTCCCACACATGTGAGGTATCTGCGTTCTCCTGGGACTCCCTCCCTCTCTGGAGGTGTGCATTCTCACAGTTAGGCATTTTCTCATGCCATATCTTCCCCTCAGCCCATCCCTTGATTTCCTCTTTTTCTCTGGAGCTGCCCATTCAGTTTAAATACACATCAAAAGTTTTCTGTGTTCTAGGTCCCATGCTATTCTCTGAGAAAAATCTTCCAAAAAGCACTGCTCTTGATGATGTTAGATCATAATAAAGACAGGATGTTATAGAAAGAGAAGAATAAATTACATCCAATGCTAGGATAGAGGTCTGTGGACAAAACAAAATGTAATAAAGTCAGCCTATGTCACCTCCTTGGTATCAGGGTGTTAAGGTGACAAGTGCTGTTCAGGTATGTGATGACGGAGTTGATGGTGATGTAGACAAAGGTTCTGCGCAGTTGAATATCTGTACTTTCTGTCATTTGCTCTGTTGCTGAGGAAGATGACTGCAGGCAACCTGAGAAGGAAAGGTTTATTCCATCTGACACTTCTGGGTTATACTCCATCACTGAGGGAAGCCACGACTGGAACTCGAGGCAGGAGCTCGAAGCAGAAATCATGGAGGAATGCACTTTATTGGTTTGCTTTTTCTGACTTGCCCATCTAGCTTGTATATAGCGCAGGCATAGGGGTGACACCAGCCACAGTGGTCTAGGCCCTCCTACATCTATTAGCAGTTAGGAAAATTCTTCACAGACATGGCCACAGGCCAGTCTGATCTGGAAAATTCTTCAGTTGAGGTTCCCTCTTCCCAGGTGACTCTAGGTTTGTGTCAAGTTGACAGTGGAAGCTGACTATGACAGACCTCAAATTAGGAAAAATATCTTGCTTAAAGATATGCTTATCAACATCAAATGAATCTGGGTAAAATTTTAAGCCAGGAAGAGGTATACGTAAGTTTCCTTTCCCAGTGCTTTGTTAAAATATCTTGACAAGATCAATTTAAGTGAGGTTTGTTTTGACTCACAACTGAGGTATTCTAGTGGGGAGTCATGGTGACAGGAGTTTGAGGCTGCTGGTCATACTGTATTCACAGACAGGAAGCAGAGAAGATGAAAGCTGATGGTCAGCTTGACCTCTCCTAGTCTTTCAAATTACTTACATATTTTAATGCTATGGTGATCACAGATCAATTTATTTCTATTACCTATTTATATATTGGTGATAACCTTAATAGAAAAGTCATCCTTTGTAGTTTTTATTTTTCAGTAATTAAAATAATCCACTAATTATACTTTTATCTATAATTTTCTTTTGAAAACTTTTATTTCTTACCAAAAAGGGAAACAATGATCTTCTTCAAACTTTTAATCAAAACCTAGCTTTTGAAAGAGACTACCAGGAATAAATTTAAATAGATGTTTTGAAGATTATTTATTGTGTCAATTTTTAGAGTTTGATGCCAAGAAAAATATGTACCAAGAAATAATATTGGATGGACTGGGGAGGAAGCCTGTGGCCAAAATGAGTTTAGAAAGTCTTTTGTTGAGTTGATAGGAGTTCTTTACTCTAGGACTTCTCAGAGACCTTATAGGTCTGTATTCACTCATCTACTCTATGTAAAAAGGGCTTAACCATGCTGACCACAAGAGAAGACACATGACAGACAATCCACGGACAAGACCAGGATGGATTCAACAGAGTGGCATGGTTGAGGAATTAGTTCTTTGCTGAAGTTTGGGAACATGGAAAGCAGACATGAGGTCAAAGTCGAGCTCAGGCACCCAATGAAAGGACAGAAGAAAATAAAGACCAGTATCCTGCATCCCATGCACAATCTATTCTTTACTTTCTTGAAAACTTTCCTCCGAACACCATTTTTCATCATTTTCCTCTGCAAAGCAGAAGGAGGACCCAGACTGTCGTTTGGCAGTGTGTCTCCCAATTCTGAACAGTGTCTGTTAGAGAGAATGCTCTCAACAATGACACATCAAACAAGATGGCTAGTGCACAAATGGTCATAGAGTTGTGATTGTTAAAATTACATTATTTGGAGACATCAGTGGATGGTTTGTGTGCCTAAAGGAAGGCCTCTAGGTGTTTCCAAATCCTGACTCTATCTGAGAGATCACCACAAGGGGTTTTCCACAGGAAAGCTGCAACTTTGGCAACCTGTCAAGGCCATACAGGCAAATTCAAAGAGTGGTTATAATGGAAAAAAGATAACACTTGAAGGGATGTTGAGGGTCCTTAATTTGTGTCTTCTTCCTTATTAAATACTGATTGTATTAACCTATGCCTAAAAGTTGGATTATTATACTAATAATGCCTTATTTTGATGATAACAGTTTTCAAGTCTCTTCTAAATTAATCCCCACATTGAAATCCATGGAAATCAGGGCAATCATTTTTTGCCCAATACCACAGAGTTGTTTGGTGGATTTCTGAGGACTAGACCCTTGCTTTTCCAACTCTTTCCATTACAACTGAAAGAAGAATAACTTGTAACTTGTAATGCAATAGAAAGTTTCTTTTAGAAAGCAACCCTTATTTTAAAAAAATCTACATAACTAATTCTCTTAAAATAATAAAATAATCATACCACCACATAAAATTCATCTAAAAAGCCAAGTATAAAGATCAAAGATGGTTATGTAAGGACAAGATAGAAGTCAAGCTACAGAATTCAAAGCTTTTGTGAGCTCTAATCATTTTGCTGGCATTCATAAAATCTTAAACATTTCTTTCTAGTTTTTGCTGTATAATATTCAATCAATTGTAATGGAATATAAGTGGATGGCATTTGTAGTAACCGCCGTGCATGGAAGTAAAGCGTGCCAAGAGCCCGTGCATACAGTACTGTCTCCCAGAGGGAAAACTTGGGTTTTCTGTGCCTTGCAGAAAAGATCAGAGCAATTGTCCTGAAAGGGGATCAATTTCTATTCTTTTCCTGGAAAGTTAATGGAAATAAACTCATAAGCAATGATGGGATATATGTGTACCTTTCTTTCATGGAGTTATAACTTTTGTCATCATATTTACAAGGAAACGTGTGTAATAGACATAAATGGGACAAGGCCCTGCTGTGATGCCTGGAGAAGCATTTTCTTATGGGGTGGCTGAATTGCAGGTGGAGCTAAAGCTTCATTAACACCCTACTTTTTACACTATGATACAGCAACTCAGAGAGTTGGCATTAATACATCATGTGATTAAAAGTTCCTAAAGCCTTTAAAATTATATACTTTGACAGATAAAAAGAACACAAAAATGTTCACAAACTATTTAGCTAGTGAATGGTGCGTTTTCAAAAAGAAAATCTAAGCAAGCATTTTCCCCCCAAGGATTGATTGTATACAACCATTCTCTCAATTTTTCTAGTGCATATTTATAAGATTAAATATATAAAAGAAGACCTGTGTGTGATGGTCTTCAGTTACACAACAAGCTCCTGTCAAGAAAACATTTTGTGGTAACAAAAGAGCTTTAAATTCTGAAGTCTCTAAATGGGTAGAGGAGAGTTTTTGATGGAAACAAATAGGGACAGACAGAAGAAAGAAGATTTGAGTGATCGCTGAGGGTATCCAGAGTAGCATTCAGCCTAGAAGGGAATCACTGTCTGCCCTTAAACTCAAGGAAAACCATAAAAAAAAAATGCCTGCTATTGAATCCCTAGAAAATTTTCACAAAGAACCTTAGATTTTTATAGAGAACAAAGAGTCACATCTACTAAATTTCATTCTTGGAAAGATTTAAGTACCAGGAATTGAAGAAAGACAACAATATGGCTCCTCTGTTGTTAAAAGCTTAGGCAGAAAACATCTGCATTTGTATTACTGAGCACTGAATCACTACTGAAAACATCCTGACGTGCACATCTGCTTGGCACAGTGGCTGGTGCCTGTGACCCTGTCACTCAGAGGCTAAGCTATGAGGATTGCTGTGAGCGTGAGACCAGCCTAGGGTACTGAGTGAACCCTCGTTCCATAAAACAAACAAGTTGGGGTTGGAGAGATAATTCAGTGTTTAAGTGGCTGTTTCCCAGGCGTAAGGAACTAAGTTTGAATCATCAGAATCCTTGTAAAGTTAGACAGTGAAGTATGTGCCTTTAATCCCATCACTCTTAAGGCAGTGAGGAGGGAGATGGCGATAGGAGAAGCCACTGGAGCTCCATGGATCACCTAGCCTATCTTACACAGCAATGAACAAATGACCCTATCTCAAATAAGGTAGAAAGCAAAGACCAGCCCTAGACATTGTCTTCTGACCTCTGCAGGCACATCGTATCATGTCCATACCAGCACTCACACAAACACATAAGCTGGAGCACATATGCATACAAACACACATACATGCACACATATGGTGCACACACACACACATATACATCATACACATAATAAACCCCCCCAACAATATGAGTATTTATATCCTCTTTGTCCCAAAACCATGATTGCTAATAATACACCATCTTGGGATGAAAACTAGAGTATTTAAATGACAGCATGTGAAACAAGATGATGTACTTGAGGTTAGATCAGAGCTGAGCCCAGCCATCTAACATGACTACAAGGAACAGGAACAACAGCAGTTTGGATCTAGAGTGTTCCAAGAAAACCCCGTGTTGAAGGTTTAATTACCTCCATCTGTGTAAGATGGGGAGGTAATGGAGTCTTTAGGATATGGAATCCAGGGGATGGAAGTTAGTGATTGGGGATGTGCCTTTTAAAGGGATACTAGAACGCTGGTCCGTGCTGGCCTCTGCTTTTTGCTACCTGCTGCCCCTGAGCTGTCTCCTTAGCCACATGCTCTCACTTTGCTTCCACAGGCACAAGGCAAGGCCAAGCCTCCATGAAGTTAAGCTTCTGAATCCCTAAAGAGAATTAAATCTTTCCCCATTATAAGCTAATTCATTTCAGTGTATGCATGTGTGTGTGTGTGTGTGTGTGTGTGTGTGTGTGTGTGTGT
>NW_008360332.1:4724123-4738584 GCF_000622305.1 Nannospalax galili
GCCTGATTATGGTAATACTGGAAGCAATAGGTACTGTTTTACATGTCACACATAATTTCAAAACTGGGTAGTCAGTTTGTCTTGACTAATTCCTTTTTGTGCCTTTCTAAAGCAGCTAACCGAAAAAAGTATCCCCGTCAAGATTTATTAAAGAAGGTATTATTCACTAAGGAAAGGATCGGTCTGGCCAACATTGCTATTTTCATCTAATATCCTAAGTGAAAAATCATATAACCATATGAGTTAAACAACTGGATGATTCTCTCCTTCCCAAGCACTAGGGAAACTGTGAAATGTCAGACTCTCCCCATAATGGAGGCACTGTGTTACAGAGCAGTCTATGGGCGAGTGCCCGGCTCAATCCACCACTCACTGTGGGATGGTCACCTGTACTATTACATGCTCAGTTTATTATTAATATAAATACTAATGGCTTACATGTCAAACTATTAATTGTAGCTATTTTGGTTTAATTCTACTTTGCAGAGTCAACAAGCAACACCCGAATCTTTGTGTCTTCCTGAGTAATTCTAGCATGTGGTAAGCCCTCCTATGTGTTTAAAAGATTTTCTTTTTTAAAAAAATGCATTTATTATTTTTATATTATGTGTATCCATGTATTGCCTGCATGTAGGCAAGTGCACCGTGTCATGCAATGCCCGCAGAGGTCATAAGAGGCTGTCAGATCCCCCAGAACTGGAGTTACAGACAGTTGTTAGCTGCCATGTGGGTGCTGGGATTCAAACCCAGGTCTTCTGCAAGAACAACCAAAGTTCTTACCTGCTGAGCCATCTCTCCAGCCCCAAGTTACTCAGTGATCCAGGCAACGTGTCACACCCATATTCACACATGGGTGTCTCTGGTTAAACCCAGTAGGTCACAAAGTTAAAAAAGGACATAAAAGTAGGATGGGGACTTGGTGGGAGGAGAGGGGGTTGTTGGGGTGGGAGGACGCTAAAAGAGGGTACAGGGGAGGAGAGGGTACATGTAACCAGAGTGTATTATATACATGTATGAAATTGCCAAAGCATGAATTAATTTTTATGATGAGAAAAATATTTTATTATTTTTATTTTGTCTGTATGAGTATTTGCCTGCATGTATGTAAGTGTACCTCTGTCATGCAATGCCCACGGAGGTCAGAAGAAGGCATCAGATCTCCTGGAACTGAAGTTACAGATGGTTGTTAGGTGCCATGTGGGTGCTGGGAATTGAGCCAGGGTCTTCTGCAAGAGCAACCAGTGCTCTTAACCACTGAGCCATCTCTCCAGCCCTGGATCTTCTTTTTCTTGCTCTAAACTTTCTTCTGCATAACTTCCACTTGTCTTTCTATTTCTACCTTTTAAGAAATTGCAAAATAAATGAGATTCCAGTTTACCTGTGTGATTTCCTTTACTCTTCAGTTGTACTGGTTTTCTAGAAGTCAATTCTTTCTAAATTACTCACAGGATACAGTTCCTTAGTCTTCTTCATTTTCACAGCTTTAAACTTTGGAAAAATACCGGTTGTCAAAGACCTGCTTTTTCTTGTCCAGTCCATTGCATAATACTTGTAATACTCCATTTGATTGCATGTTAATATATTTATTCCATGAAAATATATACTTTGGGGGAGCAGAATATCTTGACTTCATTTATTGTTTTTTCTAAGACCTGTCACTGACCTTAAAATGTAAAAACCATTAATATATGGCATGTTGCATTAATAAATTAAAATATCAATTCAGTTTAACATTAAGAAGAATGAAAGAAATTGATGTTAAATAACAAATTCACTTTCTGTAGTAAAATAGTTTACAGTTCAACTTGACTCAGTAACTTACCTTTATGTCCCAGATTACTGCATCTCTCGGTCTGCATCAGAGCAGCTTTGCATTACAGGAGATAGCAGTTAGTACAGAAACACACAGCCAGTCAGTGTGCAGAGAACAAGAGACTGTAGAGTTTTCAGCTCTCAAAAGGACATCTATGTCACACCCACTCCCTGCAAGACTCAGGTGTCATCACAGAATAGGAGTGGGAAGATTGTGAGAGCTAGAGGGACTAGACACCCACAGCAAAACAGTATTTACCAGACGTGGCAGCACAGTTGCACATGTGAACAGATAATAGCTGAGATTACATGCATAAAACCTGCGCAAGATCGAGCCAGCCAAAATCCCAGCATGGAGAGGGAGAGGCTTATGAGGTCCCACATTTATTTGAGGAGATATTGGCAACTGATGCCTCCTAGGGGAGGAAGAGTCAGGTTTCTTGGGAGACGAGGGCCCTGAGATGTTACATAAGCTCCGGTAGAGGTGCTCTAAATAGACTCAGTGGGTATTAAGAAAATGAAAACGAGAGCATAAGAAGTTGGGGGGATGTGGTCATAGTGATAAAGAGGAATTGGAGAGGTGAGAATGAGGTGTGGGTTTGATCAAAACATGTTATATGCATGTATGAATATTTTGTAAAATATTTAAGAAAGAATAGGATGCACAGAAGAGAGACATTATCTTTCAAAGCCAAAGAAATAATCTAAAGAGATTTCTGCATGAGAGGAAACGGATCATCTGTTATTTGATCCAGAAGCAGGAGTACAAGTACACTTCAAAATATAGCAGAAATCAAAGAAACTAATTCGACAAATTGGGGTGATGTTATGGAAGATTTTGGACATCGCAAGAAAAGGTCAGGATTTTGCTCCCAGACAATACTGGCCAGCCATGACAGCTAACCAAAAAATTGTGTGATCGTGTCTGGACTTCAGTGTGCAACTCTGGAAGCTAAGAAAACCATTGCAAGTGCTTCCAGTTGTTCTGAAACAACAAAACAAAACAAAACAAAACAAAACAAAACAAAACAAAACGTGGAGACCTCTGGAGTGAGAACACTGGCGTTCTGAAGGCAGAGCTGAGGTGAGAGTCCCTGAGGTGACAGGGACAGACAACAGTCTTCCCTGAAGACTAGGGACACACACAAATGAAGAAGGACTTGTTCAACAAATACTTACTCAACGTTGGCTGTCCTTAGACAGCTTACAGTGAGGGAAAGACAATGCAATTTAAGCAGAAGATAAACATAGTGAGCTCTGTTATAATCAAGGCCAGCTTCACAGGCACTTGGCCAGTGTGTCCCACAGGGCCATATGCTTATAGGAGCTAGGCTCTTGAAGTTTAATATCCTGTGGTTGTCTTGAAATGTTTCACAATTTTATTTTTAAATTTGTGGTTTGACAATAAAAATCAGTGAGACAAGAGAGCTTGTGTCGGGGTGTGGAGCCTCTGCTCATACACAGCCTTGTCTTCCACTACCTTCCCAGGCTCTCCAGGAGGATTTCCTGAGGCCTCATTTGTGTGTCTTGGTGCCATGCAAAAACTCTGTAAATGGCTGCCAAGAGGAAACCAGAATGCCCCTCAGAACTACAGAAAAGCATATTTCTCAGAATCGGCATGATCTGTCTGGTCTCCTTCCTCCTCTCTTACCCTATCCTCTGTTCCACTCTAGGAAGTTGAACCAGGTCTCAGCAGAAAGAGACCCAAGCTCTGTCATGACCTGCAGGAGGCACCTGTGAGTGAGAGCAAAGACAGGTAGATGGATGACAGCCATCTTTATGTGTCACCCTGGTGGTCATCCCTGTCTTGGATTTGACAATTCCAGAGGAGATTTGGGATACAGTTGCTGGGTACCTCACATCTATCTTCTATTATCTATGTCCCAGTAGGGAAGACATCTATCCTGAGCTGAAAACATCTATACAGAAAGATTGGATTGCTCTGACATAGTCAGGATCATTCCTTCACATTTTGTATTAGGATCCGGAAATATCAGGTCCTGTTTATAAAACAGATGAAATTGGACACCCTCTGTAAACACACAAGTCACTTAAGATTTGGAACCTGGTGACTTGCCCAGACTTAATCTGAGCCTGTGACTTAAGATAGAAATGTGTTACCCATGTATAAAGGAGAAGAAAGTTCCAGAAAGAAGAACAACTGTGAACATCTAGGATGCAATCAGCTCAGGAAGTGCTGAGAAGAAAATGGATGGCAAAAGGCAAGTCACAGCAAGAGAGTGGTTTGTGGCTTGGGAAGATGCCTGAGTAGTTATAAAAACACAAGGGTGTTTTCTCCAGGTTTGCTGTGCTTAGGATTCATCTCACCTGCCCTTTATCTGGGGAGTCCATTTTCAACCTTTAAGTGTAAGACATTACAGTATTCCCTGTGAAATATCATTTTGTTGGAACCAACCCATCATTCTTTCACGGATCCCCTTAGTCTATGTTTCTGAGAGGCAAGTGCCCCCCCCATCTCTGTCCAGATAGTCTGTTCTGAAGAAAAGGGCTCTTCCTGGATCACAGTGATCACAGGCTTTCCTGTGATTCATTGCCAACGCCCACTGGGAGGAGGTGAAGTCACTTTTCCCTCAGCCTCCCCCCAGGAGTGTGTGGCGTGCAAAAAGTCTGTGAATGGCTCCCAAGAGGAAACCAGAATGCCCCTCAGAACTACAGAAAAGCATTTTTCTAAGAATTGGCATGAAGTAGATTTATTTTTGCCACAGCAAAGACTTTTTATCACATTGACATTTAGTTTATTAGAGCTAAGTTTACAAGACCAGTTCCTGAAGAGCTTTTACCTAAATCAGTTGCCATTTTATATAGATAAGATGAGAAAATGCTAAAGAAATATGGGTTTCCCCCTCCAAACTTATACAAAATAAAATCACATCAATTCCTTACCATCAGGAAGCAGTTGAGTTCACCATAGCCTTTCAGGGAAACATATGCCCTAAAGACACTGAATCTAGGCTTAAAGTTACATGCTCTTCATTGGTCAAATTGCTAGCTTATCCTCTCCTTTGTGATCAAGAATATACTTAGATTTATACACTCAACTCAATATAATTAATTGATAAATCATTAGTAAGGTTTTTGTAGTACCCATAAATTGTCAGTGGTCTAGAATCCAATGATTGATATTTACTAAAAAGTAAAGCAAACCTACTACTGTTGTGCTTTTAGCACTCAACAGACAAGCTGCTTATGGATATTCCAAATTAATGATCACATCATCTCAGTGAGGTAGGCATAGCGTCCCCCCGTACTTACACAGAATAAATTGAGCATGGAAGCACACAAAGAACTTGCCCATTTTCACTGCAGATCCAAGACTTACACTCGTGCGTGATTCATTGCAAAGCCCGTTCCTCTTTTTTTGTCTCGTGTAAACCAAGTATACCCTAAAGTGGAAAAGAGTTCTATGATTGAGGTGTAATTTACAAGAATAAGCTCCTGTTATTTATTTCATTTATGTCAATGAGGGGTACTTTAAATCAATATCTGGTCTTTCTGCAATGATATTTGCTAGATAGTATTTAACTAGACATACCAATATTTTAATTTAGTTAACTCATCTCAAATTGTACGCATGTACAATAAAGATCATGTAACAATTTTTATTTATTACTTTTATTGGAATGTGTATGAGTGTATTACCTACATGTGGGTAGCTGTACCCATGTCACACAATACCCTCAGAGTTCAGAAGAAGGTGTCAGATCCCCTGGAACTGGAGTTGTTAGCTGCTATGTGGGTATTGGGAATTGAACCAGGGTCTTCTGCAAGAGCAGCTGGTGCTCTTAACAGCTGAGCCATTTTTCTAGGCCCTACACCACTTAGTAAATTTAAGACCATGTTCATTTATTGAATACTGAGCATCTTATTAGACTTCAAGTTCCCCTTGGGGAAAACAACAGTACAGTCAGGAAAGAATTCAAGGGGAAATAAGGTGGGACATGGAAAGAAGAATACATTAGAAAAGTGGGCACAGAGATTCAAGGTCAAGTATATCCTCCAACAGAAGTGTGATAAAAATGAATGCACAGTGTAAGTGAGGTCGTGTAGAATTTAGTATATCATGAAACGCGACACTCCAATAATATAAGACACATGCCAAGAGCCTAGCCCTTAAGTATAAAGTGCTGAGTCTGGCACTCCCCTGATGAATTCCAAACCCACACTTCCATCTCCCTGCCAAACAACCACTACAACTTGATGTATCTACTATAGAAACTAAAGGGTAGAGACGAAGGCAGCAGAGTCTGGAGTCCAGCACAGCAAAAACAGTTTTATGTCTGGTTAGTATTTCCTGTATTGTAGTAGCAGAGGGGAGAGGTAGGAGGAAAATCAGAGTTAGAAAGAGGGCTGGGACTTGAATGTGAATTTCTAGGGTTCAACAAGACACATTTGCTTCCATGTTTTTTGTGTTGCACACTCCCACTTTAACTCATGGATATCAGTAGTGTTTTGTAAATTCTGTTAACTTGATCAATTCACAGAAGGAATAGGAGACAAATAAGACTCATTCTAGAAGGAACAAGAGGGGAATTTACTTTCGCATAGTTAGGAAATTGGTTTAGGGCTCTTGACATTGGGCCATTAGGGAAAAGAAATTCATAATGGGCAAAGGGTCAATCTCAGGAATATAAATGATCATAGATAACATGAGTTTTGAGGTGAAAGATATCTTATGTTTGATTTCTTCAGTGAGAAGAAATATCAGATTTATGACTATATTATGCCCCATCACCATCCATAAGAAATATTTGAAATATTACTTTGTGTCATGACTTAAGTTCTGCATCTTCTACGAATGATCTGAAGGAGGCTGTCCCTGCATAACCAGACCTGTCAAAGCTGGGAGATAGTTCAGTTGGGAAAGGATTTGCCTTGCAAGTATGAGAATTAGAGATTGGACCTCCACAATCCATATAAATGCCAGGGAGATGTGGCTGTGTACCTGTAATCTGGGCACAGGACAGCCCCTGAGAGCAAGTTGGCCAGATAGATTAGCCACACTGGTGAGCCCTAGGTTCACCTGAGAGACCCTGCCTCAATGAATAAGGTGCAGAGTAATCTAGGAGTCTCACAATGTCAACTTCAAGTCTATACACACACACACACACACACACACAGTTCTTAACTGCTGAGTCATCCCTCCAGCCGCACTTTCACCTTCAAGACTATACATACACACACACACACACACACAACCTAGGCAGACACATACACACAAATGCATACAATACACACTGACACATGGAAGAAAAGTGGCAGAAGGGAGTAGAGTTGAGAAGGGATGGAAATATGTAGACACAGTCCATTGCAGGCAAATCTAGCACTGTGGGCATGAAGACTGCTTATTAATTCTTTGCTTCATGACACGAGTGACTTGGTATTCTGTCTTCGGGCCTCAGCATCTTCATCTGCAAAATAAGAGGATTAAATAGACTGTTTCTACGGCTATTTCCAATTAAAAAAATCTATTTAGATAAACAGAGTAGTGGCATTCAATGTGCTTAAAAGAAAAGAAACCAGACCAGTCAGGTTGACAAGGTCCATGTAAAAGAATTATTGTTGTGCTATATAAAGAAAAAGATCTTGCCTTTTTAATAAGGCTAGAGTAATGACTGAAATTAATTTCCACAAAGGTTGAGAAAGTCACATTTGTACATAGAGGATGAGTAAATTGCTGTTATAATAGGAATGACTAAAATTGTAAAGTGAAGATGATAAAGCAGAGCGAATATTTTCTGTCCTTTCAGGATGTTAAACTTAACAGAACATTTTTAAAAATGAAAATTAGTCTCAAGGAAAAGAATAAACGCACTTCTCTGGCAGGAAACTGTTAATTGCATCATCTAATACCTATGACCTTCTTCTTTCTTAACCGAGTCCCATTTGAATTCAGTCAATAAATAAAACACTAAAGTTGCAAACATCTCCTTTAGTAAAATAAGATCATATGTCTAAGTTTTGGCTAATGAAATATAAGATTATTATTTTTGATACTTTTTTAAAGACTAAGTAGAGGCAGAAACCTGGTGAGAGGCAGAGGTGGTAGATGAATACAAGGAAACTGTGTTGTCTGGATGTCACATATGGGAGCTGCACATATAAACCTACAACACTTATGAAATCCCATACAAGACCCACTCAAGCACAAGCCAGACAAAAATCCAGTATGGATGGGGGAGTTGGCAAGAAGCCCCAGCCCTAACTGAGGATCTATTGGCAACTTGTAGCTACTGGGAGAGGTAGAGTCAATTTTCTTTAAGGGTGGATTCCCCAGGCTCCAGGGGATGCACTTACACCTAAGAGCATTTGGGGAACACAAATTAAACTCAGTAGGCCTCAATAGGCCAAGCCTGATGACCTTAGCTTAATCCCCAGCTCCTACATCCTGGAAGGAGATAATTGACTCCAGAAAACGGTCGTCTGACTTCTGCATAGACACACACTTAAATAAAAATAAATATAATCTGAAAAAAAATTAATTAAAAAAGGAGAAAACCTAAAAGGCAAGCCACCTGTAGTGGTCTAACCCTGTAATATCAGCACTGAGGAGGTAGAGGAAGAAGGATCAGAGCTTCGGGGTCACCCTGGACTACATATAAAGTTTGGGCCAGCCTGAGCTACATGAAAAAAAAGGGGGGCAGCAAAATGGGTCAGTAGGTAAAGCCTAATGACCTCATAGACACACACTTAAATAAAAATAAATATAATCTGAAAAAAAATTAATTAAAAAAGGAGAAAACCTAAAAGGCAAGCCACCTGTAGTGGTCTAACCCTGTAATATCAGCACTGAGGAGGTAGAGGAAGAAGGATCAGAGCTTCGGGGTCACCCTGGACTACATATAAAGTTTGGGCCAGCCTGAGCTACATGAAAAAAAGGGGGGCAGCAAAATGGGTCAGTAGGTAAAGCCTAATGACCTCGGTTTGGTCATCAGGACTCACAAGGCAGAAAGAGAGAATCCATGCCTGCAAGTTGTTCTCTGACCTCAACATACTCATGTGACACTCATACCCACAAATGTACACAAAATAAATAAAGCACACAAAATATTTTTAATGGAAAAAAGAAAAATAATAAAGAGGATGATGAGGTTGGGGATAGCAGGGTAAGAATGGGAAGGAGTCTGAACACGGTCAAAACACAGTGCATGAGATGCTCAACCAACCCATAAAATATTTTTAATTTATTACTTTTATTTTATGTGTATGAGTGTATTGCTTGCATGCAAGTCAGTGCACCCGTGTCGTGCAATGTCCACAGAGGTCAGAAGAGGGCTTTGGATTCCCTCGCACTGGAGTTACAAAGGGTTGGTAGCCATCATGTGGGTGCTTGCAATCAAACCAGGGTCTTCTGCAAGAGCAGCCAGTAGCTTTAACTGCTGATACATCTCTCCAGTCCCAATAAAAATATTTTCACCACCTAGAGAAATGTTTTATTCATTGAAGTGTCCTGTATACATCTTTAAGCGAAATCAATAAGCTCATTGGTTTTTCGTATATATGAAGAGTACTAAAGTGAACAACTAACTCAAGATTAAAGCATGCTCTTCTGTCCGTACTCACTTCTTCCTACTGGCACAGAAGTAACAATTATAGCTTAGTCGCCATGTTAGGCTATAGGTAAAGTCAAAGAGAAAGCCCCACTATGAAAACAGATGAGCAGAAAGACACGAGGACAGGCCCCTAATAAAACTCTGGTGCCATGAGATTACCTTCATGACTTATGTTCAATCTTCTTTTTGAAAGGAAACAGAAATAAATTTCAGGTGGGACTAAGCCACAGTCACTAGTATTTCTTCCTTGTTGATGTGTAATCAAAGTTTAATCCAAATGACTGAGCTTTGGAGAGTCAAGAATGAAGTGAAACAGGGCTTTGGCTTGGAGGCAGGGCAAGGTAATAATGATAATGTAAGGATGGATGAAATCCCATGATCCTTATAGCACACTGAAACATGTTTAGTCTGATCATCACCAGCTATACATGGGAAAGCCAAACTTATGCTGACAAAGTTTATATGGAAGTGGAGAAAGGGCAAAATACACACAGGAAATTGGTAGGGACTGTCAGCAAAATCCTAAAAATATTCATGAATTCAAGGTGGACTTTCTAACAAGCTGGTCTGAGCTGGGGTGGAAAGACATGCATCTTCGCTAAGAGAGCTGCTCTTTGCCTGTAATTGCAATCTCAGTTGAATGAGTGTTTGGCAGTTTGAAAACTTTCAGGGTTGAAAAAGGCCAACTGCTTATTCATGAAATTTAAACAGTTAAAATAAGTGTCTGAAAATTCTAGTCTTTGTAATAAAGATGGCTGGTGCCATACCATACAAAACTTGTTAGTCTATTGGCAAAGACAGCGCATTATTTCACATGTCCTCAGTGTAGCTGGCAGCAACTGAAAACTATTTGGATGGGTAGGGCACAAAGGTCTATAAATAAAAGACCAGAGTCCTCAAAGCTTAAAAACTCCATTTATCCAAGATGTTTGGCTCTAGTGACTCCCATTTGGAAATGACCAAAAGGCAATTTTCATGAAAGCCTACAGCATTTTGAGGAGTAGCATGCTGTTCAAAACCATTCCGCTGGCTCATGAACTCATACTTTCCAGAAGTGGTTTGGAACATATGTGTGACTTTTAGGGAAGACATGTTCCTAACGTTCAACCCAGATGTAGCCAAAGAGGATGACAGGAAAGGAAAACCCCTCTAAAGGGGCAAAGCCATGATCCATCAAAGAGCAGGATCTGAGTTTACAAGAGGCAAGTTGACTGTAGCCAGGGCAGAACTCACAATTTCTGTTCATGTACTAATGAGTGCTGTACACCAGGGACGCTGCTTATGTCTTCTCACCACTAAAAGCATCTAGCTGCTGGATCATGAAGAGCTGAGCTGAGATTAGTGGAGGCAGTGTACCTCATTCAGAGACTGAACAGGGCATAAGATGTAGTGACCTGGAGGCTGGAGAGATGGCTCAGCAGTTAAGAACACTGGTTGTTCTTGCAGAAGACCCAGGTTCAAATCCCAGCACCTGCATGTCAGCTAACAACTGTCTGTAACTCCAGTTCCAGGGGATCTGACAGCCTCTTCCGTAATCTGCAGGCATTGCACGATGCAGGTGCACTTGCCTACATGCAGGCAATATATATATATATATGATCTAGTGACCTGTAGGGAGAAATCAGGATCTCACTGCTTGAAAACTGAGAGGGCAGCCATCCATAGGGCAGCCTAAGGGGCCACTGTGCAGCTCTAGGAGACTGCACACCTGTTTTCAATTTTTCATCATTCCTCCTTATTCAGAAGAGTAGAGGTCGTGGGCTAGCTCTATGACTTGCTTCATCCACTGGCATGTTGAGGAGACATGAGCAAAGTCTTTAAACACGGCTGCCTGGATCTCTTATGTTTCTCCATCAGAACATGCCCAGTCATTATTAATTTAGAGAGAATGAGGAGACAGGGAACAGATGCAGAGGAAGCTCGAGCTTTGGACCTAGTTACCCAACACTCAGCCTAGGGCACAAACGTCCTTTCTAATCACATTACTAAGAAAAAGAATGCTTGTTGTTGTGAACCACTGCATTTTAAGATATTTGTTATACACTGCCATGACCAATAATGCCTGACAAGTACAGCTAAAAATACTTATTTGGGCAATTTCATTAGCAGACATGGTCATTAATGAGACATAAAACGGGGTGAAGACACAGCTCAGCAGTTAAGAGCACTGGCTGCTTTTGCGGAAGACCTGGGATCAGTTCCCAGCGCCTGTATGGTGACTAACAACATTCTTAACTCCATCCAGTTCCAAGAGCTCTGACATCCTTTTCTGACCTCTGTGGGCGCACAGAGGGTGCACTTATGTACATGTAGGCAATACTCTCATACACAGAAAATAAAAATAAGAAACAAAATATTTTTAAAAATTTAAACTTAAAAAGAGACATAAAACCAACAATGAGAAAATTAATCATCTCCTGAAAACCCCACAAATGACAGAAAAGAAAGATTGGTTTGGTTTGTTTGTTTGTTTGTTTGTTTGGGGTATTTTCTCAAAACTTTAGGCCTGAATACTCTGGAAGATTGTGTCATTGAGTCCAAGAGGTAAAAGCAGACAGAAAGATCTAGATAATATGGAAAGAGGAGCTACAATTAATTGAAATTTTCCTTTTTATGGAACTATATCAAAAGTAAGAAATTAGATAAAAGCTCGAAGTTGTTACCTCATCAGAAAAAAATTTATGAAAAGAAGAAAAATGGACACAATGTAATCATATTTTAGAATGAACTAGTCAGGGGTCAAAAGAATCCAGGAAAATTAAATAGGTCCAGAAAATGAAATAGACATGTAAATAATACTATTAAATTGTTCAAGAAAAAAATTAGGCTAGCTCTTCAAAGGACTACATTAAATACAGACTACAGGATGAGGTCTTTTAAAAAAAGTCAGGAAAATATTACACAGAGAGAGTAATTGTAGAGGTCTTCTCTCCTAACAGGAAATTGATAGATGTGAGAAGAAGGGTGTTAAAGAGATCTTTAAGCATCTTCAGGAAATGGAGGAGCTAGGACAAAGCATGAGTGTCATGTAGAATATTTCATGATACACTGCTGGCCTGAGCCAATAATTCTTGGGTGAAAGGTGAGGTGGCAGGGAGGGCAAACTTTAACCCTTCCTTCCCTTCTCTATAAATTTCAAAGCAAACTGGAAGAATACAAAGAAGGCTAACCATAGTGTCTTATTTTAAAACATTGTTTTACTAATCAAAACACCAGAAAAAATAGACCAAACCACAAATGTATGAACCAAGAATGTACTAACTCCTTTATGCCTAATCATCAAGAGGAGAACTGACCAAAAGAAAAAAAGATATTACAGAAGTGATCTGAACCAAAATGGAAAAATGCCACAGAACTCATGAGCACAGAGTTTACACAGAACTGTAGCTACATGGAGAGAGCAAACAGAGTATGATTGACGTTTATGTTCACCATTTAGTGTAGTTTATAGCTGAAATTTACACTTAGGAAAACATTACAAGTGCTTTGCATAATATGGAAATTGTCAAAGGTCAGTTTAAGATTAGAGTTTTCTTATAATATTAAAACTTTCTATAAATAAGGTTTATTAATGGTTGCAATGCAAAGAGTTACTCCTTAAAAGCTGGGGATGTGATCAGTTGTTAGAGTGCTTGCCTCACATGCACAAAACTCTGGGTTGGATCCCCAGGGCTATGCATTTTGGGCATGGGTGGTGGGCATCCTGGGACATACCTTTAATCCAAGAACTGGGGAGGTGCAGGGAGGGGTATCGGGTGGTTCAAGGTCATCCGCAGCTAGATACTGAGTTTGTGAGTTTGAAGCTAACCCAGCATACATGATATCTTGTCTCAAAAAAAATATTAAGAGTTACTCATGGAGGCCAAGTTACATAGAAATATTGTACAATTTAACTGAGGAAGTGTTTGAGTCACTGCAATGTATTAAGGAAATACTAGGCTCTAAGGACACAGTGATGAGAACAGAAAAAGACACTTGTGATTCCAAGTAGGGCATGGCTTTAAAGAGAATGGATGTGATCATCGAGCAACACCCCACTACCACTGCTGAGTACGCTGTGAACTGACCAGAGAGTGTGTGTGTGTGTGTGTGTGTGTGTGTAGGTGTTGTATGATAATGTGAGATATATATATATATATATATATATAATTCTACCCTTTTGCATCTATATGTGTGTGGTATACATGTGTGTTTGCATGTGTATGGGTGCACCTAGGTGTGGGGTTGTTCATGCATGTGTGTTCCCGTGTGTGTGGAAAGGGTAAAAGTTATGTCAGTATCTTCTTTGATCTGTCTTCATTTTATTTGTTGAGGCAGAATCTCTTGCTGTGCCTGCAACTGGCTAATTCTGGCTAAGCTGGCTAGATAACCTGCCCTGGGGAATCCCTTGTTGCTACCTTCCAAATGCTGGGATTCCAGGTGACTGCCAAGCCTAAATGACTTTTACATGGTTTCTGGGGATCTTAATACTGGTCCTTAAAATTGTGTAGCAAGTGCTTTACAAACTGAGCCATCTTCCTAGCCCTTGAATAACATATCATAACATATCAAGTAGTAAATGACTGATGATTGAAAGTAGATTCAATGCTTTCTTACATTTTACTGGGCTCTTATTGAAGTGAGATGGTGTTAAGAATTATATAAAAACTACATGTGTTGATGTGATTTATTCTGTATCAAGATTCCAAAAATATGCAGTATTTTTGGATTCACACGATGCTTCATCAGAAAATTTCATACAGAAAAATTCATTTTAATGCAATTGACATCAAGATATTTGCACATGTGTTTCTGATCTCTATATATCTGATTATTACTAGTCACAGTCAGTTACTTTGTGAGCTCCTCGACATCTGAGCATGGATATAAAGTCATCAGGTAGATTTCAGTGATAACATTTTTCACATCTACTAATTATTAAGGAGCAAATTTTTATGCTTTGAAAAATATTTTTTATATCTTTTTTATTTTTAATAACTACATGATTAGAAGCTTTTCACTACAGCTTTAACATATTCAGTAACACACTCCAGAGCAAAAGTACATCTCTTTCACAAGTGGCTGTAAGTTTCTAGGTT
>NW_008360332.1:4738950-4765487 GCF_000622305.1 Nannospalax galili
TTTGTGTGTGTGCATATCACACAGAACATCTCAAACCATCTTATTCAACTATACACCCACTTCCCAGATGGCACCCTCCCATAGCCTCCCTCCCCCCACTAGAGCCCTTATACTCTGATATCCCTGCTACTGTCCACTGTGTTGTCAGCACCCCCAGCCATTCCCCACTACTTGCCCTTCTGGTGAATCTAGTCAGCCTATCTAGAGGTCTTTGTTTTAGGAGGGTCAGCTCTTCCTCATCTAGCATCAATCAGTTGTCAATATTCTTTCAGATAAGATTGGGGTCTGCTGTTCATTTTCCCAGTTCCATCCTGGGTTACATAAAAAGCAACAATGCCAGATAGGAGATACCTTCTTTTGAGTTGCTGGCCAGAGTAGCCAAAGGGACTCCCAACAAGCGCATTTTTAAGTTTGATAGATAGTATCATCAGCCTTCCAAATGATTCCTACCAGCACACAAAAGATTTTCTGTGCTCACACCTCTGCTAATGCTGCTTTGCATCCATCCTTTGATCCTTGCAAATATGAGACCTGTAATGCTGTTTAATTGTAGTCTGATTGCTTTGGTCTCACTGTGAATGCACTGAGTGGATTTTCATATAGTCCTTCTTGCTTGCCTTTCTGTGAACTATAGGACCATACTATTTGTGCATCTCTTAAACTAATGATTTAGAAGTGATGAGTCCATTTTCATATACCTTTGCATATTATCAGTATGTTATTCTTTTAATGTATTTTATGGACTTTTAGAATTATGTTGACATTTCAGAAAGAAACTAATTTTTGAGATTTGTGCACATTCACATGCAACTTTAAGAAACAACATACAGATAATTCATTTACCTTTCATCCAGTTTCCATCAATGGTAATATTTTACATTACTGCAACATTTCAACACCAATAATTGAACATTGCTACAACTTATCCATCTTATTCAGATGTGACCAGCTTTTCATTCTTTCATTGTGTGTGCTGGTCACATGTGCAGACTCTGGGAACCCCAACTCAACTGAGCTGCAGAACAGCTTCAATACAGGAACACCACTGAGACTATTTTATAATCACGGTCACTCTCCCATGGTTTATTCCCAATCTTTGAAAATCAGTTTTTTGGTCTCCATCTCTATAGTTTGTCATTTTAAGTGCTTACCAAATGAAGCCATAGCATGTTGAATCTTTTACATGTCTGAAAACAATTCTTTGGCAATCATTTCAAGACACTGTGTCAGGACTTCATGTCTTTGTACTGTTGAGTAATGTTCCAGGTATGAATATTGAACAGTATATCCACTCAGTCACTGGGTTATTTTCAGGTTGTAATTATAATAAACTACTAAAATAAAGTTGAAGAGAGGAATTGTGTCCAAATGTTTACATGGGCATAAGAATCTATTTCCCTGGCATAAACGACTTGTAATAGGAAAGGCATACATTAGATTTTGTAACAAATAGCTGGTATAATTTCCCAATGTATCTCTGTCCTTTAACTTTCCATCTGCAGTGTGGACCAGCCAATAATGTTTGGCACCATCAGTCACTGTTAACCATTCTGATGGGTAATCACACTGAACTGTGCTTTTCATCTCTCAAGACTGTACTGACCAGCTTTTCATATCCTATTTCTTCTAGAAATTCTCTTCCTCTCTCATTTTTTACCATTTTCAAATTTGTTTTATTTACTATTGTGTTTAAGAGTGTTAGGTACACTGGGTTCCCATCTTTTGTTCAAGATCTGGTTTGCAGTTTATTCAGATTTACCAAGATATAATTGACAAGAAAAATTGTGTATATTTAAAATAGTCAACATGAGTTTTTATTAGTGACTATTAAAACACAAAATATTTGGCCTTGTTATCGCATCTTCGATCCCTTATTCAGTGCACTGCAATCACACTCATCACCAGCACCACCATTTTGTCCTCCGTTTTTTGTCCTACATCCCTTCCTGTTGTCCTCATTCCTCTTCTCAAGTAATCTTATCTCAATTTTATTAAATTTCTTTTTATTTTTTAAGATTTATTGTCATTTAAGTGTACGTGTGTATGTTTGTGTGTGGTTATGTTCCCATGAGACCAGGTACTCACAGAGGCCAGAAAAAGGCATTCTCCTGAAGCTTGAGTTTCTGGCAGTTGTGAGTGGCCCATCATGGACGCTGGTACCTGGACTAGCATCCTGTGCAAGAGCTATGCATATGTTATTCCCTGCTGGGCCATCCCTTCAGGCCCTTGAATTTATTTTTAAAATCCAGATTCTGCATATGACAGAACACATGTGAGATTTAGTTTTCTAAGACTGGCTCATTTCACTTAACATGACAATTTTCACTTTCATCCTGTGTTGGTTTGAATGAGGTGTCCCCCGTAGATCAAGTATTTGAACACTTGGTCAGTTGGTGGTGTTGCTTTGGGAAGGTCACAAAACCTTTAGGAAGTGTGGCAATGCTAGAGCAAGAATGTCCCTGGGGACAAGCTTTGAAAGAAGATAGTCATGCCCCGTGTCCGTCGTGTCTTTCAGCTTCCTATGCCTGCTTGAAGATGTGAGCACTCAGCTTTCTATTCTTGCTGCCTCTTGTCATGCCTCCTCAGCCATGATGGATTCTTATTCCTCTGAAGTCATAAGTCCAATAAACTCTTCCTTTTATATGTTGTTTGGCTCCTGGTGTTTTATCACAGCAACAGAACAGTAACTAACACACATTCATTTTTCTACAAATGACATAATCTCATCCTTCATGACAGAATAAGAACTATCAATTCACCCACTTATGCGCAGCTACCCTATCCCTCAATTTGGCTTCTGTGAGTATCGTAAGAATTATAATGAAGACTCTACATGCAAATCCTATAGTCAAAATTATGCTGAAATCATAATTCAGGGAAATCTGAAACCATTCCCTCTAAAATGGGGAATGAGGAAGAGGGCATCCATGTATTCACTCTTAATTGTCAATTAATAATTTAATTATTGAGCAGAGTAATTAACAAGAGAAAGAAATAAGAGGGATACAGAAAAAGAAGTCATATCACAAATTTTTACAAGCAACATGCTCCTGTACTTAACCAAGTCTAAGGACTCAACAACAAAACTCTTAAATCTGACAAATACTTTCAGCAAATTTGTAATATTCAAAATCATCATATAAATATCAGTAGGTTTTTTTAATGCTGTGATGTTTAGTTTAATTATCACCTTGATACAAACTAGAAACACTTGGAAAGAGTGTATCAGCAAGGGATTTTTTAGATCAGGTTGGCCTGTGGGCATGTCTGTGGGAAATTATCTTGATGCATTAATTGATGTGGAAAGCCTAAAAGTGGGTAACACCATTCTCTGTGTTTGGGTGCTGGACTGTCTAAGAGTTGGGACAGATAGCTGAGCACTAAGCATGCATCCATTTCCCTATGCTCTGATCTGTGGATGTGATGTGACTAGCTGCTTCTAGCTCCTACCATTGGGACTTCGCTGCCATGATAGACTCTAACTCAGAACTGTGAGGAAAAAATCGGCCCTTTCTCCTCTAAGTTCCCAGCACCCACATGGTGGCTAACAACTGTCCATAACTCCAGTTCCAGGAGATCCGACAGCCTCTTCTGATCTCCACGGGCATTGCATGACATGTGTGCACTTACCTACATGCAGGCAATACGCAGATATGCACAAAACAAAAATAACAAATAACTTAAATTTTTTTTAAAAATCTAACATACTAAGAAAGAATTCAGGAAACAACCCCATTGATGAAAGCCCCAAGAGAAAAAACAACTTAAGAATAACCCTAACAAAGGAGGAAAAGAGACAAAAGTTGTCTACAGTGAGAACTACAAAATAATGAAGACGGAGACCTTTCACAGAGCAAAGTAATTGAACTTTTGACAATGTAACTTTCCAGGTTTTCCTTTTATACAACATGTTTTGGCGTCAATCTAAAGAACTCATTGACAAACCTAAAGTTCTGAAAATTTTCTTCAATGATCTTTTCTAAAATTCTAACTGGCTTTACACTTTACATTTGCTTATGTGATTCCTTTTTAGTCCATTTTGTACTCAGAGTACATTTTATATTCAAACTAGGCGTTAACTTTAATTTTTACCTATGGAACCCTAGTTGTTCCGTTGAAGTCCATTCTTCCTCTATTGTCTTTTGAAACTCTTCTCAAGATTACTTGGGCATAGGGACACATTCTTGGCTTTGCTACTCAGCACCTCTGCTGTGTATGTGTCTAGTTTGTGTCCTTGTTGCTGTGATAAAACACCATGACCAAGACAATTTGGAAAGGAAGGGTTTTATTTCATCTTATATTTCCAGATTGGTCTGTTAATATTTTCTTAGTTTATGCTAATGCATTTCACTTACCTCGGGATGATTGTAACTATTATGGTAGTGTACATCTGCTGTTGGTCTCCTGATGTTCATTGCAGGCATAAAGAGATGAGACTCAGTTTTTTGTGATGATCTTTTATCCTGAGACCTTGCCAAACTCACTTTCCACAGGAGTTTCTGTTTATTTTATCTATAATCTTCGTGACTGCTCGGCATTGACTGTCACCTGTAAGGATGGTGTTGCTTTTCTCTTTCTTTACGTTTTTAATTAGCTTTGTCTTGTGCTACTCGTTTGAACACACAGAATATGTTAGAAGAAAGTGGGAAAACAGGAACAGATGTCCATATCTTAATCTTCAGGGAACGCCATGCAGCCTCTGACCACAAGTCATTATATTAACTGTAGGGCTCTGTGTTCTTCCTCAAAGTTAAGATTCTGAACTTGTTGAAAGTTTTGACAATGAATGGATGTGGGCTTTTGTTAAATATTTTTGTTGCACAGTTGGTATGACCCCGTGTTTTTTATTTGCATTTATTACTCTGCTCTTTTGTGGTTCTGGCTTTCATGTCTGTCTTGAATTTAGTGTTTGTCATGTTTCACCTGTTAAATGGATGCTAAAGTGAATGTGTGTGCGCGTGTGTTTGTGTGCCTCTGTGTGTGTGTGTGTGTGTGTGTGTGTGTGTGTGTACTGAAGAAAATTCCATGTATCTATTAACATTTTATTATGGTTTTTAAAAATCAATTTTTAGCAGAAAGGGAGTTTTATTTCATATGCTTTTCAGAACCTATACATGTAATCGCTTTTTCCTTTATTATCCCAAATTAAATTTAAAGATTTTACATTATTGAATGAATCTTGCATTACAAGGGAATTATTTCTTCATTATGATTATTTTTTTTTCTAAAATGCTTTTGATACTATAATATTTGGATTTGGTAACATTTCTCTTTGCTATTTGGAATGCGTGTGTGAGTTAGTGTGTGTGTGTGTGTGTGTGTGTGTCTGTGTCTGTGTGTGTGTGTGTGTGTCTGTGTCTGTGTGTGTGTGTGTGTGTCTGTGTCTGTGTGTGTGTGTGTGTGTATTCTTAGATCACAGTCATGGTTGCTTCACAAAGGAATAATATTCTCTCTCTGCCTCTCTCTTTCTCTCCTTCCCTCCCTCCCTCCCTCCCTCTCGCTCTTCTTTCCTCCCTCCTTCTCCCCTTCCTCCTTCCCTCCCCCTTCTCTTTCTCCTCTCATAGCTTTCCTCTGCCTCCAATGATTCTGCAAAGTTTATCTTGGAGGCTGTGTGGGCTGGTGTTACTTTAGTGAGTTGTACTTTTATAACTCTTTATGTAATGAAGTTTTTAAATTACATTAAGTAATTTTTAAATCTTTCGACATCAGATTTGATGTTATCTTTCCCCAGAACATATATTTCATTTAGTTTTTCAAAATGATTGCAAATATTTAGAAAGGTACAGCTCTGCATTTGTGATTATGTATCAATTTTCAGTTTGGATTCTGAATGTCTGGATTTTCTTTTCCATAGTTAGCATACATAATGGATAAGTATTTTTATAATTTGAGTTTTTCATCTAGAAGAGATAGTTCCTTATTTGGGGCCTTACTTTATTACTATAGTAAATGCTATTTATTGTACTTCTAGATGTAGCCCTAAAATATATCCTCATTTATTTATTCTTTCAGCTTTATTTAATGCTTTTACTCAACTTTATACCATTCATGACACTGAACTTTTAAATAATTTATTTACTGCTTTAGTAACATGAATGTTTTGTTCAATACATTTTATTTTTGGCACTAAAATTATACATATCTTAAATATCTGGTGGTTATGAAGTTTTATGGTATGTTCCTACTTATTTTACAACATAACTTTATTTTTCTGTCAAATGTTATTATATGTGCGTATTTAATTTCTGTGTGGTTTAGTATTAGTGCTTTATAATTGGTATTATTTTTATTTTATCTTACAATGGTTTGAGAATGCGGCATGCATAAAATCTACCTGGTAGAATTTATTAAGGGTTTTCTTTTTGCTATAAAACATAGTCTATAATTTTCAATAGCAAAAGAAAAAAGTATTCTAATTATAAGTATAAATAGTGGTGATTATAGAAAATAATTATTTTACCTTGTTTTTCTCTATTAGTTAGGCTTTGTCTAATAAGTCTGTCAAGATTTGATGAAAGTTGGCATTTTGAATTTTAGTGCTATGTTATTCAGTTAATGAAAGTCCATATTTGATTTAATTTTAGTTTTAAATCATTTTACTATTTTCTTTCATTTGCTAGCTGAATGCATTTTTCTTTAAGTTGGACCTTCTCTAATTTTATTATAATGAGCATTACTAGTTTGTACCTTGAATTTCTTTGCGTATATTTTATTTCTAGCCCTCATTTAATCTAGACGAATATCATATACAGCATTTGAATTTTTTCAGTCACATAATGCCATTCATTTGTTTATTTTGTTGTATGGTCTATATCTCTTTACATGTATCCTTTGCTATTTTAATTTGGAAACATGTTCTTTACTTTTATATTTTCTTGCAATTGCTTTTCGCCTGTGTATGTGTGTGTGTGCGTGCGTGTATGTGTGTGTGTGTGTGTGTGTGTGTGTGTGTGTATACATGCATATACTACATAAGAATATACTTCAAATGTGTATTTTATCCAGGTCAACTTTTCGAGTTTTACTTCTGTTGCCGTGATTGATCTATATGTACATTGTCCTTTAATGCATACTTTACGTGCTGGTTGGTTTTAAGATGTCAATGTGCCACTACCTAGTGTCACTTGAGAAAAGAATATCAACTGAAGAACTGTCTAGATCAAGTTGACCTGTGGGCATGTCCATAGGGCTGCCATTTCGAGACTGCTAATCCACCCAGTTCACTGTGGGTAGCATCATTCCCTAGGCTGGGCCCTGAAGTGTGTGGGTGAAACTACCTGGAAGAGCAGGCAAGAAGCACTAGTGCATTTGTTTCTCTTTGCTCTTGTCTGTGGCTGTGACATATCCTAGTTACTTGAGTTCCTGCTTTGATTCCCTGAAATGAAGGTCTGTATCCTGGAAATGCAAGGCAACTTAATCCTTTCCTCCCCACGTTGCTTGCAGTCAGGGTATTTTATCACAACAACAGAAATAAAACTAGAAAAGTTGACCTGAGTAAAATACATATTTGAAGTCTATGTGCATGTAGGTATATGCATGTGAACACACACATATGCACACACAGACACATAATTTCAAGGAAATAAGGTAGATCAGTTGATTGCTCAATCCTTGAAAAATGATACATTAGTAGATAATATTACAAATGGCATCAGTGGAATAAGTTAGACAGGCAGATTACATTCAAATTCATTATATTGAGCTTATGTCAATAAAAGACTGTCCTGTGATTTTGCTTCTTTCCTGGGTAAATATAATTTCCCGTATCATACACTAATGTATGTCATCAGGTTTCCTGTAGTGATTTTGAGTTTATGTCACTTTTGCGAATCAACGAATCAACTGAAAAATTGATTTCCAGTAACATTTTCCCTTCCACATGGCTAGACTGATTTTTGGTTTTGTTTGTAATCTTTTTTTTTCCCCCAAAGACAGTAAGTAAACAATTTTCTTGCCTCTATCATCCCTATCGTTCTACTTTAGAAAACAAGGCAACATCCTGCAAAGCAACTGCCATTTGGTGTTTTAAGGAGGTTACCAGCTTGACAGTTCAGAAAATATAGCTTACCTTTGGATGATTTAACCTGCTCTGTGTGAACATGGGATACACACCACCTATTCTTTTGAACATTTGAATTTGATGTGTATTTAGCATCCCTGAGACAGCTCTCCATGTCCATGACAGTTCTCCATCTCTATGACAGCTCTCCATTTCCACAACATCTCTCCATCTCTATGACAGCTCCCCATCTCTATGACAGCTCTCCATTTCCATGACTATTCTCCATCTCTACTACAGCTCTCCATCTCTACTACAGCTCTCCATCTCTATGACAACTCTCCATCTCTATGACAACTCTCAATCTCCATGACAGCTCTCCATCTCTACAACAGCTCTCCATGACCACTTCTGTTTCAGCTTTCCATCTCCTTGATAGCTTTCCATCTCTGTGATGTTTCTCCATCTCCACCTGTATGACATCTCTCCATCTCTATGACAGCTCTCCATCTCTGTGATAGTTCTTCATCTCCATGATATTGCTTCATCTCCATCTCTATGAGAGTTCTTCATTTCTGTGATATCTTTCCATCTCCATCTCTATGACAATTCTCCATCTCTGTGACTGCTCTCCACATTTTCACTTCTGTTTCATTTTGTGTTTTGTGTTTTAAGTTGCTTTCAAAGTCTTCAGTTAATTCTTGTTATTTAATAAATGTTTAAAATTAAAGCCAAAGAAAAATATGGAACGTCTATGCTACAAATAATAGAAATTCCAGTTCCTGTACAAGCAGATTCTGCATTTTTAGCAAACTCCAGAACTTTTAAGATCTCATTTTCCTTTTCATAAACTTGAGAAAGATTGTTCTGTTTGACAACATGCACGTTCACATGATGATTTCTTTTTTAAAAAAAACTTCGAGAATTTCATACATGCATATAAGGTGTTTTGATAAAATCCATGCCCACTCCCTCCTCTCCAACACTGCCATATCCACCATCATTTTTTTCTGACAACTTTGTGTACTCTCTTTCTTTCTTTCTTTCTCTTTTTCTTTCTTTCTTTTTCTTTCTCTCTTTCTTTCTTTCTTTCTTTCTTTCTTTCTTTCTCTCCCCTCCTCTGATGAGGTTACTTAAAATCTTTTAGGGATTAGATAAGAGCTCCAAAATTCTTTTGACATTTTTGGCCTTTACTATTTTATTTATTTTTTTATTTTATGTGTATGAGTGTGTTGTTTACATGTGTGTAAGCGCACCTGTGTCATGCAATACCCACAGAGGCCAGAAGAGGATGTTGGATTCCCTGGAACTGGAGTTACACACAGTTGTTAGCCACCTTGTGGGTGCTGGGAATTGAAGCTGGGTCTCCTGGAAGAACAGTAAGTATTCTTAATTGATGAGTCATCTCTCCAATCCCAATATGAAAAGTGCTTAAGACTACATATGATCCTTCTACAGCTTTCTAAATTCTCCTTCTTATATTTCTTGTGTGGTTATGAATACATGTTTCCATTCACAGTTTGCATTTACAACATTGGTTACATATTTTGCTTTCACTCATAATCCTTAGCGGTTTGAAACAAATCACTTACACTGTACACTGAATATATCTTACTGACCTAGGAAATACCATTAATTTGTGTGGCTTCATTTCAAGAAAGGATTTAGTAATACTACAATCCCTTCATAGTTCTAATAATAGTAAGTGAAAATACAAACTTTATCTGAACTTCCATTTCTAAAAAAGCATCACTGTTGGTGTTTATTTTGCCTGCAATATTTATTTACCTCCTGTCTGCTGACTAGCTTCCAAATCATCCTGATTATGTGATTCCCTAACAGCAGAAAATGATACTGCATTCCTCACTCATAACAGGTGGTCCCCAAGTGGTCGTCCATCATCCCTTGTGGTCTCTATTGTGAACTGTAAATCATGTCAGACAATGACAACCTGTGAGTCAGTGTGATCCATCATCTTTGCAAGAGCCACCAGTCAAAGCACCACACACTTGATCCATCTACCTGCAAGTGATGGATTTGGTTAGAGGACTGCCGTTTCGCATTCTGGAAAACATGAACTGATGTGAATTCATAAATGAAATATTTTATCCTGTGATCTTGTATAGATGTCATTTTATCATTCTTCCTGAAATTTAGCTGATAAAAAATAAGATTGAGGAGACAGTTAATATGAAATTAGATAAGAATGCCACACATATCCTGAATGTCTAGCTGCCAGTTCACAGATCAATTAATTATTCCATGAGAATTTTTAACATAGTCTGTACCTCGCGCTAGGTCAGGTTCTAAAGACACTAAAATTAACAATAATAACAAATTCAGTCAAAATAAGGAATCACAGTTGTAAGGTAGACCATAAAGACCAAGATGCATTTTTTTCCCAAGATGGGCCACGAGCTGAGGCTCAAAGGGTGAATAAGAATTGTACTTCTGGAGCTGGAAAGATGACTCCATGGTTAAGAATGCTTGCTTTCTTCCAGAGGACCCAGACTCAAGTCCCACCACCCACATGGTGGTTAGCAACCATCCATAACTCCTGTTCCAGGGAATCTGACATCCTCTTCTAGTCTCTGCAGGGCATTGCACTCACATGGTGCAACTACATACATGCAGGTAAAACATGCATACACATAAAATAAAAATAACAAAATATTTTTAAGAGTTGTGCTTGTTAAACAAGTTGTGTCTGAGATATTTAAATAAGTGAATGAGCGAAAGCAAAGAATCAAGGAAGAGTTTAGAATGTACAAAGAGCGACCAGAGATACTACAGGAGTTTACTCACTGATACAATGGTCAAATAATCTGCATGGAGGGGGAGGCAAGAGGTCAGTGTATGATCATCCCATGAACACAATGGAGCTCGAGGCTGGTTGCTGTGGTCAGGAGTCCTGAAGAGTTTCCTGTTCCTAATTTTCTTGTTCATTATTTAGATAGCCCTATTGAGGTATGATTCACATATCTTAAAACATATTTGCTTCGTTTACAATTCATTGATTATTAATGATAAATTAAGTCAAAATGAAGAATCGAGAATGGGATGGATAAAATACAGACTGACATATATTTCTTTGTACATAGAGCAAAAATGGAGACTTAAAGGGTGAGTAAGAAACATGCTTAAGGGGCTGAAGAGTTAACTCAGTTGTAAAGAACACTGGCTTCTCTTGCAGACAACCCAGGTTCTATTCCCAGTAACTAGCTGGTCGCTAACAACTGACTGACCTTAACTGTAGTTCCCAGGATCCAATGCCCTCTTCTGGCCTGCACAGGCATTTGCAAGTACACAGTGCACTTGCATACACTCATACAAAACACTCATACATATAAAATAAAAACAAATAAAGTTTTGAAACAGAAGCATGCTTGGTAAAGGGGTTGGGTCTTGAAGGATACTGGAATATGAGCGTGAAGTCATCAGCATAGTCCATTTTTAACATAGTGCTGCAATATTACTCATATTCGGTGCCAGCACTCCTCACCCCCCAACTCCAAACCCAGGTAAACCATCACCTACTTCCTCTTTCTATAGATTTCTATGCATTTTCCATTTCTTATCATCTCACCTAAGGGAACCATATATTATGTGGCCATTTGCATCTGGTTTCTTTTATTTGTCAAAAGGCTTTTGGGTTTACCACACTGCACGTGTCTGTTTCTCATTTTGTCAAATGGTATTCTTGATATGAATGTCATGTCACACGCCTCTACTCCCCAGTTGATGAGCATTTTGAGAACTTCTATTTTTTATTTTTATCAACAATGGTGCAACAAACATGCACATAAACGTCTTCACCTGCATATATTTTGATTTCTATTGGATAGATCCTTGGGGATAGAATTCTTGGGTCATATGATAAGTTTGTACAACTAAGTATAAGACATTTGAGCTTTCCAGTCCAGGCCTGATGAAATGTTTTAGCATGTTAAGGTACTTTCTGACAGAGAGCCCTAACAATCTGAATTTGACTCCCAGGACTCATATAGTGGAAGGAGAGACCTGGCTCTCATAAGGTTTGCTCCAGCCTCCTTACACACACTGTGGCATGTGCACGCACATCCAATAAATAAATGTTCTTGAGGAGTCTTAATTAGGGCTTAACTATAGCTGGATTTGTGTTTTAAATAAATTACTCTTGTAGTTTAGAAATTCGTTGAAATAATTCAATCATTTAGAAAAAAGTTGCAACAATCTAGGTGAAAGCTAACACCTTCAACTATAGGAGTAATAGTAATTGAGATAGAGAGCTTGCACCTTATAGGAAGAGCAACATGCCTTAATAAGTAAAGGTCATACGTTTCCATCAAGCATGAGATTTGAGTTGCTGAGGTTTGAAAACAAAGCAGGAGCCTGCCTAGCCAACCATATCAGCTAAGAAAAACTGGCCTCAGAAGAATAAACTAATCATTTTCACATCCAGCAAAATGACCAGTATTATATCTGTACACCCAAGTTTTGCAGCACCAGCTGTATCATGTATCATTTTGTATTGGTTTACCAACCACATGCTGTGTGCAATATTGCTCATGCTCCTAGGCATTAATTCTGCTCTGAAGATTATATTTGATTCACTTCTACATGTTAATTGCTAGAATATTGCTGTGCTATGATAAGTACATAAATATAATGTGTTTATAAATTCTACCTGTTTTGCTGTATTTTTGTATTTGCCAGCACAGGCAGTGTTATGCTGTGTGCCCCACATTTCCTTCATAGTCTATTACTGTTTTGTTAGGAGGCAGTAAATTATTTCAGTGAGAACAATATGTGACAGGATCCATAAGCCTTATCAACAGCTCATTCGGGTGTTTCTTTCCAAGTAGCCACATAAGATTTTGTAATGTGAGTCTAAATGAGAGATGGGATGATAAGGTGATCATTCTATGTCTGGTTTGAATATCTTTTCAAACTGAAAATAAGCAGTTAGCAAAAAAAGAAATTACCTGCCATTTAAACACTAGGTAAAAGTCTTAAGTGTCATATTTTGCAATGACATGGTGTACATAGTATATGACCAAAAATAACATGTAGGAAAAACAAATATGACTATTGGGGGGGGGAGAAGCCACGTTAATTTAATTATATTTGGTCTTAAAATACTAAGCATGGTTATTTGTAATATGAAGCTAAAATCACATAATAAACATGAATTCTCTCATCCTTGAAAATATTTCTTCCTGACAACTTGAATTGACAATAGAGATATTTTAAAAGGGATGCTAAGATGTTGCTGTTGTTGATTTTTTTAAAAATTGGATAATCTTAAATGTCTCATATACTGCATAACATAATTCTATTTTCTGTAATTTGACTACATGTGAGCAAATAAAAGAAATATACATAGGTAATCCAAAAGGGAAGAACAACATAGTTTTGCAGAAGGAAACACAATTATTATCATATATTATGGTTTCTATGAGGAATACATTTCTCTAACTGGTGATCTGACAGCCCAGTTTAGCAGCTTTCCCTTATTAGTTTAACTTTTAATAAAAAGTTGGTGAAAATAAGCTAGGATGGATTTAGAAAGTCTTTATTTTACATTCTGCATGATCTTGTCAAGTATTGTGTAAGACCAACTTTGGGAATGGAATTTTCACTGTACGTGGTCATCAATTGTAAAGAAGACCAGCACTGACCTTTGAAATTTAGGCTTAAGGTAGCCAATACCTCCCTTACAATGAGAACACATATAGACTCATGATAAAACAAAGTGAACTTATAGTCCAAAGAGGTCTAACAATCCAGTTCCATATGGCCCTTAGTGCTTGTAGCTGTATTAGTGAAAATTGTGGAGAAAAATAAAGGCTGAGGCAAATGAACTTAACATATGATTATTTATTTTGTTCAAATGAACACAGATTTTAATGGATTACAGCATCATAGTTAAAAATAATATTTTAATTGAATTAAAAATCTATGAAATGGTGATGTTTGAAATGGAAATATTTGAGATGTTTCATTTCACAGCAAAGTGAATTCAGAGGCTCTTAATAAAACCATGGAAAGCTATGAATAGAAAATAAAGTCTGTAACTATAAAATTTTATGGTCATTTTATACCTCAATAGATACACATGTATATAAACATATGTATATATATGCTTCTAAAAGTGAATTACAAATTTTAGTAAGCTAATATTTAAATAATTTTACAAAATAACATTAGCATGAAAAACATGGTTCATTTACTGTCCATGATTAATTAGATTATACAATTATTCAAATCTTTGAACAACTTGCTTGTAAATGTGTTTAGTTAACCTAACAAATACTAAATATTATGCAAATGATTCCTCACAAGTTTGGTCATATTTTTCAAAATTCTTGGAAAGCAATTAAGTAAAATGTGGTCCTCGAGCATCTGAATTTCAATACTGAAGCTTTAAGCAAATTTCATTACTGAAGATGAAGCCTATATATTGGAAGATAATGTAATCTCTTAATAAGCAAAGGGAGAATTGAGTTCATTGAGTGATGAGTGACAATATTTAGAAAATGTAACTTTGTAATTTTAGAAGTACTTTGAAAGACCTAATCTTTTGGCCAAAACTTTTATTGAGCTCTAGTTTTATAATTGACTTTATTTTATACTATTGTAAGAGAACTTATGATGAAAACAAGAGACCTATGATATATTGATAATGAGCTAGGGTAATACTAGTATTACCCAAACAAATTAATAAGTTTGAGAGATTTAATTTACAGGTTCAGCAACCTACTAAGTCTAATTATAACTATTCTTAAAATTTCTACCATTTAAACTATAGAACCATCTACTTTTACTATTTAAAAGCACAAGTATCAAGAGTAATTGAGATGGTCTTACACTAGTGTGGATGAAAGATCAAATTACCTTTGGTGGGTGATTCTATGTGGCCACATCATGAAATAATAAAAGAATAAAATAACCTTTTTTCCATCATGATAGAATATTTGACTATTCAATAATTACTCAATACCTGTCCTGGTTCATTGTCAAGAATTCAATTGAAGGAATTTCATAATAGATGTTAAGGATACCAGCATAATTCTATCATATATTTCATTTTTTCTTTTTAGCAGAATATTAAATGCTGTCTAGTTTAGAATGTAGTTTTAATAGCTTATACAACCAAATTTAATTCCTCCCAAAATAAAAAATTCTTATGTTTTCTCAGAAACTATTTCTTGAGTTTGAAGATTATAAAGTTCCAGTGTTTTGGCAAACGCGGAGTCTCTGAAAAAGTAAACCATATACTTAAATGATTAACAAATAAGTCACAACCACAACATTTGTTTATACTGGATCAAAACCTCCTGAAATTTTCTTTTGAACTTTGGGTAAAGTGACTAATTTAAGATAAAACTGAAGGGCATACCCTATTTCTTCTCTGTTTTCTGTAAAATATTTGGCATACAAAATCAAAAAGACTAGTTTTGATCAGTTTTTTAGTTCTAAGTAAATGTTTACTCATCTTTAACACTTTCTCAAAATTTAAGGTGGATCTTAGCTAGTGACAGTAAACATAAGAAACGAAAACTTCATTCTGCTATCTGATATTTGCCATACAAGTAACAATTTTGGTAACAACACAACACACAGTTGTTTTTTTATTAAATATCAGAGTCAAAGCATTTTCTGTGAGAGAATTATAGAAACATAAATAATATGTGGGATTAAAATAATTTCATATAAAGGGCCATCACGAAGTGAATAAAGAAATTGTAAATTAGTACAAATAACACACAGATATCAGTAGGAAACAGCACAGATGATGTGTGAAAGATAAAGATATTCAGTGAAAATAAGAAAAAGTTAACTCACAGGTCAGCAAAAACATTTAGTCTGAGCATGATAATAAATTAGTGAGAGATTTATTATTCTATTTCCCTTTGTAGGCAAAGGTATAAAAACCATTTTTTCATAGCCTCCTGGTGAAACAGTACCTTCACACTATATTTCTGAAGCTCACCTTTTATTTTTAATTAGCATATACAGTAAAAAGTTTCGTGGTACTATATCCACACGTACTCCATCCTAGCTTCATTCTGTTGCTGTGATAAACCATTCTGACCAAAAGCAACCAGAGAAGGAAAGGCTTACACTGCAGGCCACAATCCAACATTGAAGGAAGTCAGGGTAGAAAGAATTGAATCAGAAACCATGAAGAAGTACTGGTTTCTGGCTCCCTCAGCTGGCTTTCTTATACAATACAGGACTATTTGCCTAGGAATGGCACCACCCATAGTGGGCTGGGCCCTCCTGCATCTATTATCAGTCAAGACAATCCCCCACAGATTTTCCCACAGGTCAACCTGATGGAGGAATTCTTCATCTGATGTTCCTCTTCTAAAATGACCCTTGGCTGCGTCGAGCTGACAATTAAAACGAACCAGGGCACTTGGTTTGGGTTCATCTCCTTCCCTTGTCCCTCTTTCTGCCCCATGTTCTGTGCCCCCAGTGCCCCATTCTACTTCCATTCTCGTGTATCTGTTTCCACCTCTCCCCTTTCATAAAAACTCTTTCCCCTTTCCTCGTGCTCTACTTTCCAGTTTCATGACCCATACTCAAACTCATATTCACATAAACATACATATATAATAATTAAAATCCACATGAGAGGATATGTACTATTTGCTTTTCTGAGCCTGGTTTATCTCACTTAACATAATAATTTCTGAATCCACCCATTTTCCCTGCAAATTTCATAATTTTATTTTATTTATGGATGAAAAAATTATATTATACCAGATTTCATTATTCATTTATCAGTTAGTTGATGGATATGTAGGATGAGTCTATTTCTTTGCTATTTTAAATAGAATACCATGAGACATGAATGCACAAGCATCTTTGTGGTAGGTTGTAAAGTAAGTTGAGGACATGTCCCAGAGTGGTACAGCTGGTCATATGTCAGCTCTATTGATAAGAGTTTTGAGCAGCATCCTTGTTGGTTTCCATAGTGACTGCCCATTTTACAGTCTCACCAATAGTGAATTAGAGTTCCATTTCTCCCACATTCTCACCAACATTTGCTGTTATTTGTTTTTGTGAAGATAAGTGTACGGACTGGAGTGAACTACCCACATAGTTTTTATGTGCATTTTCCTGTGGCCAAGAATATTGAACATGTTAAAAAAAATATCTGTTAGTCATTTGTGTTTTTTCTTTAGAAGACTGTTTGTTCATTATATTGGTTCATTTAGTGATTAGGAAGTTTGTTGGGAGTTTTTTGCTAGGAAAGTTGGAAGGGGTATTAAATTCTGAGTCCTTTATTCTAGACATAGCTACCTATCTGAAGTAAAGCTGACAAAGAAACTCTCGTTATGTAGGCTACTGTCTGGTCACTCTGCTGATAGCTTCCTTTCCTGTGCAGAAGGTTTTTCTTTAATGTAGCCTCAACTGTTGATTCTTATGTTTACTTGTGATATTGAATGATTATTCAGAAAGTTCCTGCCTATATCTTTTCTTTTTTTAGAATTTCATACAGAAGTACTTTGTATTTTAGTGATACTCTCTTCTCAGTTTCCCCACAACTCTCCTGGCATGTCAACCCCCTCTCAAATTCATGTCCTCTTCTATTATTATTATATTTAAAAAATAAAGATATCACCTACTGAGTTATTTAGTGTTGACTGTATGTCCATCGGTATAGGGATGTCTACTGGGTCATTGGAAACCTACCAGGTGACTTACTCCAGGAGAAACTGACTCTCCCTCCCTCAAGCAGCTGTCTAATGACTATAGCTCCTGGACTGCAGGAGTGGCCATATAAGCCCTTCACCCATCCATGCTAAAATGTCAACTGCTATCTTCCACAGATCCTGTGCAGGCAACCCTAGCTGTTGATGGTTCTGGCTGCAACATACCTGTCATGTTCAGAAGACACTGTTTGGCTGTAGTCCTCTCAGTTCTCCGGTTCTTACAATCCTTCTGCCCTCACTTCTGTGAAGCTGTTTGAGCCTTGGGTCATAGATGTCTTGTTTCGGGTGGACACTCCATAGCCATTTATTCTCTGCACTTTGAGCAGTTGTCACTCTCTGTAATAATCTCCATCTACTGAAAAAAGCTTCTTTGATGAGGGACAAGAGTGGTACTAATCTATCAGTATGAGGGTGTTTAGAAGGCAGTTGGGTGTTATATCAATTTATTAGAATGCTAATAGCAGGTTTTCCTCTAGTTATAACCTCTCCTGCCTAGTCTACCATACCATGTATGAGTTCCCTCCTACTGAGCGGACTTTAAGTCCAGTCAACTGTTCTGGGTTACACTGAAGATCTCAGTGCCACCTTTGCACTGTCTGGTATCTCTTGCTATGAGGGTTGCTGTGTATTTTCCTATGTTTTTCTCTAGCAGCTCAAGAATTTTAGTTTTAAATTAAGGTCTTTGGTCCATTTTAAATTTTTTTTCAGGGTGATAGATATGAAAGTTAATTTTCAACTAAGAAGCAATGAGATCATATAGATTTACTTCTGAATTCCAAAAGAATTTTAAGGAAGAATTAATACCAATACTCCCCAAATTGTTCCACAGGATAGAAATGGAAGAACACTACTGAACTTATTTTATCAAGCCATTATTACCCTGATACCAACATCAGACAAATACACAACAAAAAGAGAAAGCTTCAGACCAGTATACCTGATGAACATAGAAGCAAAATTTCTGAACAAAAGACTTGCAAAAAAAATTCAAGAACACTTTAGGGTCATATATCATAACCAAATTGGTTTAGTTTGGAGATACAAGTTTGTTTCAACACACACAAATCAAATCAGTAAATGTAATACACAAAATAAACAGACATAAAGACAGAACGTGCATGATCATAGCGATAGATTGAGACATTTGACAAAGTTTAACATACTCTCATGGCAAAAGTCCCTAACAAAGCAGAAATAGAAAGAAATAAAGCCTGCAACATAACAAAGGCCGTATACTTCAAATCCATAGCCAACTTTTTGTAAAATGGCAGAAAACAGAGTGTTTCCTTTAATAACAGGAGTGAGACAGATAAGCCCACTCTCTCCACTCTTCAACATCTTGGCTAAAGCAGTAAGAAAAGAGAAAAAAATTAAATGAATAGGAAAAGAAGAATTCAAATTTTCTTGATTTGTATACAGCATGATCCTATATTTAAGACTCTGTGCACTTCACTCAAAATCATTTAGATATTAACAATTTCAGTAAGTTTTCAAGATAGGAAATCAACTCATGAATATCTGTAGTTTTTCTATGTACCAAACATTAACTTGCTGAGAAAAAAAAATTGGAAAAATCTCCCATTCATATTAGCTCCAGTAAATAAAAATAAAATAGGATATGCAACCAAGGAAGGAAAAGACTACTCAGTGAAAACTTTGGAATAATTTGAAGAAGATGCTACTGGAAAAAACATTCCATGCACTGCATTGCCAGAATGAATAGTGAGAAAAAATGGCTATGTTACCAAAACTAACCTACAGATTAAATAGAATCTCCATCAAATTTTAATAATATTCTTCACAGTGCTAGAAAAAGAAATCCTAAAAATCATATTACAAAAGACCATGGATACCGAACAATCCTGAGCAGAAAGAATACTGTCAGATATATCTCAGTACCTGATTTCAAAATATATGATAGAACCATAGTGACAAAGACATAATAGTGGTGACACAAAAACAGACATGTAGATAAATTGAGCATATTGGAGTACCAAAGATTAAATGTATACAGCTATGGCAGCCTGGTTTGTGACAAAGGTATCAAAACATTCACTGGAGAAAACTGTCTTACAAATGGTTCTGACGATACCGGATCTCTACTTGCAGAAGAATGAAAACCTACATTAATGTATGTATCACTAAATTTCAAAATATATACATCTATTGACTGAGCAGTTTTATTTATAAAAAGTAATACATGATAAATAATTAAAATGTGAACAAAAATTTGTGCACAATGATCTTATCATTTTCTTGTTGTAACAGCAAACTCTGAAAAATTCACCCAAATCCACAGCAGTGGAGACTAAGTTTGAACAACTGAGATGTGGCTATACAATGTTATATTTTATGGATTTTAAATAGTCTTTTAAAAATATTTGTATTTATTATTTTTATTTCATGTGTATGAGTGTATTATTTGCACCCATGCTGTACAATGCCCACAGAGGTCAGAAAAGGGCATCAGATTCCCTGGAGTTGGAGTTACAGATGGTTGTTAGCTGCCATGTGGGTGCTGGGAATTGAGCTCAAATCTACTAGATGAGCAGTCAGTGCTCTTAACTGCTGAGCCATCTCTCCAGCCCTAATAGTCATTAATAATATGGAAATTTTAAATAAAAAATAAACACTAAAATATATTCTAATGGGAATACTTGGAGTTTTTCTCCACTTAGTACTGAGGCTCCATTTAATATGATGTTGGCTGTGGGACTGTTGTATATTATCCTAATTATGCTGAGATATTTTCCCCTGATCCTTAGATTCTCTATGAATTTTATCATGAATGGGTGTTAGATTTTGTCAAAGGCATTTTCTGCATTTAATGAGATTGTCATGTGGCCTCTGTCCTTGAGTCTGTTTATACAGTGAATTACATGTATTGATTCATATATGTTGAACCATCCTTGCATCTCTGGGATGAAACCAACTTGATCATGGTGGATAATCTTTTGAAAGTGTTCTTGGATTCAGTTTGTATTTTATTGAGAATTTTTGCATCTGGGGTCATCAGAAAGAGTTGTCTATAATGTTCTTTTTTGTTGCTGGGTCTTTGTCTGGTTTTGATACTAGAATAATAATTGGTAACATTGAAAGAACTTGGGAGTAGAGTTCTCCTTACTTTTGTCCTTTATGGAATAATTTGACAAAGAATGGTATTAGTTCTTCTCTAGATGTTTGGTAGAATTCTGTGCTATATCCATCTGGTCCTGGGCTCTTTTTAGTTAGGAGATTTTTAATTACTGTATCTATCTCATTGGTTGCTATGAGTCTGTTTAAATTATTTGTTATTTTGATTTAATTTTTTATGTTATATGTATCTAGAAATTTATTTAGATTTTTCTAGTTTAGTGGAATGTAGACTTTTAAAGAATGTCCTTATGGTTATCTAAGTTTTCTCTGAGTCTGTTGTAATGTTGCCCTCTTCATCTCTGAATTTGTTAATTTAGATCTGTTCTCTTTTTCTTCTGGTTAATTTGGCTAAAGGTTTATCAATCTCTTTAGTTTTTTTGAAGAAACAAATAATTTCATTGATTCTTTATATTGTTTTTCCATTTCTATTTTATTCATTTGAATGTTGATTTTTTTATTTTATTTATTCTTGTCTACTCTTTGTGGCTTGTTCTTGGTTTTCCAATGCTTTCAGTTATATTAATAATTTGTTTATATGAGATGTTCCAATTTTTCTAGGGTAGGCATTTAATCCAATAAATTTTCCTCTTGGGTTTGCTTTCATTGTTTCAAAAAGTTTTGGTATGTTATGTTTTCATTTTCATTCAATTCTAGGAAATTTTTTTTTCTTTTGGTCTTTTTGAGACAGGGTCTCCCTGTAGCCCCAGCTGTCCTGGAACTCACTATGTAGACCAGGCTGGACTTGAACTCACAGAGATGTCCCTGTCTCTGCCTCCCAAGTGCTGGGACTATAGGCATGCACCACCAAATTTTTATTTCCTTCTTTATTTAGTCTGTGATCCAATTTTCATTTAGTGTTGTTTGGCGTCCATAAATTTGTGTACATTTTCTCATTTTCTTTGTTGTTGATATCTACCTTTATTCCATTGTGGTCAGATAGAATGCAAGATAGTTCAATTTTCCTAAATTGGTAGAAACTTACTTTATGCTCTTCTATGTGGTCATTTTGGGAGAAAGCTCCATGGGCTGCTGAGGAGAACATATATTCTTTCATGTTTGAGTGGAATGTCTGTAAGGTCCATTTGATTCATGGTGTCATTTAACTCAAGGGTTTCTCTGTTTAGTTTTGTCTGGTTGGCCTGTCAATTGGTGACAGCAGCATATTGAAGTCAACCATTATCACTGTGTTGGAGTCAATGTGACATTTTAGAACTAATAAAATAAGAACAAGACAAGACTGTCCACTCTTTCTATTCCTGTTCAATATAGTACCTGAAGTCTTAGCTAGAGCAGTTAAGTGTGATGGCTAATCCTGGGTGTCAAATTGACTGGATCTGGGATTAACTGAAATGAGAGAGATCTTCTTGTTTGGATCATCTAAGCTGGAAGACACGCCCTAAATGTGAGTGTTACCTTCTGATGGCAGCTGTATAAAAGGCCACGGCAGAGGAGAGCACTTGCTTTTTGCAGTTTGCCTTCTCTCTCACTGATGAGTTCGTCTTGCTGCTGTAGACTGAAGACTAGCTGATCTTTTGGAATTTGTCAGACCTTCAGAGCCAGATTGGGACTACTGAGACATCCAGCCTTGTGGACTGAGCTACTACGGATTCTCAGCCTCTCCAGTGTGGTGCAGCCATTATTGAACTACTTGGACTCTATTCTGTCACCTAAGCTGATAAATCTCTATAAGTATATATTCATTCTACTGGTTCTGTTTCTTTGGAGAACCCTGACTAATACAGATTGTGGTACCAGGAGTGGTTCAGGAGAAACAGAATTGAAAGGATGAATTTCTTTAATGGGCTTGTTGGTATCTGGAGCAGGCTCTCCAACTCAGTTTCTCCAGGTAGCATGGAAAGCACTGAAAACCCATGGTGTAGACTATTTGAAACAATTATGGAGATAAACACATTTGAATCTTCTAATTCACCTCTTGTGAAGAGCAAGGTATTTATTGCCTCTATACATAAAACATTTGACAATTTGTGGGAAAATAAGAAAAATAGTGATGCTGGCTGGTTAGCATCTCTGGATAAAGTGATGAAGATAAACAATGAGCTTAACAATAAAATTGACAAGCTCCAGATTCGAATCAACAATTTAAAAGTTTCCAAGTGTGCTCTGGAAGAGAATCTTCTCTCCGGCAGCCAGAGAGCCAAAGCTGCAGAAAATCAAGCTGGAGCCCTTATTACACGTTTGGCTGACCTACAACGCAAATTTAATTCCCAGCCTCGAAGGGTGTCAGCAGTAAAGGTGAGGGCATTGGTAGGGAAAGATTGTAATCCTGACACATGGGATGGAGATGTGTGGGAGAACCCTGAGGAGGCTGAGGATTTAGAATTCTCAGACTCTGAGAAATTTACTTCACCTGATGAAGTGATCACTGCACCTTCAGCAGACCCACCCTCCCCAATCTTGCCTGAGGAAACTAATCCCATTGAGGAAGCTAATCCCATTCAGCAAGACAAAGCTAATGTCCCTCAGGGCCCAGTTGTTGCCTCTAGACCTATAACCAGACTCAAAGCTAAGCAGGCCCCTAGAGCAGAGATAGAAAGTGTGGTTCATGAGGAGGTGCGCTACACCACTAAAGAACTTAGTGAATTTGCTAATTCATTCAAGCAGAAGTCTAATGAATATGTCTGGGAATGGATTTTAAGGGTATGGGATAATGGTGGAAGGAACATAAAATTGGATCAGGCTGAGTTTATTGACATGGGCCCCCTGACTGGAGATTCTAGGTTTAATATGGAAGCTTGTGCAGTTAAAAAAGGTGTTAAAAGTTTATTTGATTGGTTGACTGAGGTATTTATCAAAAGATGGCCTACTGACAGAGAACTGGAGATACCTGATACCTTGGTTTAGTGTTGATGAAGGGATCGTAAGGCTCAAGCAAATTGGCATGCTCAAGTGGATTTGCAGTGCAACATCAAATCCTCCACAATGGGAGGGCCCAGAGGACATGCCTTTTACTGATGTTATAAGATGGAAAGTACTGAGAGAGATACCAGAACGTTTGAAGAGCTTTGTTTTTACTCTTTTTCTTATGCTAAATCTTACAGTTAGAGATGCTGTGCTCAATTGCATAAATGTAAATATAAGAGGTGTAACAGGACCTTGGAGTAGGGGTCAGGTGGCAGTATTGAATTACCAAAGACCAGGTGAGCGTACTTATCGTAATGGGCGGCAAAGGCAAAACAATACCTACAATGGCATGACTCGAATGGACCTGTGGTACTGGCTAATCAATCATGGTGTTTCCAGGGGCCACATACATAAGAAGCCTACTAAGTTTTTATTTGATCTGTATAAGCAGAAAAGCTCTAGGACAAATGACAGGAAGTCAGTATTGGAACTTAGCAATAGAGAATCTCAGTCAATCAATTTCCAGACTTGAGACAGTTTACAGACCCAGAACCCCTTGAATGAAGGGAAGGCCAGGTGCCCTTGAGGAAGGACCTTGTCACAATATCAAAGAGTTATGCTGTTCGCCTTTCCCCCATCCTTCCCCAGAGGGACCTGCGGCCTTTTACTAGAGTACCTGCACATTGGGAAAAAGGAAATAATCAGACTTTCCACGGCCTATTGGATACTGGTTCTGAGTTGACACTGATTCTGGGAGACCCTTAAAAGCATTGTGGGCTTCCAGTTAAAGTAGGGGCTTATGGAGGTCAGGTGATAAATGGAGTTTTGGCTGAAGTCCAACTGACAGTGGATCCATCGGGTCCCCGAACTCATCCTGTGGTTATTTCCCCAGTACCAGAATATATAATTGGGATAGATATACTTAGGAATTGTCAGGATCCCCACATTGGTTCCCTGACCTGTGGAGTGAGGGCTATTATGGTTGGAAAGGCCAAATGGAAACCACTGGAATTGCCTCTGCCAGGACAAATAAACCCTTTCCTCCCAAGTTGATATTGGTCAGAGTATTTTTTCATAACAATGGAGAACCAAACTAGGACAGAAATTAGTCCTATTGATTCCCACCACATCTCCCTTTAACTCTCCTATTTGGCCTGTGCAGAAGACAGATGGGTCATGGAGAATGACAGTTGATTATCAAAAACTTAATCAAGTAGTGACTCCAATTGTAGCTGCTGTACCAGATGTGGTTTCCTTACTTGAGGAGATTAATACATCTCCTGGTATCTGGTATGCAGCTACTGATTTGGCAAATGCTTTCTTCTCGATTCCAGTTCATAAGGACCACCAGAAGCAATTTTCTTTTAGCTGGTAAGGCCAACAGTATACCTTTTCTGTCCTGCCTCAAGGGTATATTAACTCTCCAGCACTGTGCCATAACTTGGTTTGAAGGGATCTTAATTGCCTGACTCTTCCACAAAATATCACACTGGTCCACTATTTTGATGATGTTATGCTGATTGTATCCAATGAACAGGAGGTAGCACACAGTCTGGACCTGTTGGTAAAGCATATGGGCATGAGAGGATGGGAAATAAATCCAACCAAAATTCAAGGGCCTTCTACCTCAGTGAAATTTCTAGGAGTTCAGTGGTGTGGAGCATGCAGAGACATTCCTTCTAAGGTGAAGAATAAGTTGTTGCACTTGGCCCCTCTCTCCACCAAGAAAGAAGCACAACGCTTAGTAGGCCTGTTTGGATTCTGGAGGCAGCACATTCTTCATCTGGGTGTGTTACTATGACTCATATATCAAATGACTCGGAAGGCAGCTACCTTTGAGTGGGGCCTGGAACAGGAAAGGGCCCTTCAACAGGTTCAGGTTGCTGTACAAGCTGCTCTGCCCCTTGGGCCATAAAATCCAGCAGACCCAATGGTGCTTGAGGTATCAGTGATGGATAAAGATGCTGTTTGGAGTCTCTAGCAGGCCCCCATAGGGGAATCACAGTGGAGGCCATTGGGATTTCGGAGTAAGGCTTTGCCTTCATCTGCAGACAACTAGTCTCCCTTTGAGAGACAGCTCTTAGCCTGCTATTGGGCCTTAGTGGAAACTGAATGTTTGACAATGGGCCAGCAAGCCACCATGCGACCAGAGCTGCCCATTATGAGCTGGGTGTTATCCGACCCCCCAAACCATAAGGTAGGACATGCACAGCAACAATCCATTATCAAACTGAAGTGGTATATACGTGATCAGGCCTGAGCAGGCCCAGAGGACACAAGCAAGCTACGTGAAGAAGTTGCCCAAATGCCTATGGTTCCTACTCCTGTTATGATGCCTCCTGTTCTCAAGCATGCACCCATGGCTTCATGGGGTGTGCCCTATGATTGGTTGACTGAGGAAGAGAAGACTAGGGCTTGGTTTACAGATGGTTCTGCACGCTATGCAGGCACTACTCAGAAGTAGACAGCTGCATCATTACAGCCAATTTCTGGAACAACCCTGAAGGACACTGGGGAAGGAAAGTCTTCACAGTGGGCAGAACTTCAGGCCATGCACATAGTCATGCATTTTGCTTGGAAGGAGGAATAACCAGAAGGGCGATTGTGTACTGATTCATGGGCTGTAGCCAATGATTTGGCTGGATGGTCAGGAACTTGGAAGGAGCATGATTGGAAAATTGGTGAGAAAGACATTTGGGGAAGAAGTATGTGGATAGATCTCTCCAAATGGGCAAAGGATGTGAATATATTTGTATCTCATGTAAATGCTCATCAAAAAGTGGCTTCAGCAGATGAGTTCAACAATCAAGTAGATCAGATGACCCGCTCTGTGA
>NW_008360332.1:4765880-4784793 GCF_000622305.1 Nannospalax galili
GCTTCTGACCAGGGAACTCACTTCACAGCCAAAGAAGTGTGACAGTGGGCCCATGGTCATGGAATCCATTGGTCTTACCATGTTCTCCACCATCCTGAAGCAGCTGGCTTGATAGAATGAATGATGGAATGGCCTCTTAGAGACACAGTTACAGCACCAATTAGGTGGCATTAGCCTGGAGGGCTGGGGCAGGGTCCTCCAGAAGGCAGTATATGCTTTGAATCAGCGTCCAATATATGGTACAGTTTCTCCTATAGCCAGGATTCACAGGTCCAGGAATCAAGGGCTGGAAGTGGGAATGATTCCTCTCACTATCACCCCTAGTGACCCAGTAGGAAAATTTTTGCTTCCTGTGCCCTCGACTTTGCACTCTACTGGCTTGGATGTTTTGGTTCCAGAGGAGGGAGTGCATCTGCCAGGAGAGACAACAAACATTCCATTGAACTGGAAGCTAAGACATCCCCCTGGACACTTTGGGCTTCTGATGCCTTTAAGTCAGCAGGTTAAGAAAGGAATAACAGTACTAGGAGGGGTGATTGACCCAGACTACCAGAGGGAAATTGGACTGGTTCTCCACAATGGAGGTAATGAAGATTATATCTGGAAAGCAGGAGATTCCTTAGGGTGACTTTTGGTGTTACCATGTACTGTGATTAAGGTCAATAGGAAACTGCAACAACCCAGTCCAGACAGGACAAAAAATGGCCCAGACCCTTCAGGGATGAAAGTATGGGTCACTCCTCCTGGGAAAGAGCCAAGACCTGCAGAGGTGCTTGCTGATGGTGGAGGAAATACAGAATGGGCAGTAGAGGAAGGTAGTTACAAACACCAACTTAGACCATGTGACCAGTTGCAGAAACATGGATTGTAACTGACATATTTTTGTCCTATTTGGTTAAGAATAGGGTTGTGCATGTATACACATATGTTAAGCAGTTACTTGTGTTATTTTTTTTTTAATGTGTAATTGAGATAAGTGTTGTTGAGTGTTGTGAACCTATATGATCATATTGGGTTAGGAGACACTAAAGGACTAAGCATTCCTTGAAGACTTTTTCACCTACTCTAAGATATATAATGCACTGGTCACTGTATGATGGGATAGTCATATCACGTTAGGTGAAATTATGACCTCAACATTGTTTTCATTTGAAAATTAAGCATGACACAGGGAGATGCTATTGGGTGTCAAGTTCACAAGGGGTGGACTTGTGATGACTAATTCTGGGTGTCAACTTGACTGGATCTGGTATTAACTGAAATGAAAGAGATCTTCTTGATTGGATCATCTGAAGCTGGAAGACACACCCTAAATGTGGGTGTTACCTTCTGATGGCAGCCCATATAAAAGGTCATGGAAGAGGGGAACATTTTTTTGCTTTTTGCTGCTTGACTTCTCTCTCGCTGGTGAGTTCGTCTTGCTGCTGAAGACTAGCTGATCTTTTGGAATTCATCACCAGATGAACTTCAGCACCAGATTGGAACTACTAGAGACATCAAGCCTCGTGGACAGAGTGACTACGGAGTCTCAGCCTCTCCATTGTGGTACAGCCACTGTTGGACTACTCGGACTCTATCTCTTGAGCTAAGCTGATAAATCCTTATACATATATATTCATTCAACTGGTTCTTTTTCTTTGGAGAACCCTGATTAATACAGTAAGATATATGAAGGAGTTAAAAGCAATACAAATTGGATAGTGTATTAGTTACGTTTCTGTTGCTGTGATAGAAACACTGACCAAAGTGACTTATAAAGGGAAGGGTTTATTTGAGCTTATGGTTCCAGGAGAATTACGGTCCATCCTGGAGGGAAGGCATGGTGGCTGGAGCTGCCTGGAACAGGAGCAGAAACCAGAGAGCTCACATCCTCACAGGAAATAAGAGAATGCTTTCTCCAGCATAGCCGCACCTTCTAAGACCTTCCAAAACAGCGCCACCAACTGGGTACAAAATGTTCAAATACTTGGAGCCTATGGGGGACATTCTCATTCAAACTGTCACAGAAAGGAAGAAGTCAAAGTATCCTTATTTGCAAATGATATGATTCTATGCTTAAAAGACCAGAAAACCTCCCCCAGAAAAATCCTAGAGCTAATAAATGTATTTAGCAAGGCAACAGGATATAAAATTAATACACCAAATCAATAGCCTTCCTATATAACAAGAAACTTACTGAGAAAGAAATCCAGGAATAGATTCCATTTAAAATAGCCTCAAAAACCATAAAATACCTTGAAAAAAAAAACAAAAGAAGTAAAGGTCTTGTACAATAAAATAAAAGCTTTAAGAAAGAAATTGAAGAAGACACCAGAAGATGGAAAGATCTCCCATGCTCATGGATCAGTAGGATTAATGTTGTGAAAATGGTCATTTAACCAAAAGCAATCTACAAATTAGGTGCAATGATTCTTCACAGAAACTGGAAAAATAATCTCAAATTTCGTATGGAAACACAAAAACCCAATATTCAAAATAAACCTGAACAATAAAAGAATTGCTGGGAGTGGGGGTGGGGGAGGTGAAGAGATGACTCATTTAAGAGCCCTGGCTGCTCTTGCAGAGGACCCAGATTTGATTTCTGGCACCCACATGGCAACTACCAATCATCTGCAACTCCATTTCTAAGGGAATCCAAGGTCCTTTTCTGTTCTCCGGGTTCACTTACATACCTCCAGGAAATATACTCATACATAAAAATAAAAGAAATAATTAATAAAAAAGAATTTCTGGATGCATTATTACCCCTAATTTCATTATACTGGAGAGCTCTAGTAAGAATAACATCATGGGACTGGCACAAAAACACACATTGATCAATGAGAGAGAATTGTGGACCCAGATTGAAACCCACACATTTACAGCCATCTAATTTTTGTCAAAAGATCTACAAATACAAATTGGAGAAAAGACATCATGTTCACGAAACATAGCTGTTCATACTGGATATTGGCATGTAGAAAAATGAAACTATATCCCTATTTCATCACACAAAATTCAACTCCAAATGGACCAAGGACCTCAACATAAGACCCCATACCCTGAATCAGAGAGAGAAGAAAGTACGGAACACATTGCAACCTATAGGCACAGGAAAGGACTTTCTGAACAGGACTCTCACACTCCAAGCATTAAGTCCAACAACCAACAAGTGGGACCACATGGAACATCAAAAGACACCGCCATTTGGGTGAAGTGGCAGCCTACAGAATGGGAAAACAATTTTTACCAGCCATACCTCTTACAGAGGATGATATACCCTAATTCAGAAGTACATGTTCATCCATGTTCATTGCTGGCCTTTTCATAGTAGCCAATAATTGGAAACAACCTAGATGCCTATATACTGATGAGTGGTTAATGAAGGTGATATATAGATATAGATATAGATATATATGAAATTAATTCATTTTTTACAAAACAGAATTATGAAAATTTCAGGATGAATGGGTAATGAAAGTGTGGTGCATATATAAAAGCAGAATTATGAAAATTTCAAGAACTGTAAACAGACATCCTGAGGTAACTGAGACTCAGAAAGACAAATGTCACATGTTTTTTTTTCATAGCTGGATGCTACTTTTGAAATCCTAGATAAGCATATTTTAGTTTGTAAATTCAGAGAAGTCAGGACAATGAAAAATAGCAGAAGAGTGGTGAAAGGGAAATAATAAAGTAAAGGACTAAATAGAGGTGGGGAGGGATAACCAACATTAAATTCCTTTAGAAAAAGCCATATGAAAATCTACTACTACAGAATTTTTTTAATTATTTATTATTTTTATTTTACGTGTATGAGTGTATTGATTGCACGCAAGGGCACCCGTGTCATGCAATGCCCATAGAGGTCAGAAGAGGACATTGGATTCTCCTGAAACTGCAGTTATGAACGATTGTGCTGGGAATCGAACCCCAGTCCTCTGCAAGAATAGCCAATGCTCTTAATCCCTGAGCCATCTCTTCAGCCCCTTATAGAAGAGTATATACAAATGCACTATAAAAATATATTTAAAGGACTTACCTTTGAACATCTGGACATTGTCCCTACTAGACATCAAAGACTATCAAAGTTAAATCCCAGTACCAGTAATGGGTTCTCTCTCTAGAAGCTATTGATCAGTGGTCCCATAGACCCTCAAATACTACTGGGGTAAGACCCTATTGCTGATTATACTACATACATTAACTGTGGCACAAACAAGGAAAAATCAAGCTGGTTCTGACTTCAAATTCTCATATTTACTAGCTAGCTTTCATAGTAATGGAAGGTGCTATGCATGACAAGGGAAGGAAAAAAATAATCATCAACTTATTCATTGGTGAATCCTGTGAACTGCAACAACTGGCCTGGCAAGATATGGCCACCAGTACAATAGTGGCATGAATATTATGGGAATAACCAATCACTTTTTAAATTGGATTTAAGGTCCACTTAATAGGATGGAACGCATACCTGACACTGATATCAGACCTAGGATCTGAGGCCAATAGAGGTCACAGGATATGGGGAAGAACCAACCCAATACTAATTTTCTACTAAATAGTTATAATATTAAACCCACTCCTAATCTTATTGCTATACCCATAGATTAATATTCTCTCAACTCTCACCAGTGATGCTTCCTTATGCAGCAGTGGTTAACACAGAAACCCACAACAGACCAGTGTACAGAGAACAAGAGACTGAAGAGCATCTATCCCTGAGTAGGACACCTAGATCAAACTTCTGCGTCCCAAGGCTCAGGGATCATTGCAAGGGAGGGGGCAAAAAGATTTTAAGAGCCAGAGATGGTGGATGACCACAAGGAAATAGTCTTTCATCCAGGTGTTCAGTTACTCATATGAACTCACAGCACACACAAGTCCCATTTAATTTCAAGATGGTCAAAATTCTGGGGTAGAAGAAGGAGGTTACTTGGGGTTTTTTAAATAAAATCATTAATCTCACTTATGAATAGCCAACTGTTATGGCCTAATTATCTCCCAAAGACCCCACCTGCTGATACAGTCAACTTTGAGATTAAAATTTCTACATATGAACTTGGTCAAGCACACTCAGTTCACATCTTAACCCATTAATTTATTAATGTTATTAATCCAAAAGATCATTGAAAGAACAATAACCAATTAATGTGCAAAGGTTGCTGAAATCTGAAGAACAATCAGTGCTAAAATCTATAAAATGTCCAGATAATCCCTCAAGAAAAATGTTTTTTTTTTTTCTGGTTTTTTTGAGACAGGGTCTCTCTGTAGCCCCAGCTGACCTGAAACTCACTATGTAGACCAGGCCGTCCTTGAACTCACAGAGATCCGCCTGCCTCTGCCTCCCAAGTGCTAGGATTAAAGCCGTGCACCACCACGCCCAGCAAAATACATAGCCCAAGCTGGCCTCGAAGAAAAATGTTATGACATATTAAAATCTTTTTAACTTTATGCCCTTATTTACGGTGATATTTGCTTGATTTATACTCTGATGTATTTACCTATTTCCTTATATGTCATATATTACACAAAAGGTACTTTTGGTCTTATAAAATATAATCAACAACTTGAAAGATAAGCCTACTGCAGTATATATAGCTAAGCTATTTAAATAGCACGAAAAACTAGTTGCAAATAAACTTCATTAACCCATTAATTAGCTTGAGATTGGGTTTTTTCCCCCACATCTGTAACATTTAAAGTTTAAAAGTAGGTAAATAGACTTCATTCATAGTTTCTTCAAGATCAATAAAGATAGTAAAACACCAGTATTTAATACAGGCACAGTAGAAGCAGGATTACCAGCTATGACGTTCTATTCTGGGAATTATTAATTGTATAATCAAGAAAAATTATTTAACTTTTATGTTCTTCCGTTTCCTCATCAATTACCCGGAATAATAATTACAGGCGAATTAATTATTGTCTTAAAGGTCCAAGGAATTCATATACTATAAAGTCCGTATCTGGCATGCAATAGGTGCTTAATTAGTGCTAACATTTTATCTGTCAGTCTGTGCTCATTTCTTTCCTACAAATCTTCATGGGTGAAAAATATACACTGATTGATTTCTTTGTGCAGAAAGCATTTGTTGAGGATCTAACAACGTTTATAATTTTGAAGACAGATAATGGTCTAAGCTCTAGGAAAATAAAAGCAAAATGCAACTTGCTCTGACTTCAAGTAATGCATAGTTTCATAAAAGAGAGCAAGGACAAATAAGATCAACAGACCAATGCTGTAGCGGTACAGGGGTGTCCTGGCCATGTCAGGAACTTAGAGGTGGGGCATGGGACCCAGGAAGGAAGCTGAGACCGGTCAGGTGGGCCTTTTGGAAGATCATTCATGTGCTGCGTTTCAAAAATGCATGGGACTATCTTGAAAAACAGTGAAAAGAGATGTGCAGAAGAAATGTAATCTGTACAGTGATGAGTGCAAGAGAGATTGTGATGCATTTCATTAAAAGGAAGAAAACTGGTATGACCAGAGTGAAAGGCATAGATGAGGAAAAAAAATAGTGAGAACCATGGCTGTCCAACTGGGAAGATCTCAACACGTGAACAGTCTTAAATAAAGTCAGATAACCACACGCTTTGTCATTCTGGATGAAATGTCTTTGAAAGTAAAAGGTTTAGGAATAACTTTAACTGTACTCCAGGCCTAAGCCGAGAATCCTCCTAGTGACTTGGGCTGGAGAGTGCTACGAGGCCAATGTTGCCTTTTCTTTTCTCAGGGCAGCCTAAGCTGCCCTTGAACTCGCGACCCTCCTGCCTGATCTTTTGGCATGCTGGGAGACAGACCTTCACCAAGACCCTCAGATCCATGATTTCTTCTTCCATGTTCTTAACACCATTTTGCTTTCCCCTTTGGTACGTGCATTTATTTGCAGTGAAGAAGAGTTTCACATGCATGAAGCCTCTGTTATCAATCAAGCACTTGGTGCCCATTCAGCGTCCTTCCTGAAATCATGCTCAACTCTTCTTCCATTGAACTCTACTTGCTTGCTTTGCTTTCAGTGTCTCTAAATACATCCTGACAATTTCATGTTGTTCTTGTTGCCTTTGTTAATGATAGTAATGTAATATTCTTTATTCCCTCCCTACATAAAGGCAAGAAGGTAAGTATAATCCCCCTTATAATTTCAAATCCTAGCTACTGATTGGGTGGGATGGGTGACTGACTCCCCCCTGACCCTCCTTTTCCTGCAGAAGGTCAACAGTTATAATCCTAGACAGGCAGTTTTGACAGAGCTTGGGAAAGAGGTATAACTATAGCTTGCCAGTTTAGTTTGCCAGTCAGAGGACAACAACCTGACTAGGAGATGCTGGCTCCTAGGCACCCACTGTCGTATCTTCCTTGTTAACATAGTGATTGTTTCAATAAACCAAGGTCTCTAAAGGAGATCCTTTGCTGAGCAAGTTGACCAACACAGTCTACTGAACTGTCTGCATGGTATGAATTTTAGAATGCCAGAGTGTCTACCTTATGTGGTCTCTACAGTTTGCACGCCTTGGTCCTGCTTGCTACCATTTGGCAGCTTCTGTGTTATAAGGGAACGGTATTTTTCTCTGAACTGAAAATGGAAATTCCTGAATCATCTCCCAAGGATGTTTCTTTTTCTATGAGACATTAGTGATTTTTGTTGGTGCCTTATTAGGTATTAAAATATCACTTTGTCTTAAAAGTAAGATAAACAGTGTTTCAAATGCAATGAACAAGATGTTCCATAATAATGTATTAAGTAGAGCTCATTTCTTTGGTTCTTTTTTTGATACGTGGTCCCCTTAGCCCCAGCTGTCCTGTGACATCCTGTTTAGACGAAGCTAGCCTCAATCTCACAGGAATCCACCTCTGCCTTCATAGTGCTGGGCCTAAATGCATGTACCACCATGCCTGGCTTTGGAGCTCATTTCTTAACAGTGAAACCAGATTAAACTTAATGATGCTTTGTAGAACAGTGTTTTATCATGAATAGAAAATGCTTGCTAATGTATAATTACTACCTCAATTTCTACTTCACTGTGAGAGCCCAAAATGTCCTATTATCTGATTCCTTTTCATAGCATTTTTGACATTAGCTAGACATATAAATTTTCCTTGAGTTTCCTTTTCATAAGGTTGATATAATTAACCTGTTTCTGGAATCAGATAAACTTGGGTATAAAATTGGCTTCTAATGCTTACAAATTGCATAAACAAGGAAAAATGATTTTATTTACATAAAACTCAGTTTTGCTATCTGTGAAATGGAATAATAAAAGCAGTTTCATGAATAAGTACACCGAGTACTTAGACAACGGCCCAGCACAAAGTAATCACTCTAGAAACCTAGCTAGTTCTAAAAAGTTTCTATTACATTTATGGAAAGAGATGAGTCAAGTCATATAAGTTCACAGGAAAATTAATAAGCTATTGTTAGTGGATCAAAAGCAACCAATACTGCTGATTCCCAGTCTGTCATTATTATCCGGAGCCTTGGCATGTTCTACAAAGTGAGTCTGCAGGTGATTACATTCATAAAGTAACTGCAGTACAAAGCAGGTAATGTATCCATTCGATCAGGTTGGAAACTATGTTAGCTAAAGCTAATCCTCTTCAGGTTGTTGCTAAAACTCCTTGTGGGGGCAGGTATGAACAACTTCTCCTCCTCCCTTGGTTCCAAAGACGACTGAGGTACAATTCCACCAAAATGCATTCTGGGAGACCACGAGTTTACCGGACTTGCTTACAGAGCAATGGGTAAGAATTAACTAACAGGAATGTGGGCGTTCCCTACCTAAGGCGGAAGATGAAGGCTTCACCCAAGCATGAATGATGGCTTGCCCATGGTACTCTTGTAGTCTTCCCTAGACTATACAGTCCTGCCCCTCTCCCAGGCCACGTGCAATTACGGCAGAGTTGCTCATCATGGGTTGGGAGATATGGCTGGACTCTCAGGTAAGGGTTTCCATAATTCTTCCTGCCTCTCCTTCTATGCAGGTGTGAACAATCAACCAGCCCAGCTGGTGATGATTCTAGGCAATCAGGTGCAGCTGAGGTCGGGAAGATGGCATCTGTCTGTCAGAGAACAGTCCTGTACAATACAGGATAACTACGGAGGGGGCAAGACTTGACTCTCACTGCATATCAAACATTTTCCAATAACCTGCTATTCAAATTAGCATTATTTAAATATAAGTAGCAATTAGCTCTGTCAAAGAGAATCAAATCATCAGTGCTGACTTAATATTTATTAAATGCCTATTATATGCCAAGTATTGCACAACAGGCTTTAATAGATATTTTATAACATACTTCTTTAGTTTATTTAGTTATTAGTTATGCATTTTAGGCATGAACTCTGCCACTTGAGTTGCTAGGAATACATGAAAGACACATTTCTTAAATTTAATGAGTTTTTATTTATGCATAATAAATTTTAGTTTCTAAAGTAGTTTTAGGTGCTCAGCAAAACTGCCAAGAAGGTGCATATTTCCCAAACACTTCTTTCTCTTACACGTGCATAGCCTCACACTTATCAATAACTCCCACCACAGTGACTTGGGAGTGTTCAATGATGAACGTACATTGACAAATCATAGTCACACAAAAGCCACTGTTTACATTAGAGTTTGCTCTCGTTGTACATTCTGTGGATTTTGACAGATGTTACCAAACGACATGTATCTACTCCTACAGTACCACACAAAGCGGTTTCACTTGTCTTGAAAATCCTCTGCACACCTATGGTTCACTGCTATGCCATCCAAAATCCTTGGTAGCCATTGATCTCTTTATGTCAATATAGGTCTGCCTTTTCCAGAATGCAATCTACTCAGAAATACAATGTACAAACTACTCCAATTGGCTTTTTACACTTAGAAATATGCTCTTGAAATCCTTCCCTTCTTTTTCATGCTGTCACAGGTCTTTTCTTTCAACACTCAATAGTCCATTGTCTGGAGTTACCATACGCTATCCTTCATCTGCTGTGGATAGATGCCTTTCTTGTCTTGAGTCTTGGAAGTTGCTAGGTGTTTGAACTTCTTTGGTTAAATGGGAAGAATAGAGATCACTGGGTCTTCTGATAAAAACATGTTTCATTTTAGAAGAAACCGCCAAATTCTCTTCCAAAGTGGCAGAATGATTTGCATTTCTCCTAGCAATAAATGGACATTCCACTTGGTGCACAGCATTGGCAGCATCCGGTATTGTCAGAACTCAGGATGCTGACCATCCCAACAGGTGTGTAGTATCATTTTACTAAGGCATATGATGTGCAATCTTTCCAAATGCATTATTTCCCGCTTCTATGTTTTCTGTGGTGAGATATTTCTTCAGGTTGGTCTATTTTTTCCTCATTGTTGAGTTTTCAATTCTTCGTCTGCTTTGGATTAAAGTTCTATATTCAATGTGTCTTTTGCAAATATTTTCTCTTACCCTGTGGCTTATTTTGTTCTCTTGATTTTATCTTTTGCAGAGAAGCTCTTTGTTTTAATGAAGCCCACCAGCTCAATTTCTTTCTTGGTAAATGTTGTATCATATATTAAAAATCACCTGGAGTGTGTGGGGTACATGCTTTTAATCCCAACAGTCAGAGGCAGTAGCAAGTGGATCTCTGTGAGACTGAAGCCAGCCTGGTCTCCACAGCAAATTCCAGGCCAGCTGGGGCTACAGGGAGATCCTGTTTCCAAAAACAAATAGAAAAAAAAACAAAAAACAAAAAAAAAAAACCACAAAAAAACATAGCCTTATCTATTATGTTTTAACCAGTATTAGGCAGATTGGACTATAATTTTGTGCATGTCTTCTAGTTTTTCTCCTACATACTCTTCTAGGGGTTTGATAGATTTGTCTCTAATATTTAGGACACTTTTATGAGATTGTAAAATAAATGTCTATATTCTTTTTCCCCACTGGAGATACCTAGTTTTTTTCAGGATCACCTGTTGAAAAGCTATCTTTTCTTAATTTTCTTACTTTTGGTCCTTTATTAATGGTCAGTTGACAATATTTATGAGGGTCTATTTCTGGGATCTTTGATCTGTTTTATGGATCTCTTTATTCTTTCTCCAGCACCACACTGTTTGACTTAGGTGCCTTCATAGTCCTTTGTCAAGTTGGACAGTTCTGGTCTTCCAACTTTGATCTTTTCTTTCAACATTGTCTAGCCATTCTGAGTCAAATGCTCTTTATATAAACTTTAGACTTTGTCTATAAGCTCAAAATAACTTTTGGGTTATATGTCCTAAGATTTCTATTAGTGGATACAAGATACTTCAGATAGTACCAATCCCTATATTTGTTACTGTCGATTTTAAAAATATGTGAAGTTTAATTTGTAACTTAGATATAGGAAAAGATTAATAATAATAACTAAAAGTAAATTAGAACAATTAAAACATAGTGAATATGATATCTTCAAATATTTTGCTTTACTATGGCTCTCAGAAATCTCAGCATACGGGGCTGGAGAGATGACTCAGTGGTTAAGAGCACTGTTGTTCTTGCAGAAGACCCGGGTTCAAATCCCAGCACCCACATGGCAGCTAACAACTGTCTGTAACTCCAGTCCCAGGGAATCCGACAGGCTCTTCTGTCTTACACGGGCATTGCATGACACGGGTGCATTTACCTACATGCAGGCAATACACACATACACATAAAATAAATATAATAAGTAAAAATTAAAAAAAGAAATCTCAGCATGCAAGTATTTTTTCTTCTCCTGCCAATCAAGAGTGCTAAATATTTTGCTTAATTAGCTTTTGCAATAATCTCTTTGTAATATTCAAATTAGTAACATTTTTTCTTGAGCTCTTTAATCATAAACTAAAATATAAGGTTAACTTGAACACAAAGATTTTAATACCATGTCAGTCAATATGAAAACCAAGACGGCCTCCAAATAACTAGTATAAAGGAAGCATATATAGTACAGAGATGGTGGACAAGGAATTATTCATGTTCTCAAGAAAACAGAGCAACACAGCACAGAATTTTAGCATGTGTCTTGAACAGTATAGCATTTAAAACTTGTGAATTCTTTTTTTCTAATAAAGAATTTGACACTTAATATTTTTGGATTATGGTTAATAGTAAGCAATTGAAACCACAGAAAATAAAAATGAGCATAATGGAGGCCTACTACATGTATAACCACAAATAAGCATGTCCTTAAGTATAATATATTAAATTGTATTAAATATAATTTGAATGATAAAAACAATGAATAAACTATAATATGTAAAAATATCATTATAAAGTGTACATATCGGGCTATACTGTTGCTATTGGAGCAATTAAGCAAAATAGGAGTATTTGTTTTATATATGCTTATATCTTCCTTAATATAATAATTTATTTGTAGAGATTCACCTTGAAACTTTTTCGAGACAATATTGCACTATGTTGTCCAATCTGTCCTGAAACCCATCATATACTTCAAGCAGGCCTTGGATTCCTCCAATCTGAGCCCTCCAAATCCACTTTTTTTTAATAAGTCATGTTTTTCTCTGATTTTTAGAACAGTTCTTATTGAATCTTTGACCGTGTTCACACTCTACTACCTCCCTAAACCAAATCTACCCCATCCCTTTCAACTTTGTACCCCTATATTATTTTAGTTTGTTTTATTTTATTGTATTGATAATTCAACAAGTCCAATTTGTGCTGCCCAGATCTTAAAATTTCTAGAATATCTCAATAACACCAGGCTGGGGACTGAGCTTTTACTACATGACCATTTGAAGAATATTTAAAATATTTAAAATCTAAACCATAGCTTCCTTTCCTGATCCTTAAAGTCTCATATCCATCTCTGAAAGTAAAATGAATACACCACATCTTTAGATCCCCCTAAATTTAAACTCTTCTAGTTTAACTAGATGACATACGGTTTCCTTTTTATCTTCCTGATGCTGCTTCTTAATGGTGCTAATCTCCTAAGCAAGTGTTCTCTTCTCAGAAAACCTTTAAAAATGTGCTTTTTTGTTCAGATTGCAGGTTTCCAAGTTCTTCCTGCTTTGTTCCTCATTGACTTCAGTTCTCTCTGTAAATATGACTGAAAACAGCCAGGGTTGCCCATGTTATTGCTTGGATGCTGCTTCTGTTTCTTCTTCCACGAAAGCTACTTAATGCCCTACAAATGCTCACGACATGGTATGATCTGGCCCACTTCCCAGTAGTAAGCTTATCTATGTCTGAAACCTCATGAACATCACTTGTATTTCTATCTACCTTTCTATCTACCTTGTTTTTTGAGCCTTTATCAGCACCACCCACTCAGCTTCAGGTATAGCATTCAAGGTTTCTCTACCCTGCTTCTCCAACATTTCCAAATCTTTCCTGTCAACTACTTCCAAAGTCTTTTCAGCAATATCAGTTAGGCGTAGTCATGGTGACAATTTCATTTCTCAGAACCAACTGTACCAGTTTTCTGTGTCAGCCAGTTTTCTGTGACTACAAGGAAAACCCGATTCGATTAACTTGTAAGGGAGAAAAGGGTTGTTTTGGTTTAATGATTGGGAGGTGTCAGTCCATGCTTTGTTTTGTGGTCTGTGGAAAGGCAGGAAGCACATTCCTGTGAGAAGGACATAGTGGGCTCTGCCGTTCCTTCATAACTAGGGAGTGAAGAAGGAGGCTGTGGGAGCTAGTCTCACTGTCTTCTTTAAGGGCATGCTCTCCTTGACCAGAAGACCTTCCACTAGGCCCCACCCCTTAAAGTTCCCACTGCTTCTCAGCAATGCTGAGATGGGGGCTCAGTCTGAAACAGTTGGCCTTTAGGGGACATGGAAGTTCAAACTACAGCACACTGCAAAGTCTGCACTGAACTTTGAAATCTCATCAAGTCTAACATTAGCAATCTGACCTTAATGTTTGAAAAAAGACTATAGTTACTGGGGACATACAGGGCACTCAGAGAGATTTGTAGATCATTTATCGCCAAAGAAATCTATCTAGAAATATGTTTGAGTGCTAAAAGCACAGAAAGAGCTGAACTAGAGCCCCTGACCATAGGTCAATTGGAATATACAAATTTGGATGGCAAATAAAAAATGTCCCCCCCCCCTTAATTTTATTATATCCTTAGAAGGCTAACATATCTAGGAGAATTTTTTTTTTAAATCAAAGAAAATGACAGAATAGTTATTTGCTATGTACATGTGCATAACTTCATTATTCTAATTTCATCTTTCCTGACAGTGGCCCCTCACGCAGATGGCAGAGGACAAGTCACTGAACAGTTAACAACTTACAGCATCAAGTGCTAAATCGAGATGTGCCAGGCAGCACTTCAATGGACGTTGCCTGAGAATGGATGGCAGTGGATTATGAGTGGGTTAGACAAAAGAAGCTCCATAAAGGAGGAAGCACTTGATCTGAATCTTAAAGAATGCACGCAAGGAGCCTCAAATACCTGCAGGTAGCTGGGATTCCTTCTCCATTCAGAACTGTGGCAGGAATTGAAGTAGAGGAAGGAAGAGAGAGCCAGACAACAACAGGGAGTGGAAAACAAGGAGGGACTGCATTAAAGTACTGGAGAATTTGTAGCGAAGGTCGTGAATTAGTAGAGTGACTATTAACTCATTAAATGTACTGTCCAAACTGGAATTATTTCTTAAGGTGAAATAGTCTGTTCTGGGAAAACTAAGACATACATCTGACATAGTCAAAGTAGAAGAGTGTAAGGACTCTGTATTTGATGGAATTAGCAGTGTTTAGTAGCTTCCAAGTGTGAGTACAGGAACATCACAAGCTTCTGGTACAGGAATAACACAGATCACTTTTACTGCCCTGTCATAATAAACCTTGGAAAAAGAAAAGCATTATACAGAGATGAAAGGACTTATGTTTTAGATACATTAAGTAAGCTCTGCTTATAAGAAATCTATGTTGCAACGTGTACAGAAATCACAAGCATAATTTGAGAAATGAGGTTTTGGAAAATAAATGAAAAATTTGGAAATCACTCCAGTAGCCAGGATTTGAAATTATCCTGTAGGGCAGGATGACATTGAGATGGCTTTTAACCCACTTATAGCCTCTCATGCCAGAAAAGAAAGGAAGAAGGTTAGGGTTACACAACACAAGCAGGAGGAAAAGAATTAGGTGAGGCAAAGCTCACCTGACCTATGGTCTATGAGAGGAATCATTTCAGCAAGCTGGAAAAATGAGCAGAGTGGAGAAATCAAGCTTGGAAGAAATTTGCTCTGACATTTTAAAAGGTCCATAAAAAGATAAGCTATTGCAACATGGTCATTTAAAAGTTCTAGGGATCGGTGGCTTGGTACAAACTGGGGCACTCATCTGCAAAGTTACCCCTCAATCTGCTTCTTAAGGGGTAAAACAATACCCTGGGGTGCTGAAAGGCTTAGTTATTGTTAGTTGAGGGAGTTGACAGGGATGGATACAAAGCACTCTCAGTGCGATGTAGAATTGTAATCAATGTCATTGTCATTTGAACCACATTGTTTGTAGTGTAACCAATTGTGAAACCAACATAAATTCAAAATCTAAATTAGAAAAACAGATGCTTCTTTTGTTTGGAAAATGTAGTCCCATCGAGCCCTATTGTAAACCATTTTTTTGGACTTGTTACCACATAGAAAGAAAAATCACAGAGCATAATGCAAAAATGCAGAAACATATTTAGCAAATTTGTGGATTTCATAAGTCATTTATAAACTTTGGATTTGCAAACAATTTCAAAGCCTTCTGAAAATATTTATAAACACAAGAATCTCTATAATACTACACATAATTATACTGTGCCTTTTCAAAGCATATTTCAGAGATAGAGTTTGTGCAGAATATCAAATTTCCTATTTGGGGTTTGTCTTGGAGACAGTGAACAATTTATTTTTCAATCTGTCTCCAGTGATGCTCATGATTACACTAACTACATCGGCGCAGCAAAAGGAAAGGCATTTATCTTCTGCCTAATTTATAAATTGTCTTGTGACATCAGGAAGTCAATCTATAGAGTGGGATTTATTTTTTCAGTTCACCAAGTTCCAACAAATTTCTTTTTCTCACAACTTTAACTCTTTTTGAGACGATTGGAAAGTTCACGTTTAATGTCTTTGATTCATCACACCTCCTATGATTTCAAAACTAACATCACCAAACTTCACATGAAGTCATTGGCATTACATATTCAAGTTTATTTCAGTTCTAAGCCTGTTCACAGTACTGATTTGCATAGAAAAAAAATGAATAGAAATATTAATATTCTTTTAAAAAGTGAAAAGTGATAGTCTACCAATTCATGTTCAGAAGGAAATAGGAACTCCAAACATGTGTGCACACACATGCACACACACACAAGTGCATGCACACACACACATGACACAGAAGCATTCAATAAACACCTAAGCACTAAGAGAGAAATACAGGCTTGGTGTGTATGATGTTAGTTTGAGGTAATAATCAAAAGAATAAACAATGAAATGTTTCACCAAGTTTACAGTATTCCATTTTGGAACTAAACTTGGGATTTAAGTTTTGCTTTTAAAACTACAGTTTGAGGCATTTCCATTTAATTTATATCAACAATATTTTACTTCCAGTAACATTTAAAAAAAATAAAATCATCTGGGTTACAGATCAAATTGCCCTCGATAAACACTAAACATCTTTGTGTGCAGAGTATAACTGAATTAGAATTACAAGGAGTAAATTCCTACTTGGAGCAAAGGGATTAAAAACTGTTATGTGTAGACTAGGAAGTGCTTTGGTAATGCCAAGGAAACCTCACCAAACTCCATAAATTCTTGATCTTAGTATGAGTCAACTGGAGGATGCAGGACTTCCAGGCTTTGGCTGTGACTACATCTCTACTTCCTGGAAGACCAGCAGTTTTTCAGATGAGAAAAGTGGTCCCAACAAATGATACTCCTTGAATCTATTCTCTGATCCATGAAACAGGTGAAATAACACATCTATATAAGACAATTCAAAGAATTGATGACATATGTAGCTTTGTGGATATAGAGTATATGATCAACAAATCTCAAGTTCTTCATCTTCCTGTTTTGTATTTATACTTTGTCATTTCCAAATGTAGCAAACTGAAAATCTTAAACTGTGTGAAAAGACTAAGTAAAATAAAAATACTTCATTTTTCTCATCATTTAGTCAACCGATACATAAATACATCATTTAGAAGAGTGTAGTCAATAGATTCATACCTAAAACTTAGTAGAGTCAATGGACTTTGGAGAAAGTAAACTAAAGGAAAACAGAATGCATAAGACCTGTGCAAGTCCAAGCCAGGCACAGAGCCAGCATGGATGGGGGAGGTAGGAAAGGAGCCCCAGCCCAGCTGCGGATCTACTGGCAACTGACAACCACTGAGAGACCAAGTCGATTTTCTTTAAAGGTACAATGCCTGGAAGATTGACCAGACTCCAAGGGAATGGGCCAAACCAAGGACATTTGGAGATGCAAATTAGACACCATGAGCTTTAAAAAATAAAAGCGAGGCTGGGTGTGGTGGTGTAGGCCTTTAGTCCCAGGGGCACTCAGGAGGCATCTCTGTGAATTCAAGGCCAGCCTGGTCTACATAGTGAGTTCCAAGCCAGCTGGTCATTCTGGGGGGGGGGCGGGGGTGCTGGCAGAGTTAGAGTTCCCGGGAATGAGGGAGAGGGTCTGAATATGATCAAACATACATTATATCAAATTCTCAAAGAATCAAAATATTTTCTAGAGAAAAAAAGATAGAGTAATTTAATTATTATAGATAGTTTTTCCTGTCATTCAAGAACAAATTATGAAGCCCCGTCGGGTAAGAAGTAGAGAGAAATACTGGGCTTCCCCTACTGCAATTGCCTGCTACTGAGAGAAACCTCATTCCATCATTAAACATCCTTATTTTCAGTATGCTATTACACCTAAGTTCTTGCCACCTTTTTCATCTCAAACCCTACCAGAGAGACACTAATCTATTCTAATACTGAAAGAAAATATTGGTTTTCTAATCTTCAATACGACCTTTTACTGAGAAATTTTCAATGGCTTCTTCACTTAATGAGAGGAAGGGACCGTTAAAAAATGGTTTCTTCTCATTAATTGGGGAAAATGGAAAATTTCTTCTCACTTAATGGTTTTTGAGAGCTTAATTAATGTTTAATTTATCATCCTAATGCATTAAGATTTAAGTACATAACAATTTAACATTGTGTTATGGTTAAAGAACACATAGAAAGCGAAGAATACTAAAATATGACCTAAGCACTACATAAGTGTTCAGATACATTTTGTTTATTGTTATTGAAAAGAAGATTTTCCTAGTGGGTTATCAAATTTGTCTAAGGGATATTTTATTTTAGCTTTTGTGGTTTGAAATTGAACTTGAAGAACATTGAGACTGATAGTAACCATTAGTACATGTTGAACTAATTAAGGAAACGCTGATGATCTGGGAGAATTCTAAAACAAGAAATCAGGTTCATTTATAACATTTTGAGAGAAATCAGAAAGCAAAATATTTATAATGAGTTTCAGAATAACTTGCCAGACTGGAAAGTATAGAAAAATATTTAGGAAAGATAATTACCAAGAAGAAGCAGTCTCATACACACATGTTGCAAACACCGCTCCCATCCATCAATTACAGAAGTTCAGGAGTAAAACAAGCAAGCAATTAAACTGAGTAAGAGAAACAGAAGACAGATACTAGTGGTACAAACTGTAAGTTAACAGAGATACTTGAGCTCTTTGAGATTTCAAAGGCAAAGACAAAACTTCCTTTGAAGTTGCCTATCTAGAGAATCATACAATACTTTACCATTCCCAAGCTCTAGGCAGCACATGTCAGTTTAAAGGAAATGGCATTTAATGTTAATTTTTCACATTTGCTGGAATATATACAAGATGTTTTCAAATCAAGTAGTTAGAATCATATTTTAAATGCTATCTAAATATAATATATATATATATATATACGAT
>NW_008360332.1:4788003-4793475 GCF_000622305.1 Nannospalax galili
TGTCTCAATCATTAAAAGTAACAAACATCACCAACTCTTATTTTTAACCCATTGTTATTGCATAGCTCTGTGACAGTAAAATCTGACAGAAAGAACTTAAAGAAAGAAACTTGTATCTTGGCTCACAATTTCAGAAGTTTCTGTAGATAACTGCTTGACCCCTTCAACTTGAGCAGAACATCGTGACAACAAATACATGCAGCAGAGGAGAGCCTTCGTATCACGATTAGCCAGGAAACAGAGAAAATGCGGTACCCAGGGGCTCGGCTGGAACTGTCAAAGGCCTCCCCTAGGGTGACCAACTTCCACCAACTATGCCCCATCTTCCTAAATTTTTAAAACCTTCTACAATAACATACCCTCTGGGAAACCAGTTCAAAACATGAGCCTATGGGGGATATTTCAGATTCAAACCATAACTTCTGCCGAGGATGTACCTGAGGTCCAAAGAATACTGTCTCCACTTTACATTCAAGTCTACAAACTGAACCTATAGGGAAATGTGGATACACAGACGGAGAGGAATAGGAGCGACAAAGGAGACTCGGAAGAAGGATGGCATTTTCGGAAAATAACGAGTTTGAGGTTATTACTTGCCAATTTGGGTGTCTGCCATTTGTCATCAGATGTTGATGAAATATCACAGATTTCTAAGGCTTTCAAGACTCTATATCTACAGCATGCAGGGCAGAGAAATCAAACTGAAGAAGGTTATCAAATACCTTTACAGGCAAAACACTGACGCACTGTGGCCCGAGCTAAATGAAAACTCTATCCTTCCATCAATCTCATTGTTAGTTAGTGGAGAGGAAATAATCCAGCCGTGTTCTGAATGCACAGTGTTATACAGCAGGTAATGATGTCTTAGATCCTGCCTCAATATACTGCAGATATTCTAAGATACTTGACCAAAGAATGAATAGTTTAGGGACTACTTTAGCTAAAAATAAATTGTAAGAAGTGGAAGATACATTTTTGTTCTTGTTGCTTGTGTTTTTGTTGTTTCTTTTTGAGACACGGTCTCCCTGTAGCCACAGCTGGCCTGGAACTCACTGCGGAATGAAGCTTGCCTCAGTCTTACAGAGAACAGCCTGTCTCTGCCTTCCAAGTGCTGGGATTAAAGGTGAGCACCATCCTGCCCAGCTGAAAGAAACTTTTAATACAAGTTATTGTGAAAGACAAGCACATAAACCAGAAGGATAATAGAAAAGAAGCCCAGTAATTCACAAGAAAAATTAATGAGGTGCTGGAGAGATGGTTCAGCAGTTAAGAGCACTGGCTATTCTTGCAGAAGACCCTGGTTCAAATCCCAGCACTAACATGACTAACAGCCTCTGTAACTATAGTTCCAAGGGATTCAGCATCCTCTCCTGTCCTCCATGGGCACTGCATGACATACATACATACATACAGACAGACAGACAGACAGACAGACAGACAGACAGACAACACACTCATACACATAAAATAAATAAAGAAAAGTTAATGAAAACAACAATTACAATCTGTCATCTAGATACATCAGTCTAATAATTCCAAGGTTTGGATGGTCAACAGAGTAAATTTTCAATCTTAGTAGTAAAGTGTAAATACTTATGAATATTTATTCAGTTGTATTATGTGTCTAAAGCTAACAATCAGGAATTGAAGGACATATTAAAGAAAAAGGGACATAGAAAATATATGAGGTGAGATAGATCTGTATGTCTGTAGGATATAAGTGTGGGGTAATAAGTGAATCAGAGAATGATTATAAACTGGCATCATCTTATTGAAAGTAAAGGAAAGAAAGTATCAAAATATTATTTATATGGGACACTTAAAGCTGCTCAGCCAGAGAAGAGGCAAAGTTAATTACTGATACATACCATGAAGTATGTATAAAAACAAAATATAGTAAAGGTGGTGGTTTGAATGAGTGTCCCCCATAGGCTCTTTGTACACTTGGTTCCCAGTTCATGGCACTGTTTGGGGAGGGTCATGGAACCTTTAGAACGTGTGGCCGAGCTGAAGAAAAAAGGTCACTTGCAGTGGGTTTTGAGAGTTCTTAAGCCTTGCAGAATCTCGTTTCTTTCCGTTTCCTGTGACTACTTGAAAATGTGAGTTCTCAGCTTTCTCTCTTGCCGCCTCCTGTTTCTATGCCTGCCCCACCATTATGGACTCTAATCCCCCTGAAACTGCAAGTCTAGTAAACGCTTTCTCCTGCAAGTTGCCTTGGTCATGGTGTTTTATCACAGCAACAGGAAAGTAACTTATACTATAAATATGTTTAACTCTGGTTAACTGGATTTGTTAGCTATTGCTGTATAATCATCAAAGAAGGGGACAAGAAATTGAGAGGGCATGGGAGGTACGTGGGAGGAATTGGAGGGGGAGTAGGAAGGTGGAAAGATGCAAACACAGTATTCACATATGAAATTTTCAAAAAATATTTAAAAAATTCTGCAGATCAGAATCTCACCAAAGTGCTGTTCATTTCTCTGCTCAAGATACTACAATCCCCAAATTGAGTTGTTAATGAAACTGATTTTCATTTTGTTACATGGAGAAAAGATCTTTCAAGATCACTCAAACTTTTGAGCAAATTCAGCTGCTGTGGTTTGAGGGCCGAGATCCCTATTTCATCTCTAGCTGTCCTCTGTGGCTACTCACTCTCAGCTCTTCAAAGTCACCTCCATGTCGTCCTATTTGGTCTCCTCCATGGTCAAGCCAGCAATGACCCTAAGTCAATCTCCTGCTTTCAAGTCTAACTTACCTTTCTGTGAGCACAAAAAGAAATACCATCCTTTTAAAGGGCTTATGTGTTTCAAGAGGCCCACCTTACCTTAGGATCAACTGTGTCACAATCCCATCGCAGAAGCAGTGAAAAGGGGACGGTAGCAAGAAAATATTCCAGTTAGGGATAGGGAAGAATTGCCCACTAAGACATTCTGTAATGTCTGTGGATGTTCATACCAAGATATCCAGCTATTTTATTACAGACTTTATTCTTCACAAGTAAGGGAATTAAATTGAAAGTGTATTTATGATCAAATTTGTGTGAGACACTCTAGATTAAACAAATAAACAATGCTTTCCTCCTACTGCAGGATATTCAAAAAATTTAATATGGTTCTGTGATTCTTTAATGGAAATAAGCAAAATTTCCTAAATTAATTGAACACATCTTTTTCTTTTCATTCAGTCACATTTGGAACGACTATTTTATACAGACTTTACTGGGTTTTATAGGACATTCATGCATCAGACAGTGTTTTGAAATAGCCGTTGTAGCCTCTCCAGTGATTTCAGGAAACATCCTGGCACTTTTATAGGAATGGATCATCTCCCCAGTGTAAGCTAGACAGGTACACAGAAGTTGTGGAAAAGCAGCAATGTCTATTTGGATGCTTAGGGGATGAAATTGGATTATATATATTAAATGCAAATTCACATATAAAAAGGTTAAAATGCAAGCACAATAAAAGAGCAAATTGCAACTGAATGAAAGATGGCTACATGAAATTATGAAGCACTAGTCCCAAATTCAAGAAAAATCACTCACAATAGCTGGACTTGGTGACACACACCTTTAATCCCAGCACTCCAGAGGCAGAGGCAGGAGGAACTTTGTGAGTTCAAGGCCAGTTTGGCTTACATAATGAGTTCCAGGCCAGCCAGGGCTACATAGTGAAGCACTGTTTAAAGAAACTTAAAAACTAAAATAAAATAAAATAAAAAATTCCTCACAGTAGAGGTAGACAATAAGAAATTATTATTATTATTAATTAGGAAATAGTGTGGAAAATCTCAATCTTTCTGGTTTTTAAAACGGTTGGAAGCTAATGCAATATATTAACTCAGAAATTGCATCTTTACTGGTATGTTAACTTCTGTGTTGAAACTGTCATTGCTATAAAATACGAGGGGTTTTGTCCATTTTTCGCTGAATACTAATCAGCAGGACTGATTTCTACTTATCTGCACTGTAGCCCAAATGAAATGACAACTATCTTTCTGCAATTAACTTTTTCTCATCTAGGTACTCTGAGGTTCATTTTAGAAGGTACTGCAGTCCAATAAATTCTCAGGTTTTGTCATTTTAGAACTTGTATTAAAAAGCATAAGGTAAACTATAATTGACTTTATATGCGTACTGTACCAACAGTAGACATCAATAGAAAAAATTATACAGATAACTCTTCTGAAGGAATCTCAGTTACTGAGCTACAGAAATATTTGCTTCTCTGCCCTTAGCTCCAGCTTTACAGCTATGGGAACATGACCCAGTGGAAGCAGAAATACGGCTGGGCCAGGCTTTCTAACTCTGAGTCCTTACAATGCTTGCTCAAGGCTTCTTGTTTATGTTTTAACTTTTATAAAGTCTCTATTGCCTAGTCCTCATCATCTTCTCTCTGTGTGTGAAGCATTGTACCATGTGGATAGTGAATTTGCTTTGCAGTAATCAGAATCATGCTTTTAAATGATCAAATTCCAATATCATTTACATCATTTTGATTCTTACTAATCACCATATAGCTTCTGGTAGCAAACAAAATTTTCTAACCTTGTGTTCTCCCTGTTTATGTCTCTTTACTGATGATTTTGAGTTTGCCTGCTACTTTCAACACCACAATATATGGGAAATCAATTGCTACCAAAGATCAGTGTCAGATCCATTTTCAGTAGAAAAGATCTCAATAATACCAAGGCACCTGTACATCCATTAATATGTGTAAATCTGTCCATCTCTCTGAACTTAAATGGGTAAAAAAGTAGCTAGACTATCACTCAACTAATTTTAGTGAAGACACGCTTCCTTTTTTGCACTAGGCCTGTCTTCTGGGTCCCCTCGATGACTAATTCTGTCTTCAGACTTTAAAAGATGAAAAACTTTAGCATTATTTTGTTAATCATTGTATGTTTGGGGAAAGGTGTCAGAAAGGAAAGGGGCTTAGCAAGAAGATACTTTTAAAAGAAAATCCTAAAGAGAAGCTATTTTTTAAAAAAATGGAACTAGCCATCAATATAATATTCTTAAAAATAGAACATCTCAATTTATCCAAAGACAGGTAATATCTGTATAAAAATTCTCATCTTAACCCACCAGTGTCCTTCAGTCTGTGTTGAGAAGTACCAGCTCTCAAGCTGGGGATCATTTATCCTCCGAGGTCCACTCAATTCTTGGCCTATAGGCTGAGATTGCCACCAAGGGAGCCAATTAGTGCCAAATATGTTGGTGGTTTTTTGATGTAGGAAAATCTCCCCTAAGAACTGGACTGAGATGAGCCATCAAATCATAGTGATTTTCAGTCACTAATGATCTGGGATTTAAATAGAGACTTTTAATTGGGTTACCAAGCAACCTGCAAATATTTTGGTGATACCTGCTGAGTCAATTGGGTAGTTTGTAACCTCCTCTCCTCTGATTATGTTATCTTTGATATGACTACATTGCACATTATCAATGATCAGCATGAGTTTTTTTTTTTT
>NW_008360332.1:4793604-4796568 GCF_000622305.1 Nannospalax galili
CATTAGCCAAGAAAAGACATCCTTGAGATTTTTGTTCATTCCTTGCATGGCGTTTCCATATGTCCAAAAGAGGGTGAGTAGAAGAAAGGGTAGCCATAGGGAATACTGGCAAGTATTCATTAAGCTGTCTTCTGATGCCCCAGGCTTCTTCCAAGTGAAGCTAGACCTCGTGAAATCAGAGAGGCTACAAAGGCTTGTTTTGGAACTCATAATTCTACTTAATTAAGAAAGGCAGGATTTTGTGTTTGTTTCTCAGATCCGTTTCTAAAACATAAAAAGTGAAATATTGAAGATATTGTTATTATGGTTTTCGTTCTTCACTAGAGAGTTATTTTCAAAGAAAACGTCTCCAGAAAAAAAATTAATTCTGCCTCTTATTGTTTCCAGATGCCTCTGTCAGTCCCTGTGGCCAAACATACTAGCTTTCCTCTGACCGTCATGTCATTTCCTCTGACCCTTCTTCTTCCACTGGCCCACATGGGTCTCCCTGGTTCCTTAAACTTCAGCTTTCCATTCTCTTGACCCCATTTGGGGACGAGCCTTCTTCTTCCCAGTTCTTGCTTGTTTGACCCTCTGGTTTTTGGACAGCATTTCACGTGGGCTTTTAAACTTCCACTCCCCTAAACATACCGTGGTCTCCCCAGAAATGCTGCGTTTTCCATTTCACAGGCATAACTTTCCCACTTAGATGAAGTGGGGGCCAGACGTTTGGTTCTCCCAGTGTTTCTTCCCCAGTCAGCTTTTCCCTTCTGGTCACTCACTCAATTGAACTCTGTTAGCAGGGATCCTGAGGGCATGCTGCCCTGTCCTGCCTTCACGTTCTTTTGGCAAGCTTCCTCCTCTCCCTTTGAGAACTTATCCTGTGTGAGAAATAACATCAGTGGCCCTCACTTCATGTTTCTAGCTCTATTCCACATGTACACTGTCATGTAAAAGTTACATAAATTGCAAGGATGTGTCAAAGATCAGCTGAGGAGGATTCTTGTTGCTCTGATTGCATTTGACCGATGAGGAAACCGAGGACTCAATGTGCCCATTCCACCTTGAGACTGACTTCCATTATAAAATGATAGGAAATAACTGGGAAATAAATAACTCCTAGCCAAGTGTGCTGCACACTACATTATAGTGTCACTCATTTGATTATTGAATCATGACCCAGTTTCATTCCCCATTAAGTGGTCAAAATAAAAGTCAAACTGGCTGCTAATTCTGCATGCTTCAGATAGAGACATTTCAATCATGAAACACAAACTAATGATAATGTTACTGAGAAAAGCATTTGAAAATAAGATACAGGGAACATTGTGAGAAATATAATTGAGCTATGAGTTGGTCTTCTCTGAAGAAAGAACGTTGTTTGCATCAGGCACCTGTGACTCACTGCCAACCTATATAAAAAACTATAGAAGACTCGAATAAAAAACAAACAAAAATGTAGACCTAACATGATGGTCTTTCAAACAGCTGTCCTATGAGAAAAGTTGGAGTTAGAGAAAAACATTCCTGCTTTATTCCACTTTATTACTGAGTATGCAAAACTCTCTATGAAAAGCCTATGTACTCTTGTTAACCACCTTACAGTAAAGTGGGTTTTACGGTAAGATCATTTTTAAGTTCATTTTACATTGAATGATCAGTGAGGCTTCCCAAAAGAACACCCCCGCCCCACCAAGCACCAGGGAACAGACCCACACTGAAAACATTTGTGGACACAAATTGGACTCAATAAGCCTTTTAAAAAATAGAGAACATGGGCGCTGGAGAGATGGCTCAGCAGTTAAGAGCACTGACTGCTGTTGCAGAGGACCGGGGATAGATTCCCAGCACCCATATGGTGGCTACGAACTGTCCTTGACTCCAGTTCCAGGGGAATCTGAAGCCCTCTTCTGACCTTCATGGCATTGCACAACATGGGTGCACTCACGTACATGCAGGCAATATACTCATACACATGAAATAAAAATAATAAATGAAATATTTTTAAAAATAGAGAGCATGAAATCTGGCTGTGGACAGTACAGCGAGGGTGGAGATAAGGGAGGGGGTCTGGATATGATCAAAATACATTGTATGACATTCTAAAAAATAAAAATCAATAATTGTTTTAAAAAGAACCTTTGGTGGTTCATGCCTTTAAACCCAGCACTCAGGGATTCAAAGTCAGACTGGTCTACACAGTGAATTACAAGCCAGCTGGGGTTACAGTAGACTTTGTCTCAAAGAAAAAAAAAACCAAAACACATGTGTGTGGACATGCATAAAGAGATAAGAACACAACCTCGAACTCAGGTATTGTTCCTAGATGCCATCTACGTTCTTGGCTTTGAGACAGGTCTCATAATGGTTTGGATCTCACTGGGTAGTCTAAACTTGCTGGCCAGTGAAGCCCAGGGATCCACCTGCCTCCACCTCCCCCAACACTGGGATTACAAACAAGCATCACCTTGCCTGGCTTTCTTTATGTGGGTTCCAGGGGTTGAACTCAGTCCTCCTGTTTGCAAAGCAAGCACTTCAGACCCACAGAGTTGTCTCCCCAGGTGCAGCCTTCCCAAACAACACTTAAGTGTGAGTTTGCTGAAGTGTGAGATGTGATTTCTAGTATTTTTTTTTTTCTTGTTTCTTTGGTTCATTTTTATTTTTCTCACATATTTCCCATCCCCAACCAGCCTGAAGAGCATTACATGGCAGGCTGAGAATGACGTTTTTACAACAGAGTAATAACCTAATTACCCTCTGCTTACTAAGGGCTCCTTTTGACAGGTGTCAACTAGATTTAAGTGGTTGGCTGCTGGTTTTTTGTGTTTTTTTTCCCCTTTTCTATTTTTTTTCTACATTGTCATGTCTTGAAGTAGGGTTAAATGCTGACATCCCTTTGTGCTTAACTAGTGATAACTATCAAAGAAATGCATAAATTACAGCTCTGATTGCACTAAGCCTAGGAGGCTCCTCTGCTTATAATGA
>NW_008360332.1:4796638-4819280 GCF_000622305.1 Nannospalax galili
TTCCACATGGTCCCTTCCTGCTTTTTTAGTAACTAGTAGAAGTGTACTATTCCACCTGGTTATTTATTATTATTATTATTTCTTGTATGAACTAATTCCAAAATTCTTTTCTGGTCTTTTTTTTTTTTTCTTTAGATGGACTCCCAGTAGCCCCAGCTGGCCTGGAACTCACTATGTAGACCAGGCTGGCCTTGAACTCACAGAGTTCCTCCTGCTTCTGCCTTCTGAGTGCTGTATGCTTTTAATTCAAGAATTCTTTTTATCAAAGAAAATATTCTTCATCAACTAGGGAGCACACAGTATTTTTTAGACCATAAATTGTTCTTAAGAAAATCTTAGCTGAGTCAGAAACCCTAGGTAGTAAATGTGTATTTGTAAGAGAGAAAGAAAAATTGTCTGTTTGATGACATTCCTTTCAAATCTGATAGACATTTTGCTGTCAATCCTTAACACAAACTCACCTAGACAAGCAAACAAGCAAGCTGCCACACAAACACCCTTGCCACCTCCTTGACCAACAGCTGTGAATGACAAAATATGCCCATCTCTCCCCCATGGTGTTTCCTTGCTGTTTATAGGCAGAGAATGTAATTTCATGATAGAATGTTGGAAAATGACCCCTTGTAGTGACGGAATTTACATAAATAAATGCTGATAGTATAAAACAGATAATATGTTGTTGGTGTCATCACAATAAGTTGTCTCCTACTAACATAGATTCGAAGTTGGAAGCACACAATTATGCAAATCAAACTAATGTCAGTTGCTCATTACTGTCATGGATGGTGGTAAAGGCTAGAACTTATCCTCCATAGATAGCTCAAGGCTGGGCCACAGGCCAAAATGTTTGGTTTTGCTGACATAGTAACTGAGTCAACAAAAATAGGATATCATAGTAATATATCAGAGGGATCCCCATCAGGGCAGACCTGAAGCTTAATGGACTGTGAATCCTGTGTCTGTGTGGAGCAATCCTGTGCTATTGACCCATAGTACGTTGGCTTCCACATTTGCAGATTCTATAGAAACAGATCACAGAAGCAATTTCTTTCAGACCTGAAATTTCTGTGAGACATTCTATTAGTTTTTCCTGAAACAGATGATATGACATTTATAAACACTTAAATAATGTCAGTATTCCAGAATACTTTGGAATACCTGCCCCTGTGGAATCCAGGCTTGTCCTGTGTTCTCATCACGACACAGGAGATGTTTGCCAACAGCGGAATGTTCATTTGTCATCTAAGTGTCTTTTTTTTAACCATACAACTGCTATTTCTAAGAGAATAGTTAACTCCTGAGGGGAGGTAATGGATCCTTCTATTTTTCACACAGGCCAACCTAAGAGCAAATGAGACCCCGTGAAGAAAGTTAGTGGCACAGCGGTTGGCATTCACCAGTTAGGTTACTCTTCTCTCTTCTGTGTGGTGGACCAACACCACCAGTAGACTCAGTCTACACTCTATCTGTGCCTTTCTACTTCCACGAACTTGCTGTTATTCACACCAGGAAGTATGTACCTTGTTCCTTGGTTCTGAGGTCACATGACTTGCCTTAGTGAGTGGACATAAGCCATGGTGGCTGAAGCAGAGACAGTGCAGTGCTTGCACATTGCCGTGTCTGAGTAGGCTGCTCCACCACTGCTTAGTTAGGACCTGTCTGACTTTGTATGTGGAGAGGAGGGATGCGGGATGCGGTGTCACTACACCAGCAAGCAGTTCAGTACCTGAACAAAAAGCTTGACTCCTAAATTTAGTTTTTAAGAGTGGGCTAGAACTCAAAGGACACTCATTGCCCAATATATCTCGAAGCCTTCTGTTTCCTAGAACTGTGCTGATGGAACTCTGTCTTGGAACTGTGTCCTGGAGTCAGGCCCCACCCATAATTTTATGCAAAATGGCTTTTCCAGCTTCAACTGGGGAGTCCAAGCTTGGCTCTACCCTTATCTTAACAGACCATCCTGCCTTTTCATCCTCAATTCTAGAATAGCTCAATAACCCAAGATCAAGCGTCCTTCCCAATCTTCACTGTGTGCAATGACGCTGGTGTGCTGCCTTTCAGTGCTTTGATATGTTAATTCACAAGCATACCCACATTGATTCATCATCTTTTGGGGTGAAATACCAAAGTGAAGTTGCCAAGGAAATGTCATCAGGTGCCCAGATCCAACAACACATGGTCATTGAGTTTGCCAAGGTTAAATAAAGCTCATTAGTTCAGATTCTGTCAATGGAAGAGAGTTGAGTTGTTCTATTAATACTAATCTAGGAGGTCAGTCAACAACCAGCCAATCTTCAGACAGCTGAGGGCTTCAGAGCTGAGCCAAATACCTGAGACCAGTTTACATCACCTTCCCACAGATTAGGAAGTACTGAATGGTTTAAAGTCCTGAGTTTTATAGGGTCTACTAAGTGGTTTTATAGTGTGAATGGAAAACTGGAGAATTGTCACAAAGGCTTCATGGGATTAGAAAATGCAAGGGAAATATACTCCATAAGTAATGGAAACGTTTATTTATTTGATCACCAGACAAAGTGACACCATGAAAAGAAAAAGAAATCAAGCCACAATGAGATAACCTTCTTACCTCACTAGAATGACTAGAATCAAAGACACATGGCAGCCAATGGGAGCACTGATTAGGACAATTGAAGGAGACATGCACGGCTGGTAGAGGACAGTCACTCTAGCAGACTCTCAAAATCTAAATAGCAATTTTCTTAGATATGTGCCCAAGAGAAACACAATCCAAAGTCCACATAACACTTGACACAAATGTCCAGAAGACCATTACAGAAATGGCTGATAAGAGCAAACAGCTGAAATATTGATCAACTGATAAATTAATAAAGGATACTTAGTATCTCCATACAATTAAATGTCATTCAAAACTAGAAAATAATGGAAAACTGACAGATGTGATATTATAAAGATCCTGAAAATGTTTTTCTAATTGAAAAAATCTAGTCACTGAAGACCACAAAGTGTATGATTCCATTTATATAAAATGTCAGAATAGATACACCTAAAAAGAAAACAGATTGATAATTGCCTGGAATTGGGGCAAAGGTGGAAGGCACAAGAAGTAATTAGTGTAAAGAGTTTCATTTTGGGTAATAAAAACATAAAATTAGATCATGATGATGGGTCCATAGCTCCCTGACTACATTATAGCTCATTTAATTGTCCACTTTTAATGGGTAATTTTTATGAAGTATGAATTACATCTCAATAAAGCTATTAAAAATGTTGAGACTCTTAAAATGCATATCTGACCAAAGTATGGCTCTAACTTGGTCTTCGCTCTCTCACTGTCTTTCTCTTTCCCCCCTCTCCCTTCCCCTCTTTTCCTCCTTCCCTAGACCTTAGCTATTCTTCAGCTACCTCACAGACATGTGGGTATTGATTGGAAGATTGTTATAAAACAAACCCTCTTAGCATTATTTCTTTGGACTGCATGTTTATCTACTACACTTGACACATTAAAACACTGAAGTAATGGAGAACATTTGACAATCACTCCTAGGCACAGAAATTCACAGTGTCTTTCTGTCTACAGTACTCACTCATGTGCCCCCTGGTCTGACTGAGCTGCATAAAGGAAAGGACATCTTTTGTCATTTCTTAGGATTCTGAAGTCAAAGTCAGCTTCCATGCTAGACTTCAGCTGTGCCAGGCACTCTGAGATGCTCCTCACTTATCTCCATTGCTTCTTCTCCAGCAGCATGTGTCATGATGAGCTTGTCTTGTCATGTTACATTGAGTAACAGCATAGCCTGTCACCCACCCTGCTTCATCTGGTATTTCTTCCCTTCCCCCCACTGTACCTTCTTTTCAGGTCTTTATTGGTTTGCCTGATTTACCTCTTTCTTAGATTGGGTCACTTGCTTCTGCTTTTACATTCCTCCAATCCACCCTTCTACCTGTCTGCAAAATCTGGATTATGAAGTGAATATCCTGACCCTCGCCCACCCTTACACAAAATTCCCACTGGCTTTCTGCTGTCCCATGGAGATCTCCAGTCCAGATGTGGCAGTTGCCTACTCTCTTGGGCTTCCGAGAGGGAAGAAATAAAATGGAACACAGTGACAGACACGCAGCCAAAGTTTATTTTTAGCAAGCAAGAACACAAAATCAAAAGTATGCTCTGCACGACAAGAGCCCCCAGAGCCAAGTAGTAACAGCTGCCTCCAGAGCTGGACTTAAAAGTTTTGGTCAATCATCTTTCTGGCCCTTATCCTTATGGTAGTCCTCTTCCCAGGCCAGGTGGAGATTTTCTTGGAAATTCTTTTAACTCACAACACAATCCAGTCTGTTATAATTAAATTTATGAGATGCAAGAATATGTATGAGGGGTTAAATACCCAAAGTTGATCTAAGGCAATTTCAAAGACTACCTGCATTTGCCTCATGGATATGAGCTTTTCTGAGATCAGTGGAACTGACTGAGATCAGTTCATTATTTATTCAGAACTAGCAAGTAGACAACCTTGTCAGCTGGCATCCAACCTTGGTGACCAGTGGCCCAGAGGAAAATCCTTTTTCTCTTCATTTTTATTTCTTCTTTTTTGTAGCAGTGAGCCTATAGATTGTATATCTATACCATATAGCCTACAGACATCTCTATCTAAAACACCTGTTCTATAGTGTTCTTTACTAAAAATAAATTTTGTTGTATAAATTGAAGATGTAAAGCATGCTGGGATGAGATACTTACAGAGGGTAAAAAGGTCACTACTTTGAAGGAAATTAACACCTTCATCATTACACATCTTTTCTTCGGCAAGAACAACTGAAAGGTGCTTATGTAGCATGAACCACAAATATAGTATAAATTCATTACATATATATATATATATATATATATATTCTTTATACTGTACATCAGATAACACTTGCTCATTCTGGGCTATAAGTGTGTCTATGTTCTTGATTTTGGAATTTTTTTAGACAGAGTCTCACAGTGTAGCTATGGCTGGCCTGGAACTCCCTATGCAGACCAGGCTGATCTTGAACTCACAGCAATCCACCTGCTTCTGTCTCCAAGCACTGGAATTAAGGGTGTGCACTACCACGCCTGGCTTGAGTTTAGATAAATCTTTGCAAAAGGTCATAGTGTTAGGTACATGCATATTTTCCACAAAACTGTCTGCACTTATAACCCTATGATGCTGGATCGTAAGCTACTCTAGAGTAGGTGCTATGGTTGAACTTTAAGGGTCCACCAAGAGCTCCTGCTTTGAAGACATAGCATTAGGCTTGATCAGTGTTAGGAGCTGTGGAAATGCCTTGGAAGATGGGGCCCACTGAGAGGAAATTAGGTCATGAGAATATGTCCTTACTTCCTCTCTCTGTTTCCCGGTCTCCGTGAGGTGAGTAGCTTTGCTCTGGCCATGTGTTCCACTTGTACGATCCGTGAAGATCTGCCTAACAAGAAACACAAAGTGACGAGAACAAAATACCATTGACCAAAACTTCTTAAACCAGGAGTCTAATAAAATCTTTTCTGTTCATCTCAGGTACTTTGTTACAGTGCAAAGAAGGTGATAAACAACTGTAAACTAGCCTTCTCCTAACCTGAGTACTTTGCACCGTTTCTGATACACAGTAAGAAATCAATAAATATTTTCTAAATCTGTGCTTAAAACCATGTAGAGAAGACTAGATTTTCGGTGAATTCCGAATGCCCTTTGGTAAACTCCAGCCTTGTGCCTCTCATCAGGAATCTAAGGATGAGAACATGCAATGGCAAGTGTTGTAAAAACACAAGATCAGGTGACTCTTAGTCTCTTTCACCCCCGATTTCTTGCCTATCCCAGCATGCCCATCAAGCATTCTCTCCCAGCTGATGGTAGATACTGTTGAGCATCTGGTGGACACTAGCTTAAATGTGGCAGCTTTTACCTCTTTTTCAAAATGGTTGGCGATTAATAGCTGAAGTGATGAACCCCAGAGGGAACTTCAGGTTTTCAATCAACCCAAAATCAGTTTCCCCATTCCCATTACCCACTAAAGAACTGCAAAGATGTTTTCCCTCGACTTTGAACCACCACTTGGGTTTACAATCCACTTGCCTGTGGTTTAGAAACTGAACATGTCAGCATTCCTTTTTACTGCCTCCCTGTAGCAGCAAATGTGTTTTGTTCTCTCCTTTCAAAAGTGAAGATTGTATTTTAAAAATCACTCTCTTACCCTGGGGAACCACTCACTCCTAACGCCCTGACAGGCTATGAGGACCTCAAAATTAAGAAAGATGTCCAGAAACGTGAGTTTGTACAGAAAAGGCTAGAAAACCAACCAGACACGTAATGACTCAGTTACATGCCTGGCTTCTGTCAGGAAAAATGTGTGTCTGGATTTTGAGGCTCATAATAGACATGTACAGCTAACTGACTTTTATCTTGCCTCTGTCATATTGATCTATCAGTGAATCTATAATAGAAGATAGGGGCTTGGAACAGTACAAAGTAATAACCATTGAGATGGATAGCCTGAGCAAAAATATAGTTTCATGGGGACACTTAGTGCAAAGAACTGTAGATTCATGTCAAGGGGGCATAAGTATCCCCTTCAAAGCCAACTGTTAAAAACACCTAGTGCACAGTTGACCTGCCTTCAGAATATGATATGTTTCTGTATTGATTTTTCAGAGTTTCAAAACAACAGGAAATAGCCAAGTGAAAGTTTCTTTGCAGAGCACTAAAAGTAATTTACCTTCTTCCTTTGATTTCAGCTTCAGATTTTGTTTTATGGTTCAAAGTACAAGTGCTTATTTTAAAAAATTCATTTCTGACTTATGGTAGAAAGCAGCACCAAAGACCAAGGAAGTGTGAAGCAAGAAATGAGCCACGAAATGAAACACAACAACCCCCCCACGCACACACAAATTGCATTAATAGAGTTAGCGGTTTGTCGTTAGAGAATGGTGTTTATCTTTTAAGCACAGACCTTTGATGGGAAGGATTTTCCTGTTACCTGAGTATTGTGAAGAGATTGGAGAACCTATAAAATGCTCTGTAGGATCTCTTTAGAGTCTCCTGTATTTGGCTTATGAAATTCCATCTTTTCTACAACTTTTTGCATGAGAAAATACAGGTCCTATTAAAATTCCACTTTTCAAGACAGAAGCAAAACAGTTCACTTTCCAGTGCAATTTGATACCACTGGCACATTATTCTTGAATGACAGGTGCTGAAGATGGCTCAGTGTTAATACTCTACAGTTCCTACCTGGATTTCTTTTTATCTCTAAAGATCACGTGCTTTAGAGTCACATGCATTTGCTTAGACAGTGTATGGAGAGGCAGGAAACACATTTTAGCTTATTCAGTGCCGAAATTTGATATTTGTTCCCACTGGTTTCTTAGGGTGTTTTTTCTTTTTCTTGATTTATTTATTTTTATTTTATTGTGTGAGTGTATTGCCTACGTGTATGTAAGTGCATCAGTGTTATACAGTACCTATGGAGGACAGAAGAGGGTATTGGATACCCTGGAACTGGAGTTATGGGGTTATAGATAGTTGTTATCTGCCATACAGGTGCTGGGAGCAAGCACAGTCAGTGTTCTTAACCTCCAAGCCATCTCTCCTCCTCCTCTTCCTCCTCCTCTTCCTCCTCCTCTTCCTCCTCCTCTTCCTCCTCCTTCTCCTCCTCGTCCTCCTCTTCCTCTTCCTCCTCTTCCTCCTCCTCCTCCTCCTTCTCCTCCCCGTCATCTTCCTCTTCCTCCTCTTCATCCTCCTCTTCCTCATCCTCCTCTTCATCCATCATCTTCCTCTTCCTCCTCTTCATCCTCCTCTTCCTCATCCTCCTCTTCATCCTCCTCCTCCTCCTCCTGCTCCTCTTCCTTTTCCTCCTCCTCCTTCCTCTTGCTTGAGGAAGTTGTAGTCTTTAGAGTGATGGCACAAAGCAGATGTCACACACAAAAGAAGTTATTACTGAATGTTTTAGCCCAGGCACAAAATGGACAAGGTTAAGGAAAGCCAAGGCAGATAAGGCTGACATTCTGGAGGCTCCCAGCTACTTAAGTCTGAACCACAAAGAGAGGTTTGGTAAGTTGATGAGCTCTGAGTCCGAAGGGAGTGCTGTCCAACTGGAGCTGTGACCAGTGGGAAAGGGACTCCGACAAGGCTGTCCCTGAGTGAGAGCAGATGCACCCCATCGGAACTCATTCTTCTCTCATTCCCCCTGCTTTCTTACAGGGCTTCCCCAAGCCCCAGAAAGACAGAGAAAAGAATTCTAGTTTCACAGTTCTGTCACGTCAATGTTCCAGAAAAGAGGAAGGAGTGAAACTACAATGAGCTATAAGAACAACTTGGAAATGATGCGCTCTTGGGGTATATATAGTCATGTTCATTTTAGATATGTTATTCTGTGTTCACGAAATCAGTTTTACAATCATTGTGCAACTATAGAGAAAAAGACGGGTGCTAGCAGCAAAGCTCCCATGTGAGTCAGGGTTGGAGAGAACCTTAGGGGTTAAGAGAGCATACTGCTTTCACAAAACACTCCAGTTAGTGCCCAGCAGCAGTGTCTGGCAGCTCACAACTATCTGTAACTCCTACTTCAGAGGATCTGACACCCTCTTTTGGACTCCACTGGTAACTGCACTCATATGCATATACCAATGCCTGTATATATAGGCATGCAACATGCACACGTATACACACAGATACATGCACTTAATTAGAAATAAAAATACATCTTCAAGAAAATATTTTAAATAACAAAAATACAACTTTTTTCATGTATGCCTCTGTGTGTGTGTGTGTGTGTGTGTGTGCTATCCCTTGATTAAGTGGGCTATACACCTTTAAGAATTATGAATTCAAAGCAACAATATCTATAAGCATCATAGAAGCTATTGCTAAAGATCCTGAGAATTAAAAATTGAGCAAAACTAAACAAAGTACACACACACACACACACACACACACACACACACACAAAGAGATGAGAGTCAGGTAACCTCTGCCACAGACTTCTCCGCAAATACACCATTACAGCAAATACAAACACACTAACAACAATCTTAGGAGATGTTGAAAGGAATCATCTCTTCCTCACTTCCTCCATTCTACTCCCACTCCATTTGCTTTTAGTTTAGATTTTGGAAGTACATAAGTAGTTTATAAGAAAAATAAGAGGAAAGTAGGATTTTCTTTAAAGGTATTTGATCATAAACTGACTTTTAAAATAATGTGTTGTAGCTGTAAAAAAAAATCAATCACATGTTTGCTAGAACAGAATTAAAATGTTTATGAACTCTAGGCTATTTTTTAAAACCATACCATTATAAAGAGGGCATTTATTGTAAACATTTAAATCTGTTATGTATTAGATGTGGATTACAGTATTTCTACATTGTGTTGGGTTTTTTTTTTAATTCCATAAATGTTTTCATTGTGGCTTCTGCAATCAGCTTGTCTGGGTTGGAAGATTAGAATATCACAGGATCTCACTTGAAATATGCAAATTTATATATTTTCATTAGGAAAGTGACACCACAGTTGGCTTGAAAATTTACACTCTATCCAGAATTCAGGTTTTATGTTACACATATTGATGATGTTTTAAAGAAAAAGCAACAACTTCCCTACACAGGTAAACTATCCATTATTAATCTAACTCTAGATCTGAATTTATAATAATTCAAGTGCAAAAAGTAGCCTACTGACAAAACACTCTCTGAAGATTTCCAGTCATTGGAGAAATACTTATAGCTTTTCAAGTCTATTGGGATGGTTGATTCACATTGCAGAAAAAAATAATATGCTGCCCAAGTGCCCCCGCCCCCGGCATGTGCTTTCTCTGTTTATCTCTCATTTTGACATAAGGCTACACACACACATATACACACACACGCACATGCACACACACTCACACGTACAAGCAACACTGAGCTAGGGAAAGACTGATGATAAAAGTTGAGATTTAAAATCAGAATATCATTATTCAACTCTGATTCTAATTATGGTCTTAAACGTACCTCTTTCTATCAACTACTTGTTTTTCTCGTGCAAGAAACCCATTTTCTACTATACGTTTTTTACATTTGTAATTCCCTGATTTCTCTTTGTGGTTACCAACCATTACTCATTTGCAGCTTGACCCACCCTTTGACTGTGATAACTTGTCCCCTTTAGAGCTCAGCTTTGTTGTCTTTCTTTAGTAACCCTCTCTTATTTCCAAGCCCAGTGCTCAACTCCAACCTCTTGAAGTCAGCATACATCACTCTGCTCTCCCACTGCCTTGGGCTTCTCTGTTACTTTGTCACTAGATCAAGAATAGCAACTTGTTAATCTTTGTATTTCTAGAATTTTATCCTGTGTGGCACACAGAAGTTCAGAACAAATTGTGAATCTTGAGCAGGTAACAGGAATCAGTTTAACAGGTAAGTCCTAGCCTCATGTAAACTTTTATCATTCCATAAGTCAAATAAGAAAAATAAATAAAACACCAAGGCCTTTAGTAAGATGCCTAAACAAATGATAGAAAAGTTGAGTGGAAATCAGTCCAAAATTATCCAACCTGTGTTTCCTCCTCCGTCATGTTTCTTCTGCAGCTAGCACTCCAAGCCCATTTCTAGAAATGGAGCTAGAAAAACTGCATATCTCACAGAGCTGATAAAGAGGCAGAAGAGAACACGTTGGCTAATAAGACAAGACAAAGTAATAGAAAAGTCTCTTGTCTTTACTTTTAAGGAGGAAAATATCTTTAAATAGCAGCAGATAAGTGATTCCTAGGAATCACCTAGGACTCTTTCCTAAACCAAAGCTTTTGTTAGAACCAGCCAGCTGTATGCAGTCTCCTTAAATTCATCTCCCTTGCGTGGAATAAGCACAGTTGCTCCCCTGGAGTTCCCATGTGCTGACTGACACTGACAAGCAAAGTACAGACTGAGATGATAGTGAAAAGGCAAGACTGAGGGGAAGGCTGGGTCTAAATGCCTTCAGCTTACAGTTTAAAAAGACAGGAAACCCGGGAGAGTAAAGTTCAATTGCCCTCTCGTTAGCGCTAATTAGCAGAGTGAAAACCGTATATAACAAAGGATACCTTATTGTTTGTTGTTGTATTTCAACAATTGAGATGAATCGTCTAAGTAGTTACCAGAACAGCAAACAATTTGTCCAGAAACAAATGCATACGGTTTTAGCACTGCTTTTTGGAGCAAATAGTGAGTTAGAGAAGTTCTGTAAGTTTAATAATAAGAAAGAAAATTTGAGCAAACACATAACATTCAGTTATCCAAAAGTAATAAAACCTGGCACCTCCTATGGAAATTAGCACAGATGGCATTTTTGCAAATGCGAGTTATGAATCAATTGTATTTTCCAAAGCTCCAGGTTATAAACCCAAAAACCATTTTTATTTTTTTGCCTTATTTTTTATGTATATGACTGTTTTGCCTGCGTGTATGTTAGTGCACCCTGTGTGCAGTGCCCATAGAGGTCATAGAGGGCGACCCCCCCCAAACTGGAGTTATAGACAGTTGTTACCACCATGTGACTGCTGGGATCTGGACCCTGGCCTCTAGAAGAATAGTAAGTGCTTTTTACCTCTGAGCCATTTCTTCAGCTCCAAAAGATTTTTTTTTTTTGAAGTATGCTTATACACGTGTACATGTATATAAGTACATGTAGTTGTGCACATAAGTGCAGGTAGCCTTGAAGACCAGAGGCATCAGAACTCCCTGGAGCTAGAGTTATAGATGGTTGTGAGCTACCCAATGAGGTTTCTGGTACTAGAACCCAGGTCCTCTAGAAGAGAAGCACGTACTCTTTACCACTGACCAACCTCTCTAGCCCTTTAAAAAATGTTTTTAGCTATTTATTTTTATTTTATACATATGAATACAATGCCCATAGAGGCCAGAAGAGGCCATTGGATACCCTGGAACGGGAGTTAAGGACAGGTGTTAGCTGTGATGTGGGTGCTGGGAACTGATCCTGGATCCTCTCTAAGAGCAGCCAGTGCTCTTAACTGCTGAGCCATCTCTCCAGTCTCTAAAGAATATTTTGTTGTGTTTTTTGCTTAGACATGTACCACAATGCCCTGCTGAGAAGCATTGTTTCATATCAATAGAATCTACTCCTAACAAGTTAACTCCTAGTAAGTCTGATGAGGGTCTAACAGGGCTGATTTGGGAGCCTGTAATCACAGCCTCACATCTGTGTTCTCACATGACAGGATGAAGCCCACCCTTGCACCAGTGTTGAAATAGAGGTCCTTTCTCCCCTTGCCCACCCCTCATATCCATAACTTAAAGAAATGACTTATGCACCCTGAGGAAGGTCCTGGTTTTGCTTCCCAGTGCGGCACACATTTTTTAAATCAAAACTTTAAAATAAGGGCTAAAGACATGACTCAGTGGTTAAGAGCATTTGCCACTCTTGAAGAAAACCAGGGTTCAGTTCACAGAACCCACATTGGGTGGCTCACAACTGCCTGTAACTCCAGCTTCAGGGAATCTAATAATGCCCTCTTCTGGGCTCCATGGATACAAACATGGTGCACATACATACACACACACACACACACACACACACACACACACACACGCACAAATAAAATTATCATTTTAAGATTTACAATAAAGGATCGGAGTGGAGTTTTGTGAGGCAGAGTGCTTAGACTGAATGCAGGAGCTTGGATGACATGGGGCCCTTTAGTCGGGGGAGGGGTCAAGCATGGGGGAGGGAGAGCAAATGGGCCTGAGTTCTGCTTCCATTCTCATTATAAAGCCATCAGTAGCTTTCACCTGATTTTCAGTCATTTTCTATCTCCTCTAACCAAATTCCCAGCCAACTCAGATGGGTTGGCCTTGAAGATCACTTTCTCCAACTGAATTCTTTCTTTCTTAACCGGCATTTTGTGGTTGAACAGATGAATGCCAGATGTGAGAAGAATAGTTCACATTCATAGGGAATGAGGTCCTGGCTAATTAAGGGAAAGATACCATTGCTTTCTGGCTCTGAATACCAAGATTGCATTTCCTAGGCTTGAGAGGGAATGGGGAAATTTAACAAAAGCCATACGGAATACTTCCTGGGTCACCAAGAAGGTCACAACATGAAAACACCATTTGGTCTCCTGCCCAGGGCCGTATGCTTCCTCAGCATTTGGTCTCATGGGCATCCTCCACATCACATCACGCCTTCCAGGATGCTTAGACCAGTGTTGGCACCAACCTATTTTATCTCACTTCTCTAGTGGGAGGGGAGGGGAGGACACCAGTAGCAGATTCTCTAGTTAATTAGACTAAGGAAAAAGCAGTGAAGAGGGAAAGGAACAGGATGAAAACGGACATGCCTAATATCCACCCAGGAAGTGATCACAGTGCTCCAGGAAGAGAGAAGGAGACACTGGAGGGAGAAAAGGCCCAGCTTTTTAAGGCTGTGAGAACATGAACAACTCCTTCACAGCTCAGTAATTCTCAAGAGCTTGCTAGCTTCTCTTAGGTCTCATGCAACTTGGTCTTCCTGAGAGTATTGCTTCAAGGGCTAACTTCCCACTTTCTGGCACAGCAAAAATCCTTAATGAAGTGCCCGGGGGGAAACTCCTTTCCTTCTTTGCAACTGTTTCTTAATAAAATTCAATTACATAAAATGAGAAGGGAATTGAGGAAAGAAGCCTGATTTTTTTTTTTTTAAATCATCATCGCAAAAGCCATGCTTTTAACTGGCCAAAAAGTTTTCCTTTAAGATGCCCCACTTTGGGCAAACTTGGAAAGCAATCACACTGACCAGTGAGAATGCACTAACCTTTCCAGTGTCACAGCATGTCCAGAGATGAAAATGTGCCAGACAAACACATCACAAGCCAGGCCTAAGCCTCACTGAATATGCGGATTCCCAAATCAAAGTCCAAGAGTTAATCATTCTTTTCTCTATGATTAAAAGCAAATGATTGAATAATAGTTTGGAGTTATTATATTGCTCTGTATTCTCAATTTCACTGTCTCATTTATGATTATTTGGGGGATGTTTAATTGGGACAAGGCTTCTAGACAGATCTGAGGTATAACCAGTAGTCAAAATATCCTCAGATCTATTAAATTCTGCTGAGACCATGGGGACTTGAACATACTCACAACCCTGTAATTTGGTGAATGAACTGGAGAAAAACAATGTCCATTATCTCAGGGGAAGTACCCAAGGAAAGACTTGGGGATTTTATAGAAAGTGCTCCTGTGTGCAAATGCATCAATCCATTCTGAATGCTTAAGTGAATCTGAGTCTCTGTGTTGACCAGACAGTAAGTTTCTTAGACAGCCCACTCACTCCTATAGACCCTGTCACAGATTCTTTTTCCTGCTTTAGAATCTACTGGACTGCTATGAAATCAAACTCCATTGCTTGGAACAACAGTAAAAGAAACCAGCATCTTATGCTTTGTTCTTTTATGGGCCTCTGCAAACCCCCAGAAACAGGTGTTTTAGATTAGACTGCCCAAGGCCAGCGGGGCCTGGCTTTATTGTACTTTGGTAAATAACAGTCACTGTTGTCATCAGAGTTTTCCACACTTCCAGAAAATGTCACTAGCCACATGTCAGCAGGGTTCTTTGTCTAATTTCTACAGCTAAGGTGGCAAGAAGGTTATTAGAAGTAATAGCAAATTTAAACTTTTATTAGCAGTAAACTGCAGAAGCTAATGGTGATGCCAACACTAGATAAAATCATTGTCACAGTTAATTCTGAATTCCTTATTTCAAGCTTAATAATAGGAAACTCAATGGAAAGGATATTACACGCCCCATATCACTCATGAGTGCCGCAGGCCTGAGTAACTTGTTATTTTGCTCATGAGTGAAATAAAATGCAGATTATACTGCCTGCTCTCAGGGGCATTGTTTTAATTGAGGGTGTATGCATGGTGATGAGGGGAACACAAGGAGCTTCTCATTTCTGTAAATGTTATAAGAACGTTGTTGATATCTGTGATTCTGTGTATTACCTTTGTGGTAGTTGTGTGTGTGTGTGTGTGTGTGTGTGTGTGTGTGTGTGTGTGTTCTTAAAGTTATCTTTGTTCCAGATGCAGAGAAATGAGAGTAAGCTGGGGAGAAATAAGGGCAGTTTTGGGTGCTTCTGTGTTTCTGCAAAAATGCTTCCTCAGCATTCTAGGGCCTTTGTCTGTAGCTGCTCAGTTGACAGAGGCAAACAACGGACTATTTGTGTTGCTCTGTTTGTCTCATGTGTTGTATGCCAACACACACACACACACAGAGGGAGGGAGAGAGAGAGAGATAGATAGATAGATAGAGAGAGAGAGAGAGAGAGTCATTCCACTAACTCTGATACACACTCCCAACCAGGAATAAATAATACAAGATATCCACCTTCATGATTTCTTTATATTTACTAAGAAAATAAGTGTTTCCATGAATCACGAACACAAGGGACTTTGTCCCTTTGCTAAAGTATGTTACACTTTCCTTTCAAACAAGTTGAAGTGATTTTGAATCCTCTGCCACAAATCATTCATATGTGCAGCCCTGGGAATCACATGTGCATTCCTGCTTTAAGGGAGCCTTCCGTGGGCTTGACAGGGACTGTCTGGGATGACACAGGTCAAACTTCAGCTAGCAGTATGTGTGTGCATGGAAGCAGTCATTTTGAGAAAGTCTATTCACTTTGAAGTTGAAATCCCGATGTCCATAGCTGTGATCATTTTTTGTTTCTCTAAGTTTCAATACACTCTTTGAAATATTTGTCTGATGATACACAGTTTTGACAGGAGTACCTATAATTCAAGGTTTTGGGGCAATTAGCACTTTATGGCAATTTGACTACATGTAAAGGTGGGGGGTTAAAACCCTTACCATTGTAGCCAGACTGCCCGACAAAGGCTTTAAATAAATTAAGGAGCATAAACGGGTGGGTAGGACACGTCAGATATCTGCTTTATTTTTCAAGTTTATAAAATAGACAAGATCTGAGTTCAAAATCTTCTATTGTGTAAGCCTAATCCTTATTAACAGGGGAAATTCTCCCTCATATTGCAAATGCTGATTGGTTCGGTTAAGACTGCACGAGAGGACGGATGGTTTCATCTCCATGATTTCTCCATTGCCGTTCTCTGCCTCATAGTGCAGCTTGTGGGCTTTGTCCTTTAGATGGCATTTCCCTTTATTCAAAACTCCAAGCTGTGAATTTATTGAGAAATGTGCATGCTCACAATAAGATGATGCCATTACTAATAAAATGAAACACGGTATTCCTAAATTAGAAACACTCTAAATTCCAGGAATGATTATTACCAAGAAGGAGAGGAGCCTCACTTGTAAACGTGTGCAACTTCCCATGACTGACATGGATGTGGGTGCAGGCCTGTTCCTCTCCACTTATCCCTGTTCATGTACCATTCTTATCTTTGAAAAAGAATATTGTATTGTGACACTTGAAATCCTTTTTTTATTAAAAAAAAAAAAGAAAGAAAGCTGTCAGCCAGTTAAACATGGTATTACGATTTCATCTTTTTTTGTTGTTTTATTTTGCACCTACGAATTTTAGAAAACCACCAGTCCTTTCCAAAAGACATTTTTAATGAATTGTCATACCTAATTTTGCATGGATGCCAGGATGTCTGGCTGCGCCTATCTTGAGTCCCTTGGGATCTGTAGAGATTTTTAATGGTCGTGAGAAATTGCTTTTTACTGTGGATTATGGAACTGTCTTCTATAATGGCTCTCCATTTTCTTGATTTTGTAAATGTTTTGTGAAATCATTGAAATCTTTTGATGATCATCTTAACCTAGGAAATTCACATTTTAAAATTAAATGATTATAATTTGTGAAATTTTCATGACAGTTTAAATATTATATCTTAAACTTGGTATCATCTTCATGGAAGCAAGAGACATGGTATTTCCATCATTTTATGAAATTTACCATTTATTCAAAAATAAGTCCACAGGCTGTCATCATTATGCTACAAGCATCACCTGGTTATTAAATGTGTAATGTGTGTGCTTCTTAAAATTTATATATTGCCATAAAACTATAGTTTTGCCACAGAGACAGCAATGAATAAAACTACCCCAAACCTGTGCCCCACGGAATTTACATTGTAGTATAGAGATACAATGAGAAGACATATAAGGTATTGGTTAATGACATATGCTACGCAGAAAAACAAAACAGGGAAGGATTCTTTGAAAGGACAACACTTGGGTAAAAGCCAGGGAAGGGAATAAGGAGACTAAGGACTAGAGACAATCTTCTAGGCAGAGAACCACAACGGTGAAAGGTTCCCAACAGGACAATTTCCACAGTGTTTAAAGAACATCAAGGGATAGCCTAGACAGCTTCAGTTGTCAACTTGACACACCTGGGAAGATGGAACCACAATTGAAGAATTACCTGTTTCAGGTTGGCCTGTAGGCATATCTGTGAGCCATCTTTCTTGAATGTTGATGATATACAAGGGAACCAGCCCAATGTGGGTGGTGCTACCCCTGGGCAGGTGGTACTGGGTTGTATAAGAAAGTAGGCTGAGCACTGGCAAGAATTGCAGGCCCATAAGAAGCATTCTTCCATAGTCTGTGCTTCAGTTCCTACCTCCAGTTTCTTGACCTGAGTACCTGTCTGGCTTCCCTCAGTGATGGATTGTCACCTGAGTGTTGTAAGGTGAAATAAACCCTTTCCTCCACAAGTTGGTTATGATCAGTGTTTTATCACAGCAACAGAAGCCAAATTCAGATTAGGGCAAATGTAATTGATGCAAGACAAGGAAAGAAGGGAGATTGTTTGATGAGGTCATGGAGATGGTGGGGAGATGCTTGGGAATTATGGGAGCACATAGCCCATGAATAACTTTTACCTTTAGTTAGACTGGCATCCATCAAAACATTCTATGCAAAAGAATGACCTGATCACCTTTATGAGTTGGCACCCAAGCTACCTCTATTGAGAATAAGAATGGAAGGTAAGAGACCAGCTAAGAAGCCAGTGCAATGATCTAAATAATATGATGAAAGCTTGAACCACTAGTGGATGTAGAATAAAGGACTCGTATTGTGGATATAACTAACAGTTGGAGTAGATCGTGTTCACTAACAAACTGGACAAAGAATGTTGAGATTAAGTCATTTAAAATCTGAGCAAATGCCATTTTCTGAGTAAAAAGACAAAAATTGGTGAAGGTAAGCGGCCTGGGAGTTTAAAGACTAGAGATTCAGAATGGACTAAGTGAATACATGCTTACAGGACTCTCTGGAGGTTAGAGAGAGCTCACTAGAGATGCTTTTAGCTTTGGTACCTTTGAGGTCATGAATGCAAACAGAAAAGAGAAATCCAAAGCTGAGTTCCAAGATATTCACTACATAGAGTTCAGGAAGTTATCATTAAGATGAGACGGACAACATGTAATCAACGAGGAAGTAGAACTTGTCCCAAAGCCAAGTACAGAAAGGAAGTTGTATGAGAATTGATGAACAGATGTCTTACCTAACAGAGAAAAATTGAGGAAAGATATTTCAGCTTCTGGTTCCAGAGATTTTAGCCCATAGTCCTTGATTCCATTGATTCTGGGCCTTGGTAAAGCTGAGCATCATAGCAGCACAAGCGTGTGGCAGAGGTTACTTCCTTCAAGGCAGAGAGGAAAGAGTAGAGGAGTAACAGGAAGGGGGCAGGGCAAGGTGTCATCCATAAGGACATGCTTCCCAGTGACCTACTTCTTTTAATCAGGCCTCACGGTTCTCAGTTTAACTTCCCGACAGTCCACTCAATTTTTTAATCTATCAGCTCATTGAACTATTCAACATACAAGATGCTTCACAATCTTACAGTTTCTGTAAATTCATCCTAAGTGAATTTATGCACAGAGAGGTGGAGCTAAATAAACTCCCACAGGAACTTGACAACAGGAGTGAAGGCAAGAAGGCAAAAATGTTTCCTTCTTCTGTGTACTGCTACCTGAGTTTCCAACAGAAGGGTGCCTCCCACCCTGAGAGAGTCTTCCTGCTTCAAATAATCTGATCAAGAAAATCCCTCATATAAATGCCCAGCAGTTTGACCTTTAGTGGATTCAATAACTAACATGGAAGGAATTAAAGAAATGAAGAGAAATGGTAAAAAGCATATATTTATTTCCAAACAAAAATAATTTGTTGACTCAAGGTCATTATGACATTCAAAATATCAGATAATCTACTTAAATGTATCCTAACCAAAAAAAATATATATTTTGTAATCTGATCCATCTAAATAGTTGATGCAATATGAACATGGCTTGTCTCCTGAAACTCATGTTGGAGTTTATTTCTTATGTAAGGTTATTAAGAAGATAGAACTTCATCTACAGTGTTTAGTGTTTAGATAAGGGAACCTTGGGAAGGGATAAGATTATAAAGGCATCTGAGTAGAACCCTGTGACTGATACTGGTAAAGAGGAGAAGCAAGAAGGGGCAAATAAGATAGAGTCACATGCTCTTGCCTCTTGTCATGTCATGTCCTATACTCCTTTGACTCTACCAGAAAGAAAGCTATAACCATGTTAGAACTGTGAGCCAAGATAAATGTCTTTCTCTATAATTTACCCAGTAAGTGACACTGTGTTATAATCAACAGTAAATAGGCTAAGACATTCATATAAACATTAATTAAAACTTTTAACAAGTGATAGTTAAATCTTTATATCATTCCATTTTTATAGTGCCAGGATCATTAAAAGTTTTACCTAATTCTGTAGCAATATCAGAATCCTTGCCATATTATGTTAATCCTTTAATATGCATCTTGATAGTTGCAGAAAACTTCTTTGACAAAATGCAACATGCCTCCATGGTAAAAATTTGAGAGGAAACTGGATTGGATGGAATATACCTCAACATAATTAAGGCTATAAACAACAAACTCACAGCCAATATTTTATATGTAGAAAAACTTGAAGTATACCCATCAAAATCAGGACTAAGACAAGGCTGTCCCCTATTTCCACTCCTTTTCAATATAGTTCTTGAAACTCTGGCTAAAGCAATAAGACAAGAGGAGGAAACTGAAGCACTGATTGGAAAAGAAGAGGTCAACTTATCTTTATTTGCAGATAATATGATATTATACACAAGAGATCCCAAAAATTCCACCAGAAAACTTCTAGAAATGATCAATACTTTTAACAAAGTGGCAGGATACAAATTCAATTTACAAAAACTTCTAGCCTTTTAAAATACCAATAAAAACCATTCAGCAAAAGAGGTCATAGAAACACTCCCATTCACAATTGCCTCAAAATATAGGAATATATTTATAGGGATATAACCAAAGACATTAAAGATTTCCACAATGAAAACTTTAAATCTTTGAAGAAAAAGATTGAAGAAGACACTAGTAGATGGGAAAAGCTCCCCTGTTCATAGACTGGTAGAATTAAAATGACTATCATCTTAAAAGCCTCCACAGATTCATTGCAGTCCCAATAAAAATTTCCACGACATTCATCACAGATCTAGAAAAAAATCCTAAAATTCATATAGAACCATAAGAGGCTCCAAATAACCAAAGCAATCCTGAGCACAAAGAACAATGCTGGAGAAATTACCATACCAGACCTCAATCTATATTACAGAGCTATAGTAACTCAAACAGCATGGTTTTGGCACAAAAACTGACAAGCAGATCAATGGAACAAAATAGAAGGTTCAAACATGAGTGCACACAATTGCAGCCACCAGATATATGACAAAGATGCCAAGAATACACACTAGAGGAAAGACAGCATGTTCAACAAATTGTGTTGGGAAAACTGGATCTCCATGTATAGAAGAATGAAATTAGATCAGTATCTATCACCCTGAAAGAAATCAACTATAAAAGGAGCAAAGACCTCAGTATAAAACCTAAAACACTGAAAGTCTTAGAAGAAAGCATGAGCCATCGCCTACAAGATATAGTTTCAGGAAAGAACTTTTTAAATCAGACTTTGATGGTTCAGGAATTAAGGTCAATAATTAACAAATAGGACATCATTAAACTAAAATTAAGGTCAATAATTAACAAATAGGACATCATTAAACTAAAATCTTCTGTAAAACAAAGAACCAATGGATTTAACAGAAAGCTCACAGAGTAGAGAGGATATTTTTCAGTTACACAGCTGATAGAGAATTTCTGAAATATACAAAGAACTCAAAAAAACAAAGAATCTAGGAAACATATGACCCAATTAACAAAAATCAGCTACAGATTTGAAAAGAGAGCTCTCAAAAGATGAAATAAAAATGGGTAAGAAGTCCCTTAAAAAGTGTTAAACATTCTTATCACTTAGGAAAATGTAAAGTAAAACTATTTGAAGATTTCATCCTACCCCAGTCAGAATGGCTAAAATCAAGAAAATAAATCAAACCTTGTACTGGCAAGGATGTGGAGAAAGGGAAACTCTGATTCACTGCTGGTGGGATTGTAAAATGATACACCACTGTGGAAATCATTCTGAAGAAATCTCAAAAGACTAAAACTGGATCTACCATATATTCCTGCTATGCCACTCCTTGGTATATACCAAAGGACTTAGTATCCTACTACAAAGGTACCAGCTCAGTCATGTTTGTTGCTGTTCTTTTCACAATAACTAGAAAATGGGATCAACCTAAAAGTCCTTTAACCGATGAATACATAATGAAAATGCTGTGTGTTTACACTATGGCGTTCTACTCAGCTATACAGAAAAACAAAATCATGAAATTTTCAGGTAAACGGATGAAACTAGAAATTGTTATGCTAATTGAGGTAACCCAGACTGAGTCAAACAAGAGATACATGTTCTCTCTCACTTGTAGATCCTAGCTCCAAATCCTTAGATATGAGTATATATCCTGATATAACACAAGAGTCAGGAAAATGGAAATAAACCATGTGGGGAAAGAGGAAGAAGGTGCTAGAGAGGAGGACTAGTAGGAGACAGATGTTATTAAGGGGACAATGGGGAAAATAGGGTATTGTTTAACTGGAAAGGGAGAAAGGAAAGCTATTTGGGGTGAGGGAGAGGAAAAAGAGATAAACATCGCTTAAGTAGTGTGAAAATCAAAAGGAAATATAGTATTTAATAAGCCTACTGAAAATATGCATATATGAGTGCATGTATATAGGTGAAGGCTATAAAACAAAAATCACAGCGCCAGGCATGGAAAACCTTCTCTTGAGTTGTTAGGGTAGTCTGAGAGACTCTCAGAATAATACAATCTATTAGCATAGCCCTTGATTGCCTCCCAGAACTTGAAGGTACATCATATTGCTGAAGACAGGATGTACTTCAGACACAGGCTTCATATCAGAAGATGCTACACAAGCTGCCAGGGGGGAAAACAGTTAATGGTTCTACCCAGCTGTAAAGGCTACGACCACAATAATGACTGGTCTGGCAAACCGTCTATTGGTGTCTTAGTGACACTTTTATTTTGGGGGTAATCAACAATTACCTAATTGTACTTTAGGCCCACTCAATGGGAAGGAATATCATGTGTGGTATGGTAAACATAGCCAAGTATAACCAGAGAAATACCTACTTCTGTCCCTTCCCTAGACCAAGGTCATTTCTTACTATATTTTAAATTTGTATCCTTATATTTACAGACAAGTATGCCTCTCACCACTCAGATACAAAACACCATACTATAACAGGTGTACTCAGATAGAAAACGCCATACTAT
>NW_008360332.1:4819788-4819955 GCF_000622305.1 Nannospalax galili
ACCATACTATAACAGGTGTACTCAGATACAAAACGCCATACTATAACGGGTGTACTCAGATACAAAACGCCATACTATAACGGGTATACTCAGATACAAAACGCCATACTCTAACGGGTGTACTCAGACACAAAACGCCATACTATAACAGGTGTACTCAGATACAA
>NW_008360332.1:4820057-4820134 GCF_000622305.1 Nannospalax galili
ATACTCAGATACAAAACGCCATACTCTAACAGGTGTACTCAGACACAAAACGCCATACTATAACAGGTGTACTCAGA
>NW_008360332.1:4820480-4821590 GCF_000622305.1 Nannospalax galili
TATACTATAACAGGTGTACTCAGATACAAAATGCCATACTATAACAGGTGTACTCAGACACAAAACGCCATACTATAACAGGTGTACTCAGATACTTGATGGAATAAAAAATCAGTGGCTCAAACTCTCTTGGTTAAAAAATATTAAAAGTGTGAACAGGCCTGACAAGGTGTGAAAATTCCCCAGTTCACAACCACAAGAATCTGTATAACTCTAAGAAATCAAATATTGCCTACCACATAAAATAATAAGTAAATTTCAAATATTCTAGAAGCTTCAGAATTTCAGGGTAGTAAGTGGAAGCAAATTTATCAGATGCAAACATGTGGTCAAATTATACAACAAAAAGTGACATCAACAGAATAGAGAGTCAGTTGCTCTGGGAAGCATCAGGTAATGTACATACAGTCAGTTTATGATGATAGCTTATTTACAGTTACCTGGAGGTTTTGTGGTTGTTGCTGTTTGTTTGTTTGTTTTAATAATGATGACTCCCACTCATAGCCTGAATGAAAAAAAGAAAAAAAAACCATAAAACAAGAGATAAGAAGCTAGGGTTTTTCCTGCCACTAATACCACAGGGGAAGGTCATGTTCCCCCAAATTTAACAAACTATGCTGCTCTAAACAATCAAGGTCTGCTCTCCTTGCTGTACAGTGATTACAGTTTGGGGTAACAGTACAGTGATTACAGTTTGGGGTAACAGTACAGTGATTACTGTTTGGGGTAACAGTTTCACAGACTGAAGAAGCCCATGGGAAAAGCAAAGGTGGTAAACCGAAGGATGTGACTCATAGATTGGTGAAAGGTCAGGTTCCTTTCCATGCTGTGCTGCAGCCAAAGTCAGTAGTAAACCCTGTGTCAACAAAGGCTGGTGGGGATGGAAAGGAGCAAGAGAATTAAGAAGCCAGAATGTAGATAGATTCTGGTGGCAGATAATAATAGATGGTGGATAGATAGATAGATAGATGATAGATAGATAGATAGATAGATAGATAGATAGATAGATAGATAGATAGAGTAATAGGTAAATATGAGAGATGAGGATCCATAGATAATATGTGATAGATGATTGATAGATAGATGATTGATAGATAGATAGATAGATAG
>NW_008360332.1:4821732-4860726 GCF_000622305.1 Nannospalax galili
GGATAAGATAGATTAGCATAGTCAGATAATAAATAATAGAGGACAGATAGATGATAATCAGATTGATAAAGATTTCACAGATATAGGTATAAACATAGATATTGGTGATAGATACAGATAACTTAGATATAGATATGAATAGATGGTAGGTTTATTCCTCCTAGGTACTACATACTCTTGAATACATTCCAAAACCTTGTAAGGTCAGCATTATTAGCCTCATTTACAAATGAGAGTCTAAAGATACAAAATATCCTGTCACAGATACTAAAAGCTTCCATACCATCTGTCTCAATTGCATCTATTGCTTTCTCCCTCATTCCTTCATCTCCAGCCACACTGGCCACTCTGCTGTCATTCAACTGTGTCAGGCAAACTTTTATAAGAACTGTATACTTAGTTCCATCTGCCTGCAATGTTCTTCCACTAAATAACCATGTTTCATATGTTTCCCTTAGGTCTCTGCTCAAATGTCATGGTTTTTCCTCTTTGATGGGCCTGACTCCTCCATTGCCTTGAATTTAAAATATTTCTTGACACAGCTTCTTATGCCTATCTCTTATTCGACTATACACGTACATACACACACACACACACACACACACACACACACACACACAGAACCTGAGAAAAGAGCTTACATGTGATTTATTGTTGGCAAATGCCAAGGAACCAAAGTGAGAGTGAGAGAGCTGGTGGAGGGAAAGGGAAACTAGTTAAGCAAGAGATCAAGTTGGCGAACTATGTTATGGTATTCAATATGTTCAGGGTTATTTGAGGAAATTTGTATATTTTTCAGGATTTTCTATCTGAGTGATGGGCTCCCATCCCCGCTTTTTTAACATTGGTTCCCTGCTGTGCTTAATCTGGTGAAGAAGAGCTAAGGGCATTCTCAAAGTTCTACACCATACCCTTGTGCCAAAATTTGGGTATATTGCAAGCTGGTTATTCATGTAAATCGTGATCATCAATAGTTGAAACAGAAAAGTGAGCTAAGAAAATAACATCTGAAGCATAAGAGGTTTCAACACAGCCAATTAAAATGCTATCACCGAAACCTTAGAACATTCAAGATGGTGGCCAGCATCAACTTCCATATACACTCAGCACAGAAAAGGGACTGGCTAGACAAATTCCACATCACTGCAACTGCTCTCCAGGCTAAACTGACATTCAAAATCTTTTTCTTCACCAACTCAAGTGTCACCCTCCCTCATTAAAACAGTGGTCTACATTCACTTGATTGATTAGGTGACCCAGGCCTTCTTTTTCAAGGAGTCACAACTTTTAATTACAGAGTCCCATTCAGACCCCTGGCTGTCTTTATAATGGTACCACTCTGGTGTCAAGAAAAGCATCTGAGAAGCTCCTGGCTTCTACACCATGATATCACCATATTGCATCTCCTCATAGGAATCAGGTTCTGATATTCAAACCAACATGGTGACTTCCTTTCCTGAAAATAACCAAGCAACCTCAAATTTTCAGGTTGTGAAGACAAACAATTGTCCCTGTAGAAAAGAAACCTCTTAATTTAGCACAGCCTCACTGCAGACCCATGAAGGACAAAGTCATGTATTCTGGTACCTTGGGCCACAGGAAGGACAAAGTCTTTTATTCTGGTACCTTAGGCCACAAGGAGGACAAAGTCATGTATTCTGGTACCTTGGGACACAGGACCAAATATTGGCTATCAATACAGTTCATACATACAACCAAAAGAACATTCTGACTCTACAGCAGATAGTTCCTAACCTGGACCTGAGCTAGGCCTTGAATGTGCTCTCCCAACATTCACAAAGCAGCTGTACTACCAGGGGTACAAACCGTACCTTTCCTCCACTGTATTCCCAGCGCATGGATTATTACCTGGAGTCTATTAGGCATGTCACATGGATGGATGGATGGATGGATGGATGGATGGATGGATGGATGGATGGGTGGATGGGTGGGTGGATGGATGGATGGGTGGATGGGTGGGTGGATGGATGGATGAATGGATCAATCAATCAGTCTCTTCACATTATCCAGAAACATTCTATATGCCAGAAGTAACACTTAAATTCCTTATAAACTAGAACCTCACAAGACTAAAACTTGAAAAATGGTATCTCCTACATACTAATTTGATTAGTATATGTTAGATCAAAAAATTAAAAAAATTGACCAACTTACACTTTTATAATGTATGTAAAATTAATCTAGTGTTTAAACTACATTTACTTTAGCATTCCAACAAACTTAAGTATGGCGATACAGAGGTACAAATTCACTTATTTTTCCTTACCTTAGACATTAATGAATTTCATATAAGAAAAAACTTGTTAAGAAACACTATGTTCAATAATAAATTGTTAAACCCTTACTCTTCCAGATTAAATGTATGATAAAATATTTAAACTGACATTTATTGCATCAATTTTTAAATAAACCTAGAGAAAGCTGTTAATATAGTTTAATCGTCCAAAGTCTTACTTTCTCCTTTTCTAGCTTATTTCTCCAATAATATATTTTGCCAACTACTCCTAAAATATCAGGCTATAACATAATGCCTGCAGGACTGAAATGAAGTTTTACAGAATTAAGAGGAAGTTGTAAAACTGTAATGCTTTATATGTACTTCAGTTGAGTACTTGATATATCATGATGGGGTTCCTGCCTGAGGTAGTTCGAGTGCGAGGTAAAAAGTAGTTAGAATTTCACTTTTGAGAGGAATCACTTTATTATTAATCATGGGACAGTTATAGAGCTCTGGCAGCTCGAAGTGCTGAGCAAAATCAGAGAAAGTTAAGCATTTGGTTCAATTATCAGCTGCAAATTGGTGATTAGGAGAAATGGGATCTATATACCTAGTCTAATGTTTCTGCCAAAATGTATGTTGATCCGTGCACATATTTCACCAGTGTCCAATTTTATCATGGGTTTGAATTTCTCTTAATGATATCTTAGATCTGTAAAAGAGTAAAATCTAACAACTTACACCCAATTTTTGTAAAGGTATTCTTAATAGTCCTATCAAAACTATGAAGTTTTGAAACTTCTTGCCATGGTTAGTTTTAATTGTGTCAACTTGAAACTCTGTAGAATCCTAGGAGTAAAGTCTCAGTGAGGAACTGTTGAGATCAGGTTGCCTTGTGACCATGTCTATGGGGGATTATCTTGATGTTAAGGGAGGTGGAATGTCTACACACTGTGGGTGACAGTAATCCTTACATGGGGGATCCTGGGCTGCATTAGAGTGGAGAAAATAAGCTGATCATGAGCATGTGTTCATTGATAAACCACTCTGTGCTTTTGACTGTGGATGTCATGTTCTCAACATGCTTCAAGTTCTTGGTGCCTTGACTCCCCTCAGTGATAAACTATAGCCTGGAATTGTGAGCTAAAATTAATTCTTTCACCTTTTAAATCAGCAACAGGAAATGAAACTAAGGCACTCGTTTTATTACATAAGTACTATTTTCTTTAATTTTAAAACGCAACATTCTTAGTCAAATGAGCTTCATGGATAATCCTATAAGGAAGCCTCACGTCTCTCCTTACAGCCTCTCAGATCTGAAACTTCAACCATGCCTCCCCAACAAGTGATGTCATCTACACAATTTTAAAAGGTAACTTCAGTTTGATTGTTTCTGAGCTTGTTGTATCATTGAAAAGACAATAACAATAGGCCAGCACAACAATCAGTGATTCAGCAATAACTTAACACTGCCATTCCTTTCTGAAATAATAAGTCAGGTCCAAAACTTGATGCTTTGTGGTAATTCATGATGGGTAAACTGCAAGATCAGTTCTTCTTAGATCTCTGTTGCTGGGTACGTTGATGTACCCCTGTAATCCCAGCACTGGGGAGGTAGAGGAAGGAGGATTAGAAATTCTAGGCCATCCTCAGTGACATAGAAAGTTTGAGAACAGCCTGGGACACATGAGACCCTGTCTCAAAGAAACAAATAAATTAAATAATTGCAGATACTGCTGTTCATTGCCTGTTCAGTGGATAGTCTAATTTTCAAGTCCATGCCAATGCAAAGCAAACAACCCAAGAAAATGGGAACCTAGGAGAAATACTGAATGCTAATGTCTGGCAGATATATTAAACTCAGTTGTATTTTTATATGTTGCCCAGAAGATTCTCAAAATGTGCTACTGGCTCATATAACCCAAGAACATTTTTATTAGCATATTCTGTTTATACAAAAGAATTCATTTCATTATGGCGTTTACATACATATGTATGATACATGTATAAGGTGTGTTGTTATCGTACTTACCCCTTTACCCTCTTCCATCCCCTTCCCACCCCTGCTAATGCCCTTCCTGTCCCCCTAGAGCCTTGACTTCCATGCCTGCTGCTTGCCTGCCTTTCTTTCTTTTCCTTTCTTTCTTTCTTTCTTTCTTTCTTTCTTTCTTTCTTTCTTTCTTTCTTTCTTTCTTCCTATCTCTTTCTTCCTTTATTTCTTTCTTTTTTTTTGGTAACCCAGTGAGTTTCAATACTTACAGGGTACTGGATGAAGAATAACTTACAGGAACATGGCTCCTTACCAATGGCTGTACCACTGAGGAAAATTGCTCTCTCTCCTTTAGTGACAATTAAGAACCTGTAGATATTCGGGGAGAACTGGGGCCCTTGTGAGCCCCTTCCCCAGCTTATATTACCTACTTATAGTTTTCCTGGAGGGGAGCTCAAGGGTCCTTCTTCCTCAAGATAGGATGTTGACAGACCCAGGTTTGTGCTGGTACTTTCAACTGCTGTGTGATCAAGATCTCAGCAGGGATGACATGTTCCAATACCAGAGATCTGCATCATTCTAGTCCTTCCTCTGGCTCTTATATTACCTCTGCCCCATCTTCTGCAATGTTTTCTAAAACTTGGAGGGGTGATATACGAGTCCTTTAATGGTCAAGCATTCAATAACCTCTTATTCTCAGCACTTTAACCGATTATGAGACTCTGCAGTTACCACTACCCACTGTACAAAGGAGCTTCATCTATGGATATAACATAATTATTTGGGTAGCAATTTCAGGTGCACAGCTTGCCCATCTAGCAAAGCAACAGCGGTAGCTTCCTCACTAGGACTATGACCTTCGGCCACAGTCTTCTGACAGGTTTACTATAATAGATATGGATCCCTTCCTGTGGAGTGGGCCTCAAGTCCTAGCAGAGTGGTTGGTTACCCCCATTACTGAATTACCACTACTGTACCAGAGGGCACTTCCTATTTGGGTAGTCAGTTGTATAGCAAAGCATGGTCCACAACTAAATATGACTTCTGGTGACACTTCTCTTCCACCAGGCTGCATAGCATCCTCGAGCACTACACGAGCTAGCCAGCTAGTGGGGAGGACAGTTTCCTCCCAGTTCCAGCTTAATTTCTGTATGTCCTGAAACCAAAGCATGTGGTATCTCCAGCAATAAGATGTTACCATCTAGTTCTGGTGGGCAACCGACAGCTGCAACAAATATTTGTATTGTTTGAGAAGCTTCAGAGCCCTCCTGAATAAGCAGGTAGCCCACCCCAGTACTGGAATTTTCTACTAATAATTTATGGGTTCTGGGAGCATCTTTATTCATGTATGTAGGATACCTGTATTTCGACTTTTAACTTTATTTATTTATTGGTTTACCCATTATCAGGTTTTCTTCTGGCTGTTTTGTAAGTTTTAGTCTTAGGTGATCTTCCTCACCCCAAACTTCTCCTCTCCCTGGCCCCTCCCCCTCTCACCCCTACCCCTCAGTGCACCCCCTCCATTTTCATTCGCATGTATTCTGCTGGCCTCCTCCTCAGTTTAAACCCTCTTTTTTCTCCCCTCCCATGAGCCCTTCTCTACTTTCTTGGCCTTATACAAACTCACTTGCACCTAAATGCACATATATAAAAGTTAGTGACCAGGATCCACATGAGAGAGAAAGAACATTAGGTGTTTTTGTTTCTGTTCTTGGGAAATTTTTTAAGTTATGGGTAATAACGACCGTTTTCTTGTCCTTCCCATTGAGTTTCTGCTAAGCATACATTTCTAACTTGACTTAAATAAAGATATCTGTGTTTTACAAAGGGACTATGGTTTCTAAAAACAGTGACATGAAAAACACTAAGTCTATCACTGTGAAGTTAATTCACCTTCCCTCATCAGCTGCCTCCAACCTGCACAGGTTCTAAAGAATTCTTTTATTAATACCACAGGGGACTCCATGTAAAATTTGATGAATCAGTTCCAGCAGAACAAGTTTGACTTCTGGAAGCTCTTGGCTCTCCTTTGTTTCAAATATACGCTCCAGAGTCTTTACATTTTCAAGTGACAGAGAAAAAGAAAATCATTCTAAGGTTTAAGGGAGCTTTTCTCTCTTTCAGGACTTCTTGCAGAGAATTCACATGCTGCAGTTCTACCTCAAATTAGAGTTTTAAGTTTCCCTGCCTGGTCAATTAGAAGACCTTTGGCCTTAGAAGAGAATACAGACTCTCAACTATGCAAAGGTCTGCATCAACAGCACGTTGGGCTTTTAAGAAGCCGCAGTCGTTTTTTGTAGCTGAGTTTTTTCTTCCTTTGGTGTGTGTTAGGGCCACTGCTGGTTTTCATTCATCTCCTCTGTGAGTTTCAGGTGACATTTTGGGGCTGGAAACATAATGTGTCAGAAGATAGCTGCTCCGTCCCACTGTGTTGGTTATTGTTTCCTTTGTCAGGAGGTGAGTGAGCACAAACATTTTTCAATTGCTCTGATTTTCAGACAGGTTTAGATCTACTGAGCCATTACTGATGCCCACGCCTCTACCATTTAGAAACGCTTGATAGAGATTTCAGAGGCAGTGTCTGACTTCAGTCCTACAGAAATGCAGGGAATATCATTTAGCCTTTACTTTTCTTTTTTTTTTATACAGAAGAGGCATAGAATTCCTGTCCTCTCCTTGGTTTTCCCCTGCTTGGTATAAAAGAAATAAATAGGGTGTCTCTCAAAATGCTTCTCATTTGCGGTTCAAAAACAGCAGCTAACCTTTTCTTCTATAGGCGAAACATTATCATGATCAACAGAATCTGTCTCTCGGGATTCAGCTCTGCAGTCCTTTCTTGGGTAAAATTCCCATCAGAATCAGAATTAAGTCCTTAGTGAAAATTTAAATTACATTATAATATTCATTATAATATCATAAGTTCCAGCAAGGATTTGCCGAAGGCATTGAATGATTCATGATAAACTTGAAAACCTTAGTCCCCTCTTCCCAGGGTGGCTTCAATTATTTCTTTGACGAACTCTACTCTTGATTCCTTGTTGAACTGAAGTAATAAGGGTTTTAAGGCCTTTCTATTCTTCCTCAAACTTTTTTCTTTTTAACTTAGAATATCTGCAAGTAAAATATCATTGATTGGATCTTTTTAAATGTACCTCTTATAAAATTATGGTTAAATATTATCTTACTCCTACAGAATTTGTATGACTTATAAATGTAAATTCTCTATAATATCATTTTAGCTATGAAAATCATATCATTAAAAATTGCTCAAACTCATTTTACATCAGTCTGAGCAGTTAGTTCAGTTAGAAAATAAGTCTTGATGAAATTTCATCCAGTTTCAATTTGATTTCCTGGCCACTTAGGATATGGATTCATGTCACTGACAATAATGAGAATTGGATGGATGGGTTCAGATAAATTGGCAGAGTTTAAAAGTTTGCTTTGGTCTTGAATATGGAGAAACTGAGTCCTGGCAACACTGAAGGCATACTCAAGGTCTCATGTTTTATCAAGGGCAGTCTGTGGCCTATTTTCTATTGTGGGCTATGGAGATAAACATGGCTTTTAAGTATTAGATATACTTACCGGTCACATAAAGGGATCTACTACCACTATTCAAAAGGAGAAAATTGTCTTTCTAATAGAGAAGGGTGAGAAGGTAGAAAGCTAATAAAGATAAGTAGGAAGATAGACAGATAGATGACAGAGAGATAAATGATAGATAGGTGATAGACAAATAAATGATAAATAGATGATTGATAGTGGATAGATGATAAATAGATGATGATAGATAGATGATAGATAGATAGATAGATAGATAGATGATAGATAGATAGATAGATAGATAGATAGATAGATAGATAGATAGAAAGAAATACATCTAGCCCGAAGTTGATATTCAATGATAGAAAGGAAAAGTAAACCAAAATGACAGGAAAAAAATCAACAAAAAGCCAGACAGTACTTGCCTTTAATCCCAGCAGTCAGGAGGTAGAGGTAGCTCTCTGTGGAATAGGGGTCAGCTTGTTCTACATAGTAAGTTACAGGTCAGCTAGGTCTACAGGGAAACCCTGTCTCAAAAACACAAAACAAGGCAAAAATAGCGAAAAACATTATAATTCCTATCATTTTTATGCAACTGTCCTAAAATCATCTTTCTACCTGCCTCAGTTGATGTAGCCTGGATAATCTGCAGGCTGAGAAATCCAAGATAACAAGATATTGGTCTTTAAGAGGATTTTTTTCTACGTTATCCTTTGGAAGAAGGTCAGAAGATGAGAGAAGACAATAGGAAGAAGAAACAGGACTGAACTGTTGCTTATAATAAACAAAGTCAATGTTTTGTTTATGATACAGAACACAGTACAGGCATTTATTCCAGTTGTCTCTCCTTATTAAGCCCCACATCCTAACAAAGAGTGTCCAGCTGCATATCAGCAATGACATGGAGAAAAGATACACACCCCGGTCTGCCAGCCAGTCAGCTGAATCATTGCTGGTGCCCAATGGTGTACTAGATGCCACAGCCAGATCACCCTCATGTCTGATGGGTTCTCTTGATCTTAAATAATCTCAACTGCTGAAATGAAGTTAAAATGTCTCTCTACCCTACCCAGAAGATGCATACACAGCTAAAGGTTAATGTGAGAGGGAAAGATATTTTCTTTAGTGGTATAGACACAAAGATAAGGGGTTCATGCACCTGTCAACAAACCCTTGCCCTTTTCTCCTGTAAATAATCCCAATGAAACTCATTGGATCTCTCTCTCTTCCTCTCTCTCTCTCTCTCTCTCTCTCTCTCTCTCTCGATGAAAATGTAAATGGGGACAGTTGGAAAGAGGAAGGGGATCAATAAAAATGGGGCAAGAGAGGGAAATGGGGGTGATTACAATTAATACACATTATGAACATGTACGAAAATGTAATGAAACTACTATGTATAATTAATAAATGATAATAAAATCATTTTAAAACTTAAATAATTTCTGACTCTGCATTGGGCTGATGCTTCCCTTTTCTAAAGCCATCTCGGCTTCCAGCCTATCTTTAGGTTACTTGCCTAGTTAACGTCTATCCTTTCCACAAGTACACCTCCCATTCTGTTCTAGACAAAAACTCACCTTGGTCTGAAAGGCCTGATCTATTCTTGCAACCAGATGAAGCATGTCCCATGGAGGTGGGAAGAAAGCAGAGCCAGTATCTATGGCACGTCCACTTTGTGCAGAGTTCTGGGCTGGGCACAGGTTATGTTCTTTGTGGCCATTTGTGCTCTCATTTCATTTAGTCTTTTAGACTATAAGTCATTAAAGGCAGGATTATCTTCACTTTTAGCATAGTTCCTTTATGAATAGAACGAACTACAGAAAAACACCAATTGAATAGTATATAATATAATGGGGAAAGTATCAGCTAAAACAAGGAGCTAGAATACCTGAAGTGACTTGCAAAACTATGACTGTTTATTTAGGGGCACATAGCCTTCTTTTTCCATCCTAAATCATCAGATTGGTGCTTTTGCAGCAAAGGGGGCTAAGCACACAATGCAGGAAGGCATTTCACAGGGTCACCCTTCTACCTTCTTCCTAAGGCCTAATCAATTGCCTGAAGAAACACAAAAACAAATAAAAATGATCCCTTATTCAAAACTGAAAAATATATTAAAAAAAATAGTTGCATCAGTTGGGTATGGTGGCACATGACTATAATTTCAGCATTTTGGGGATGGAGACAAGAGGAGTCCAAAGTTATCTCCAGATATAGAGGGCATTCATTGCTAGCCTGAGCCACAGGAGATCCAAAAAATAACAGCAATCACCATAACAAATTTGTATCACTGTTTTTGATGTTAAAATGTTCAAGAACTGGAAAACGTCCTCTAAATGCATTTATTTGACCACAGTATATGTGGCTTTCAATATATTTAAGAAAAGGGACATGTGATGAATTAACAAGCTGAGTTCATGGAAGGAATTTAACAAGATATCAACTCTAAGTGTTGTTGTGTTCACAAACTGCCACTCTCAGGAAACACATCCATTTATATGTTACTCTCTGTGTCAAATAATTAAGCAGAAATGGTAGTACATGAGTTGATACATCTGAGGAAAAAGCAGTCACATACTATTTCTTATTCATTTTTTGTCACCTGACTATCAAAAGGCCCTTTTATTTGAGATAATAATTTCTTAACATTAATATTTACACCTTCTAAAACATTTTAACCCTCCAGTATCATTAAACTCCCAGGTAAAAGCACTAAATGTTTTTCTCAACAGTGTATACTTATTTTCAAACTTGATGACTGACAAAAGAAAGCTTCTTTTCCCCAGAAGAAATAGGAAATAAATCCAACTGAGTTCCAATATGAAAACCACTCTCTGTTCAATTTCAATAGCCTTCAATTCGGAAACTCATAAATTAAAACAGGAAACACCCATATTGTAACAGGACAAGATGGATGCTTTGGCAGAGGCCTGGGAAAAGAGGGAGAGGAAATTCAAGAAAAAGGAAAAGGAAAAAATTAACTAGGAAGCAGAAGCAGGGTTAATTTTGTCATCTGAGTGTGAAAGTAAGTATTTACAACAGAGTCCATTGTTTCAACACATGTGAAATCAGCTGACTGATTTAAAGCCTGGCCCCTATCTTTCACAGATTCCCTTATTAGAGAGATTATTCAGTACAATTACTCACAGCAACACTGGGTATTACCCCCTCCAGGCTGCCTACTCTTTCTCTGTCTCTCAATAGCTCTCTCTCCCTCCCTCCCTACTTTACTCTCTGTCTCCGTCTCTCCTCTCTGGTCTCTCTCTCTCTGTCTCTCTGTCTCTCTCTCTCTCTCTCTCTCTCTCCTCTCTCTATTGATTGCTTGTAGCCCTCCTTCCACTGTAACAGAAGCAGGCATTAACCCTTTCAGCTCCTTAAGTTTCATTTAAGAAATCACTTAATGTGTTTTTCTTGTTTTTGTTTCTTTGTGTTTTTTACCCCCAGAATTCAACTCCCGTAAGACTCTGGATGAATGTGTTTTATGTCCTGAAATTTGGGGAGTAAAAGAAGCAGGTTTTAGAAGCAAGTGAAGTCCACATTTCTCATTATCCATCTGTACAAAGAGAAGATCCCCTTTCTGAACCCAACGGGGCAATCCAATTACAAAGTCATTAGACCCCATTGCAAGGTGATTCAGGGGAATTCCTGTTTTCATAACAAGCCTTTTCTGTGTTCATCCAACATATATATTCTGGCCTCTTGCACTTGGTTTACAAGATTTCTAATTAAGCTCCAGAGAGAATTATATAGTTCACTGAGCTGCGTCACTATGCTACAAGCAGGAAAGAAGAGGCCTCCTGTTTTATCAGAAAAGTAAACACTTTAGCTTCTTCTGTCACACATATTATCTCTTTGTCCCACACAACATTTTTTACAGGTTTTATTTCAAAGGATTACCTCGCGATTACTGTCAACACAAGTCAGAGGGAACTCTCCATGCAGAATATAGTAGGTGATTTTGCCTTCTTAAAAATAGAACTCACTGAAGACAATATAATATCACATAATGTTTATGAAATAATCATCCACAGTAAGAACAAAGAGACCCAACAGTGGTTTAGTTTAAAATTTGAAGAAAATATTTATAAACAAGAGAAGCAAAATTGTACCATCTTGATTTTTACATCAAAATCTTAACTTTTAAATTGTTTCAGAAGCTCCACTAGTTTCTACTGCTCTTTGTACCATCTGCAGACGAAATATAACATACTGGATCACAATTCATAGCTTGGCAAGGAAACATTGCTAAAGAACCGAAAGGTCCCTCCCTTTCCTATGCAAGAGGGAAAACACGTTAGTTATTATTCAACTCAAGCGAATGTTCATAACCATGGAATTAAATATTTCTGAAGGGCTCATTCCTCAGCTCTCTGGGATGAATTAGGCTTCCCTCAGAACTTTACTTCATGTCACCCACATGTCTGAGGAAATGGTGCCTTCTGCTCATCTGTGCATTTTTTCCAGACATGCCGGATGTCTATGCAATAAGTGCTCTGCAACTTCAAAGAGCCACAAAGCATCCTGTGCTTTCTCCTCCCACCATTCCATGTAAACACCATCAGTAACCAGACCACTCATGTGCCAGAGTCCCAATGGCCTGACTTTTGTCTGTTAATTGTTCACCCTCACTCTCAGCTCTTACTGTGCTTGGTGGACACAGTAACCTCCACATGTGCGTCTTAGAGGTGTACAGGTACTGATTGTACCCTAGAAGACATGGCGCCCCATCAGTGCCACAGGCTCCCATCCCTGTCAACATTGTTATTCAGAAATTGAACAGGTACTCAGTCTTGCTTGTATCTGGCTTTGGAGTGGACATGAAGTACAGAGGGGTGAATGAGAAGAAAGATAAGGGCCAGGTATGTATCCCATTGGTACAGCACTGAGCATTTGCTTAACATGGACAGGACCTGGGTTTGATCCTCAGGATATGCCCACCCCAGTAAACCTAGGAAGTAGAATTAAAAAAATATATATTTCTGCTAAACTTAAATTATGATGCAGAAAACACAGAAGCAAGATATCTATGTAAATAAATAAAAACTGATTTTAGAAAGTAATAAGCCTGTGGAGCAAAGAAGTCCCAGGATACTGTGAGGGTGCGTGGCTCTGGGGTAGGGGATCCCAGATGGAGAGCTCATGGGAAACCTTTTAATGCTAGTGGCATTTGAGCTAAAGCCCGAAGGGGTAGGAAAAAAAAAAAACGACTCTGAACAGTCTAGTAAATACCAAACAAAAAAGGTTTTCAGCATAGGGGAACAAGACCAAAGCCTCCGGGGGTGTGAGACCTATGGTGAGAAGCCTCATAGGACATGGTGCAAGCACTCATAAACTGGTGAAAATTGCAAAGCACACACAGTTTGCAGCCTGTGAACATTCACAGTGCTCCTTCCATATTTCTTTGAACCATATTTATGATTTTTTTTGCAATAATTCCCACCAGATGGGACTTCTTGGGTGCAAGCTTAATTTTTAAAAATTTGCCTAAATTCTGTTTAACATCTCCTTTCACTTACTCTGGACCAATAGTGCATCTCTTATGGGACTCCACTAAGGATTACCATGTGTGAAAGTTACTCTTCATTATTAATCTGACTGGATTGAAAATCACCTAGGAGACATATCTGTGGTGGTTTGGTAAGGGCAGTTTAAGAGAGGACTCACCAAAGGGTAAAATGCCACTCTAAACATGAGTGGCACCATCAGACTGAATAAAAAGTAAAAACAGGAGAAAGGCAGCTAGAATCAGCATTCATCTATTTCTGCTTCCTGATGGTGGACACAGAGTGACCAGTCACATGATGAGCCCACAGCCATATCTTGCCCATCGTAGTAGACTGTACCCACATGCCATGAGCTAAAACAAACCCTTCCTCCTTAAGTCACTTTTGTCAGGTGTTTTGTCACAGCAATGAGAAAATGAAGGTACCATGGATTGCACAATCCACTCATTTCCTAATCAAGATTCTTTCTCCTTTCTTTCCCTTTTCAAAGAACCAAGATTTAGTTAGGGACATCCGTGAGTTGTTTTCTTATTAAACTTACTTGAATTTCATAGAATATATTTTGATTGTTGTTTAGATTTCCTCTCCTATCTGCACCCCCTTACTACCCCTACTCAATTTCATATACTCTATTGTACATTAAACATGCATATATGCATATACATATATAAATATACACATATATAACATTTGTGTCGCAAATATCCTTTGGTGTGGGTTTATCACTGGAGTCTGCCTCACTTTCAAAGAGTAACACCCATGAGACTGGATCTCCTCCTTCCAGCAGTCATCTTCTAACAGCTATCAATAGTCCCTCACGTAAGTTTGGGGTTTCTTACCCTCTTACCTACATCTATGCTAGGAGTTTGTCTGCCTTGAGGTTACTTAGGACTTGTTCATTCTGCCACTGTTCTGTGAGTTTATATGAGTAACTTCCCTGCTGTCTGGAAAACTCTGTTTTCTTATGGTCACCTCTGGCTATTACAGTCTTTCTGCCGCATCATTTTCTATGATCCCTGAGCCTTGGGAAGCAGAAGTGTGATATAGGTGTCCTATTCATGAAGAAGCACTCTGCAGCCTCTTATTCTCTGCACATTGACCAGTTCTGGGTACCTGTGTTAGTCAATCACCATCTGCTATATAAGGAAGCTTCTCTGCTGAGAACTGAGAGATGCATTCATCTATGGGTATAAGAATATATCATTAGGAATCCATATAATACTTTATCTATTTAGCTTAATAATAGTATTAGGCTCTCCAATATAGCCTGTGGTTTGTAGACCTGATATCAATGTCTGATAATAGGCTCCATCTTATGAAGCAGACTTTAAATCTAAATAGAAAGTAGTCAGTTACTCCCATACGATTCATGCCACCATTGCACCAGTGGGTATATCTTACCAGGCCAGTTGTTTTTTTAGTACACAGTATTCACATTTAGATAAGGCTGATGATTAATTTTCTCTTGCAGTAGCATCCAGACCATCTTCCAGCACTATGAAAGCTAACGAAATTCATATAAACACACACACACACACACACACACACACACACACACACAACAAGATAGCCAAAATAATCTTGAACAATAAAAGAACGGTTGGAGGCATTATCATCCCTTTTCTCAAATTATACTACTGAGCTATAGTAATAGAAACAGAATGATACTGGCATAAAAACAGACACATTGATTAATAGATAGAATTGAAGATCCAGATTTAAGTGCATGCATTTACAGCCATCTGGTTTTTGACAAAGGAGTCATAAATACATATTGGAGAAAAGACAACATGTTCAACCAGTGGTGCTGATCCATCTGGATACCTGCATGTAGAAGAATGAAACTAGATCCCTATCTCTCACCATGCACAAAGCTCGATTCCAAATGGAACAAGGACCTTAACATAAAACTGATACCCTGAATTTGAAAGAGGAGGAAGTAGGGAACACACTGTATGTTATAGGCACAGGAAAGAACTGCCTGAACTGGACTCATAGAGCAGGCATTAAGTTCAACAACTCATAGATGGGATCTCATGAGACTAAAAGACTTCTGTACATTAAAGAAAACCACCATTTGAATGAGAGGCAACTTACAGAATGGGAAAATATTTGCCAGCTATAACTCTGACAGATGGTTAATATCTAGAATATACAAAGAACTCAAGAAAACTAAATGTCAAAATAACAAATAACTCAAAGAGTTAAGGTTTAAGGGTTGAGGGTTAAGGGTTAGGGAAAATGGGTTAGAGGTATAGGGTAAATTAGTTTTCTGTTACTGTGACAGAAACACCATGACCAAGGGAACTTATAAAAGGAAGTGTTTACTTACTTTATGATTCCAAAGGGGCAAAAGTCCATCATGCCAAGGATGCATGGTAGTAGGGGTGGCTGGAGGAGGAACAGAAGCTAAGCTCTCACATCTTCAAGCAGGCATAGGAAGCAAAGAAAGACTGGAGATCCAGCAAGGTTTAAGAACTCTAAACCCACCCCGAGTGACATGCTTCCTCCAGCATGGTCAGACCTTCTACGACCTCCCAAAACAGCACCACCAACTAGGAAATGTGGACAAAATGTACAAATACTTAGAGCCTGTGGGGGACATTCTCATTCAAACCACCACATAGGGCCTTTAGGGTTAGGATTAGGGTTTGGGTTTGGGTTTAGGATTTAGGGTTAGGGTTATGGTAAATTAAATAAGAAATGTTTTTTAATTTTAAAAAGTCAACTCAATTATAAATGGGACAAGGAGTTGAAAGGGGAGTTCTCAAAAGATGAAATTTAAATGACTGATTACTACTTTTTAAAATATTCAATATCTTTAATCATCAGGGAAATGCAAATGAAAGCCACTTTGAGATTTCTTCTCACCCCACTCACAATGGCTAAGATCCAAAATCAATGGATCTTACAGTCATGCATGAGTACTTTCCTGCATACCTCCACACAGCTCCATCCTTTTCTTGCAACTGGCAAGCTCACAGTTCTATCATATTCAGCCCACTTAGTTGAGATAAAAGCAGACAATTAGATCTTTAAAAACATATTTAGAAATATTTTAAGAAGGAAAAAGTGGGGCTAGAGAGATGACTCAGTGGTTAAAAGCACTGGTTGCTCTTGCAGAAGACCCAGGTTGGATTCCCAGCACCCACTTGGCAGCTAACAACCATCTGTAACTCCAGTTCCAGGAGATTCAACACCCTCTTCTGACCTCCATGGGTGTTGCACAACATGGGAGCACTTACACACATGGAGGCAATACACTCATACACATAAAATAAAAATAATAAATTAAATAAAAGTTTAAAAAGAGGGAAACAGGTCTGATATGCACAGTGTTTTCTCTTCATAATTCCCTCTATTCTTGCCTAGGTAGAGAATGCAATACTGGAAGTAATGCATCCATCTTGTAAACCTTCGTGCTGCTATGAGAATGAAGCTACTTACTTGGCCTAGGTGAATACACAGTATCCAGAAGCCTGAAATCCTTGTTAAGCTTTCCGCGTGACAGCATATCTTTGTGGAGTCAAGTGCGGAATTTCACAAAACAGATGTGGGCTATCTGGCAGTTTAGCGTGGTCAGCATATCCATATTACTGGAATATTTTAATAAGCCTTGGCTTATTTAAAGAGGAGGATGTGGAAGAGGTAGAAAATATTGTTAGGTGAAAAATCAAGCCATAAGAGAATGTGAAGAGTTATTGAATATAAAATCTTGCACTCTTTTTTACAGCATATCCAGTAGCTATTTACTTTCATAATTGTTATATGATGCCATGCCAAAAGACTTGGAGTTATAAGGATGTACAATTAAACATTATTCTTGAGCTGACTTGAGGTCTGGCCAGAAAGGGATAACAGGGAGAGAGATTCTACCCTTTTGATTTTTTCAATATCTGTGACACCTAATATTTCTTCTATATTCTGAAAAAATGAAAAAGATTTCTACAATTTTCTAAGCATTTGGAAATTGTCTTAGGAAAAAGACATGAGCAATCAGGTTTGCCAGGCCTGCACTGATAAGAAAAATGTTTGTAGCCTAATCTTGGAACAAGGCCAGTACAGAGGCAACGATACTGTCCTGAATGGAAGAAGAATTCTTCCATCTAGAAAAATGTTATTGCTGAAAGGCCCTAAGTGACTACCAACGATCTCCCACAGGAAAGTTTTCATGGGAATCTTTATTAAGCAAGTAGGTAGCATGATTATGAATGAACATTGAGACTTGTCAATGGCTGATTACTTCATCACACTCACAGTATGGAAATAATAATTAGAAACTTTTCACAAAGCATCTCGGTGCCTAGCACTACATGATACATTGCATTACATTCTTCATATTTCTTAATAGAAGAATCAAAACTGTGTAAATATATAAAACAAAATGAAATTTTGGCATAAATAGGAATAATTTAAATGTATTGAAAACCATCTTCTTTATTGTATTAAACTGAGTTACTCTAGAACAATCTGTTCTCCTCTGCTACTTACCCTGACTCTTTGATGAATGGCTGTAGATGCTTTGTCACTGGGACTCTCCTTTCTTCACGCTGTTTAGCCCATGTCTGCAGTACTTTTGCACATACTTTTTTCAGGAACTGCCAAGTTTCCTTGGGATAAGATATGTCAGATGCACCCAAGTGATCAGATATGGGAGGATGAGCTTCACCCAGGAGTGAACCCATTCTTTGTAGTACTTCTCTAGGCTTGTGCCTGCAAACATGAGAATTCTGATAAAATGTATGTACGGAATTCCCATTAAAATATACCTGGTGGGATTAGAATTGGATATACTTCGGGTGTATTTCTAACATGAAAGATCTTCTATTCTGACTGAGCAACACAAAGTTATTTTCACCTCTACCCCTTAAATTTTACATATCTGGAGCTGGGCGTGGTGGCACTTATTTAAGAGTGTTCCCAAACTTTTCTATTTTTTTTCTTAACATAAGGCAAAATGTTGGAAAGGAGGGAGGAGAAGGGGGAAACCTAAAGGGAAACAGAGAAGCAGAGTGAGGAAGAGAGGAAGTGAGAGAACATAAGCAAGAGGAGGAGAGTGGAAGGAAAGAGGGGAAGGAAAGAGGAAAGATGAGCGGAAGAGAGGCAAAGGGCAGGAAAGGGGGGAAAGAGCAGACAAAAGGCACGATGCTCACTCTCAAGGTTTATGGAGTGGGAAACCCTCTTAATGGAATGGGTACAAACCCTCTCAATGACAAGTTTCACAAATTCCAAGAAAGAAGAAAAGCATTTTGAACATTCCACATAAAAAGACTCATAATTCCAGAGCATATTAGTGGTAGTGGTAAGGAACAGTAATGTGGCAACAATTTGGGGAACAGAAGAACTATTTCCTTAAAATGCTGGAGAAATCAACTGTTTGGGCCGAGCATTTCTCCTGGCTGTCACCCTCACCTCATTTATTCTGTGAAATAATACTTTGTGGTAAGTGTCTCATTGTGTCCATTTCGTGAACTCAATTTGATTAGCAGGCAGCTTGTTTAGCCTTCATTTCAGCCTGAAGTCAGGTGGAGTGAGATCACTCACGTGATATTTCTCCACAGTGGCTGGTCTGCCTTGGCTCTCTGCTTTCCCATATAAAATTTGATATCACCTTTATAAGTTCTACTGAGAAGCCTTTTGACATTTCAATTGTAATGTCATTTAATCTTTAGGTAAATCCAGAAACCACAAATATGCCAAAATATTCTACATTTGTGTGTATTGCTCTGTGTAGAAATGCAGGTTATCAAGGAATCAGCCTACATGTCCATCAACAGAAGAATAACTATTAAAATGGTATATACACTTAATAGAATACTACTCAGTTACAAAGAAAAATGAAGTCATGAAATTTGCAAGAAAATGGATGGGTCTAAAAAGCGTAATGTTAAGCAAGTTGACCCAGTCTCAGAAAAACAAGAACTACACATTCTCCCTTATACTCGAATCCTAACCTACAACATACATATGTAAGCAAGTATGTGTATAAAGTCTGACAAGCTAGAAAGATCAAGAGAGGGTGATATTAGGTGACAAAGGACAGTAGTAGATGAAAGGACACATAAGGTGTAGAAGAGGAAAATTAGGGAGTAGGTTAAAAAAAAGGGAACAAGGACAGCAGGTTAAGCAGACATGGGGGAAGGAGACCCCTAAAAACATAGTTTGTTAGAAAATGTCATAATGGTCCCTGACACATTATATGCTAATGTTTTAAGAGAATAAATGATAGTTTATTCTTGAGCCAAATATAAGTGACCACGGTCTGAGAACACAGATTCAGAAGTCTCCAAATCCCATATTCCAATGTGGTAATAGTTTCATGAAGTTTTTACAGTAATAGAACAAAGCCATAAATCAAGACATTTTTCAAATACATTGGTGGAAACATCAGAGAGGAGGGTTATAGCAAAGTGGGGGAAATTCTGCTCTAGGCCTTTGGGTTGGTGGAAGCTGGTGTTCTATTAAGTTAAAACATTCCAAAAGGTTTTTTTCTGTTAGTCACAGGATGTTAAGTCAGACCCAGAGGTGGGCAAGGAGTGGCTAGTTAAGAGGTTAAAGACGGCCCAAAATAAATGGTAATTAGGCTCTGGGCCTCCAACGTTCCAAACTCTCCAAAATCACTGAAGTGCTAATCAGGTGATCAGCCTTGCAAGTTCAGTTGGAAGAATGAGGTTGTACTGGGAACTTTTGTTCACAGTATGCAAGCATGAGGACCAAACATATATTTTTTTATTCTTTTTAAATGGAATTTTTGACATTTTCATACAATATACTTTGAGGATATTTAGATCTCCTCCCCTATCCACACCTTCCTTTATTGTCCACACCCAATTTAATGTACTATATTATGCAGACAGTAAGACCTATAGAGTCTAATTTGTTTCCACAAATGTCCTTCAATGTGGGTCCATGCACTGGAGGCTGGTTAACCTACCAAGAGTCCCACGCTTGAAGGAAGTTGTCTCTGCCCTTCCCAGCAGCCATCTGTTGCCACAGTTTCCTTGGGTGGGGTTGGAGGTTCCTACCCCTTTCCTCATGTCTATGCTGGGATTTTATCTGGTTTGAGCTTGCATGAGACTTACATATGCTATCACCATTGCTGTGAGTTCAGATGAGTAACTGACCAACTGTCAGCAGACTGTTTCCTGTGGTCAACCACTACCTCTTAGAACCTTTCCACCCCTTCTTCAATTATCTCTGAACCCTGGGAGGCAGAAGTATGATATAAGCATTCTATTCAGGGATGAGCACTCTGCAGCCTCTTGTTCTCTGGACATTGGCCAGTTGTAGGTTTCTCTGTTAATCCCCATCTGCTACATAAGGAAACTTCTCTAGTGAGAGTTGAGAATGCATTAATATGGGTATTAAGAACCAGTTTAATGTGACAATTATTTGGTAGAAAACTAATATTAAGTTCTCCCCTGTGTCCTGTGACCTATCTAGCCCTAAATTCTTAAGCCTGATAGTGATGTCATTGGGCTCCATCCTAGGAAGTAAACCTTAAATTCAATTAAAGAGTGGTTGGTTAGTCCCATAATATTTGTGCCATTAGTGCACTGGTGGGCATATCTTGCCAGGCCATTGGTAAACATAGTTCATTTGTTATGGTTGATGATCATTTTTCCCTTCCAGAAGCACGCATAGCACCTTCCTGCACTATGAATACTACCCAGTAGAGATGAGGCTCTGAAGTCAGAACCAGCTTGAAATCTCCTTGCTTGTTCTATAGCTCATATATGTGGTGTCTTCAGTAATAGGGTCTTACCATCCAGTTCTTGTGGTAACCAAGAGCAAGGACAATGGCCAGGACTGTTTATGGGACCTCTGGTCAACAGCTTCTAAAGAGAGAGTTCATTCTTGTCACTGAGGTTTTTCTTTTCTTTTTTTTCTGTATCCTATGCTGTCTAGAAAAGAACATGTCCTTCTGTTATATAATAACTCCTTTTGTTTATTTTAAAAATACAAATATGGGACCAGAAAGATGGGTCAGCAGTTAAGAGCACTGATTGCTCTTAGAGAGGACTGGGGTTCAATTACCAGCACCCACATGGCAGCTAACAACCGTTGGTATCTTTAGTTCCATGGGATGTGGTACCCTCTTCTGACCTCTGCATGTATTGTACAACACGGGTGCACTCATGCACATAAAAAATAAAATAAAATAAATATACATAAAGTATGCTTCTGAACCATCAATGCAGCATAGATTTCTATTTGCTTTAGTCGTCTTTACTTTTACTCCGTAGTATTTCACCACTTTAGCAAATAAACCATGCAGCTGTACTGCTAGATATACTTCTAAATATCTCAGGGTTTTATTGCTATTTAAATTATTCTGATTTTATAAATGTCAATTATTTACTGCTAATATAATGGTCATTTTTATATTGGCATATCTTATGACTTTGCTAAGCTCACGTACTAAGTTCTGGTAGACTGTTTTATAAATTCTCTAAGGTGATTTGGAGACAATTTTTATGTAAATGGATAGAAATATTTCAAACACTGAAAAAAGGACAGATGTCTTAATACCAATCAAAAGAGGAAGAATGAACTAAAGTGGCAGTTATCATGTTAAGAAAAACAAGCAAGATTTAGACAAATATCACATTTTCTTTCATAGTCAGGTCTAGATTTTTTAAAGAAATGACATAAAAGTATTCAAGAACAGGAAGAGTAGGCTGAGGGAAGAGCCATTAATCTATCCTGCTACATTGCACTGAGCAGCACAGAGGTCTCGCACTCTCTCCGGTTAGAAGTTTTAATTGATTGCTTAACACTGTTAGGACAACAGGCATTATCATTAAGAATGAGCTTGCCTTTTCTCCCATTCATTTCCAGTATGTTTTCTTAGAAAAGTCCAGCCATGTTGGTCAGTTACCAGGCAGGGCTTCCCTCTGTTGCCATGGTCACCTTCATGCCAACAATGACTTGGAATTCCTCTGACAGTTCACTACTAATACTCCATTTGCTTAGTTTAGACTTTGTTTTAGAGAATTTTTTGTCTGTGTTTTTGCTCCAATTCCAGCTTTTAACTGTTTGTTAAGCCACTAGGGTGGGGAGCACTCTCTCTCCATACTATGGCTCCTTTGTTTCCACTTCTTCCATTAAACTTTTACCACCACCTCCCTATTCCTACTGGCAAGGTTTTCCTGACCTTCCCGCAATGATATGCTACTATTGCTTGTTAATTCAGATCTTCTGGTAGAAACAGACACATTTGCTTCTATTGCTTTTTCCTTATTTTTAACCCGGAGGAAAGGCAGGTGAACATTCCACCTTCCGCCAAGATCTAGTGTTTTCTATTACCTTCTCTCAAGGGCAGTAGCTCTTTGGCCCAGGGGTTAGAAGAGCTGATCTACCCTTTCCTGGGAGTTTATGTCCTTAGAAAGAAATAAGAAGTTACATTATTAAAAGAAGTTCCCTTAGTTCTCTTCCCCTCCCCCAAATAATTCTTCTCAGTGCATTTGTGTCTGTGCACATGTGTGATGTGTGCATGTATACATGTTCATGTGTGTGTGCATGAATGTGCACATGCACATGGAAGCCAGAGATTAAAGTCAGGTGTCTTCTCTAATCCACTCCAAATTATTTTTGGAGAGAGGGTCTCTCACTGAAAATCAAGTTCACTATTTAAGCTGGACCAGCTGGCCAGTCAGTTCTGGGGATCTGTTTATAGCCACCAGCTCCTCCCAGTATTGAAGATTCAAGCCTGTACAGTGGCCAAGGGTTTTTTTTTGGGGGGGGGTGCATTGTTTTGCTTTGTTGTTGTTGTTGTTGTTTTGAGACAGGGTCTCCCTATAGCCACATTCCATGTGCATGTACTCAGGAACTCGCTTTGTAGACCAAGCAAGGCTTGATCTCACAGAGATCCATCTACCTTTGTCTCCCCACTGCTGGGACTAAAGGCCTGTGCCACCATGCCTATTACATGATGCCAAGTTTTTCTAATATGGATGCTGAGGAAACAAATTCAGGTCTTTGTGCTATGCAGCAAGGACTTTACTCACTGAGTCTCTCCCCAGCCCCATGCGTACATTTTTAGACCAAAGAATAAAGCAAAACAAAACCTGAGCAAGTATAGATTTTACTCATATGTGAACCTTTGAGAATTCTCCTGTTATATTAACTCATACTTGGCCTTTAGAAATGTGTTCAACTTTGTCTGTTTTTCTTACCTGCTGTTATTAGCAGTCACCTTGTTCTTCCAGAGTCTTCCAAAGGTGAAATAGTTTGTTTGTCTCCTAGCTCTTTAGGGGAGTTTTTCAGCCTTTGAAAGTTAGCTGATGTGATTAGAAGCTTCGTCTCTTGATCTTAAAAAGAATAGTGATTTCGTAGATTTCTTTTGCTTGCAGTTGGGGTAAAATGACATTCTCTGGTAGCTCTTTACAATCTTAGCAAAAAACTGGAGCATTTTATGTGAGAAAATGGAGACTCAGGGAGGCCCAGTACCTTGCACTGAATCACAGATCCATTAAATGCCATGGCTGAAACTTAAGCTCATGTTTTTCTGAAGGAAAAGCCATCTGTCTTAAGCATCACACTATAATGCATCCTTTTTGATCTTTTCACCAAAAGGCTGTATTTTAAGTGTTTAACTGTAGTCAGACACAACGGTTCCCCTTTTATTCCGTTGTAACACTGGAAGCGACACTGAAATATTTCAATTAATCAACAAATTTCCTTGTCTAAGAATTTTAAAGATAATATTGCTTCTTTCTCTTCTTTTTGGTGAGTAGCCTAGAAAATATCTTCCATTCTCAGAGGACTTGAGCCATTTTGGAAAGCAAATCTCAGTATTCTTGCATTATAGAGAACTGATTTAAAAAAAAAAAAAAAAACATTTCCAGTATCGGTTGCCTTGGAGAAAACCCCAGAAAAGTCCAGTGCAAACGTCAAGAGATCTTAGGCACAGAGATCCTGAAAGGAAAGGATGGCTTCAGTGTGATAGAATCCTGCATGGGGTTGAGTGGGTGGTGAGCAGCAGCTTGACTGGGCGGCACGGCAGAAGTTGCTTGGAAGTCCCTGTACTGTTATCAGAGAAAGCGTCAAAGCCAAAGACAGAAGCAAAGACAGGAACCAAAGCCCACAAAACAAGGCCAGGGAGGACAGAACTGGGCTTTGGACCAAGATGGAAAGTGATTCAAAGAGAACTATGATGGTAGATGTATCCTGTTTCACCTGCAGAAGACAGCCTGGTAGTTTAAGGACCTGGGGGAGTCTGACAGATGACTCTCACACCTTGGTCAGACATGAATTTGTCTAACACATTTTACCTTATAAACCACTTACTCATGTTATCTTATTTGAAATTCATGACAATCCTATGTAGCAAGAAGAGAAGCTTGGGTTCGTGCTGTTTTACACATTAAAACCTTGAGACAGAATTTTAGAACGCACCAGACTTTCCAGCCATTCCTCCACACACAGATCAGGGATGCTCGTTTTTCATTAGTCTGAACATGCAGACACATATGCACATGTTTGTTCCTGAGGTGTGCACAGATTTGCACGTGTTCTCTGAATGTTGTGTGCATGTGCGTGCACACATATATGCAAATATAATTACTTAAATTTTCACAAAGAAACCACTGACGAATCATCGCATTCCACAAATTGCAATATGACAAAAAGGAACAACTTTACAGAGGAGGAATCCTCTCCTAAGCTCAAGCAACAAACTTTCATGTGATGTAGAGAAAAGCCAAATGCTTCATAGCTCTTAGAGACATAAATCAAAACCTTACCATCAGCACTTGCAACCATTTTGAGGTTTTATTAAGGTAAAAAATTATGTGCAAAGTCATTACTTAGAAGATGGATCGGGTTAGGAAAAAAGAGGAAAGACCTGCATGTGGTAAGCGGAAGGCACTGGTGAATATTTGGACCATTTTTTTTTCTTGGGCTCTTCTGTGACATTTTTCCCTGCTTCACTATTAATATGCACTTATGGGTTTAGGACTCTGTCTTCCTTACTACAGTGTGACATTCTTGAAGGTAGGGACTTGGGTATTCATTTTTATTTTGCATTCTAAAGTCTTAGCACCCTGCCTAAATACAGTAATCATTCAATAACATGAAGCATATAAGGGAAGGGTGTTATCACAAAGCAAAAAAGACAAGCTTACATTGCCCATACAGTGCAGCACTTATGCAATTCCATGTGCATGTACTCAGTTTCATTATATTTTATACATATGTAGTCTCAAAATGCCATTATATATTACATGACTATATCATATATACACTTCTTATTTGAGATTGAAAATATAATGTGAGATATTTAAAGATTCAAATGTCTGCATACATACACAGTATAAATACACAGATAAAGTATTTGTATTACATGGGATTGCTATTATGGAAATATGCCTGTGTTCCTACCAAGGCATACTAAATACATTCCTATATATGTATATAATCATTTTGATGGCCACTTTTTTCACATCATATATCCAATCTCAAATATTTAACAAAACCATATTAAAACAGCAACAATAACTAATGTTAGCTCTGAACTATAAGAGACACAAAGAAAAATGTAATTCTGGGGCTCAGAAGAGGTCTCATTTGGAAAACTGCTTTTCACACAAACATGTTTCCCTGAGTTTAGATCCCTAGAAATCATGTGAGAGTGTGGTGGCATGGATCGGTAACCCTACTAATGGGTACAAAACAGTAGGTTCCAGTGCTTTTCTGGCCAGGTACTCTAGTCAAAGCAGTGAGCTTCTGCCACCAAATAAATAAGGTGGAGGGTTTGGTGAAATGTCTCAGGGAGTAAAGAAGCTTGCCACTACACCTGATGACCTGATTTTGATCTCCAGAACCTACATAATGGAAGGAAAGAACTGACTCCCACAAGTTGTATTCTGACCTCCACATGCATCAATAGCATACTCTCACCCCTCCAACACACATACGCAAAATAAATAAATAGATGTTAAAAAAAATAATGTAGAGTGTTAGAGAAAGAGACCTGAACTTGACCTCTGTCCTCCATATACCCATGAGCAGATGGGCATATAAGTACACACACACATACATATACCATACACATATATGCATGCATACATGCATGCATACAATCTAAATCTGTTGTATATCACATCAAACCCAATAGAAAATATTTTGGAGTTCCCTGATACTCTTATTACTAATCATAATCACAGGTGATTAGTTGTTAGATTCTTTTACAAGTGTGCTTTTCTGACACCACAGGACCCCAGCCCAGCAGTCCACTTCAATCACCGTGGACATAATGCACACAGTGCCTGTGGGAGCTGTTGGCTTCTTGCTGTCCACACAAGGTCCTCAGGGTGATTGAGGTCTTGTTCTGATTCACGGGAGAGATTGAACACAGTCCTGGAATAAGTTGTGGATACATGCAGGATGATCTTACTCTTCTTGATTCATTTATGTCCTAATTCCCAAACTGCACCTGCAACTCTGAAGGTTCAGCTCCCGGGGCCGAGTGAATCACAGCCCTGTCCTGTCACACAGCTGCTATGATTTCCATGGTGAAATAGTTTCTTAAACCCCTGTTTATATGGGGCCTTTTCAGAGTGCATGTAAACAGGTTTCTAAGAGATGTATAATAAATGGAAACTCAAGTGATTATGTTTAATTTTGATAATGAAAAATCCAGGTAGAAAAATATACCAGAAAATGAATATGTAATATGAACAATGGGGAAAATGTATACAAATTTTAACGGGAGTAGTTCACTATTTGAAATACACCCACAGTGGTCTACATGCAAAAGGGATGCAAGCATGTTTTCAGCTTTAAGATATAGAACAGAATCTGTGCTCGGCTCAGCTTTTGGCAGAGCAAATTTTAATTTTCTCATTTAAACTAAGACAGAACCTCAAGGCTGAGGATTGACATTGGCCCACCATAAACGGAGTGCTAATGGGATGGAAATTCCCCACGTTATTCCGAACCTCATTTTCCACCAATGTAGAGCATCCTAAAGTATCTCAAAGCTGAGGATCCTTCTGGAATGACTCCAAACTCCGGAGTCTGAAGACTGAGCTGTTAACTCCTTTCCAACAGTCTTGGGTGTTATTTTAGCACTTTGTGGTTTACAGTCCTAGCTGGACCTCATCCGAAGTTCTAAAACCCATAAGTAAGAATGAATGATCGGCATCCATGAGCCAGATTTGAGAAGCTTCAGAGCCTGCTTAGCTCAGTGTTTGTTACTTTATTATGTGCTGTTGGGTTTGCTCCTGGGGCTAGAGCTGCCACCCTGCTCTAACTCCTTTGCCAGGAAGACCCTTTCCTTTTCATCGCATCTGGGAGCTTCCTCTCTAAAGTGTATGATTGACTGTACTGTATTCAAATGAAATTATTTGGATGTATTTTGTGGCTGAATACTGATAAAAGTATGATGTACACTGTATTATCCTTAATCAAAAGTTACTTTTATTTGTAGATTTTAAGGGCAACTAAAATTTTTATTTGACAGGTTTGACTATCTTGAGTTTGGCATACCTGCACATTTTTATTGTATCCCGAGATCAGAGCATAAATCAAGTGATTTCCCACAGACATATAAAAGCGGTAGAGCCATATAGTTCCTGGAATTTAACACGTCACGGTCAGGAGGTCACATATGCTAAGTTGCTTACTTATGCACCTCTTAAAGTAGAAGTTTGTGGACAGGAGACATGAAGTGATGTGACTTACTCTATCAGCAAAGAATGCCTTGTTCTTTTTCTTCACGTAGACAGAATTAGCAGCGTGGGAGAGCAAACTGCACAAGAGAGTCCTCAGGACCTTCACGTTCCACGTTTTCATTGCAATGTGCTTGTTTACGATTGTCTTTTGAAACAACAATCGTCTGATTTGACGAGTGATATTTAATAAGCACTTTGAAATCTTTTCCTGTTCAATCGTGTGTGTGTGTGTTTGTGTGTGGTTTGTGTGATATATGCACTTGAGTGTGTGGGCATTCTCACACAGGTGAGTGCTCATGCAGAGGCCATAGCAGGTGTGTGCCTCTACTGCTTTCTACCTTATCCTCGCCTTGAGACAAGATCTCTTATTGAACTGGAAGCTTGCTGTGTTGGCTCATCTGTGAGCTGTCTGGATCCTTTTGTCTCTGCTCCTCACTGCTGAGGTTACAGGCACATGCAGCTATGTCCAGCTCTTTATATGGGTGTTGGAGATTTGAACATAGGTCCTCACGCTTACAGAGTGTACTCCCTTACTCGCTGAGCCATCTCCCCAGGTCCCTGATAGGCAATTTTTAACATGCGGAAAAGACAGCGTGCACCCTTCTTTACCATGCTCATTCATATCTCCCAGCATAACTTCACAGTGAAGCTGGGCCCAGGCAGCCAGAGTGGAGGTTGGTGTATGTCATTTCTAGATTGGGGCAGCTAGGAGTCCAGATATCTCCCCCAGCTGTCTCTCATATGCTGAAAGTCGCTGTACAGGTCACAAGTTTTAAATGGTGATTGTACATTGTAGACAGTCCTTTGACCCATACTTAGCTATAACATGAAACAGGACTATGATAAAAAAACAAGATATCAATAAACAAAGACCTGTAAGCTAACTACTTCATTGCGCTATGCCAATGTATTGAGCTCACAGCAAATAGCTGAGCTGGTATCAAGCAATTTCTTAGACCTTATCTCTCTTTGACAGTTAATCCACTTCAAACTGCATAGCATTCTTCAGATCAGTATACTAAGGCTCATAAAAGTTTTGTCATGTTCAAGGCTTACAGAGAGAAAGGAAATGAAGATCTGAACCCAGAACACTATCGCAGCATCTATGCTTCTTCTCTGAAGAGTACCTTAGAAGACTGTGCTGATTACATTCTACTGAACCTCAAGTCAGTTTCATCTGAGGACTCTACTTCTCTTTAGAAACATCTCTCTTCAAATGTACTCCAAATTTGAGGGGAAGCACTGGAAAATTAATCAAGTGAATCATATATTAGTCCCCTAGGAAGGGCAGACCACGGGTGGTGGGAGAAACAGGGCAAAATAGGAACACCCCCCTGCAGCCTGTCACTGCATACCTGTGTTACTGCAGCATTCGGAGCCTTGAACACTTGTTCTTTCATGGTGGCCTCACAGGCTACCCAGCAAAGAAAGGATGGAACAGTTCCAGAGAAGGAAGGGCTTTTCTCCCCTCCTGCTGAGGAGGCTGGATGCATTGTCATGTCTCCCCTGCAGGCAAACTGGGGAGAGGAGGCACCTTCTGTTTTCCTGTGCATGGAACATTGCTGAACTTTCTGAGACCTGCCATAAAGCAGTCACACGTCCTGTTTGTGCTCTTAGGATATTGTCTTTTCATCGTCCTTCAGAATATGTTAAGGAGATTTCACCATATATCAGAAATCATGGTTTAAATTTCAAAGCTTCAGACAAAAATGACCTTACACTACATTTGCAGATGTCACTCTCAAGCTATCCCAACACAGTTTCCATGGGAACTAATGTACATCAAAGGATAAAGAGAGAAAGGAGAGACACTATGTAAGATCAAATATTCATTCTCTGACACCTCTTTCTTTGGCAAACCCAAATGAATCCCATGTCAAATGCGAAAGAAATTTGACACTCAATCATATTTTCGTTGTGAATGCATTTTTCCTAAGAATCGAACCATTTCTGAAGAATTTAATATTTTGTATTACATGTGTTTAAGTGAAACTTTTCAAAATATTTCTATCATTTAGCATATACATTATATTCAGAGCCACAGAAAGCATATACATTTATTTAGGAGAAAGGTCAACATCATCTATCAGTTGATTTTAGAATAATTATTATAGTCACCAAGAGACAAGAAACTGCTCTCTGCCAAGCACTAGAATGTACCATGAATAAAGTTTGCTGTTGTATAAAAACACAAGGCAAAAATGTTTCATAGCATACTTATCATACATGTATACTGCATATACATTTATGCAGATACATATTACATATATAGTTTTTCTGACTAATGTGAGATAATGTTTTCTGAGTGACTGAGTGACATCAAGAAGTAATAGATGAGGAAGGTGAATATGATCATAATAATGCGTTATTATATACACGTATGATGAGATGATTTATAGAAAGCTAGTCAGTTACTTGTATGAACTCACAGCAATGGTTACAGCATGCACAAGTTTCATCAAACCAGACAATATCCCAGCATAGACATGTGGAAGTGGGTTAAAATCCCAACTCAACCTAAGGAAATTTGGGCCGCTGATGGCTGCTGGGAGGGACAGAGATGGTCTCTTTCAAGGATGTGATTCTTGGTAGGTTAAACAGTCTCCAATGAATGGACCCACACTGAAGGACACTTGGGGACACAAATTAGACTCTCTAGGCCTTATTATAGATATGTTAGAGTACATTAAATTGATTGCATGCAGAAAGGGGAGGTGGAAATAGGGAAGGGACTCTAAATACCATCAGATTATAATGTATGAAAATCGCAAAAAATCAATAAAAATTTTAAAAGATACAAAATTTTAAATTAAAAGAAATAAAATCCATATGCATATATTTAATATTATTATAGTTATCTGATTTGGGGTGTGATATATTACAGAGGACTTTGTTGGCAAAAATGCATGTTTTGGGCCTTTTCCTAGTCTCTTAACTTTTGTATGTGTTTCAATAAAACAATTCACTTCTCAGAGTACCAGATTATTCATCCTCAGCTTAAGGGTGATAATTGTGGATTTTTTTGTAAGATTATAGATATAGGTAAATTAAATGTGACAAACAGGTATGTTATATGTTAGGTAAAGTTGTTTATCCTCTCTCCCATCTTTTTTCTTATATGCAGAATCTCTCTCTCTCCCTCCCTCCCTCTCTCCCTCTCTCCCTCTCTTCCTCTCCCACCCCTCGACAGTGGCAGAGGGAACACAGAGTCTCAGGAAAGTGATATACCTACGAGATATGTGGAAGGAATAGGCATGTGGCGCTCCTTCCTTTGGATCTGTTAGAAGAAATGTACTTTTTCTCAACTATGTGAGGACTGGGCTCTTTGCCAGTTATTGGAAGGCCCTTTACTGCCAAATATCTAACACTATATTTTCCAACAATGATGTCAGGAATATAAAGCTTAACTTTTATTTTATTTTGTATTTTAACTGCCATTAACTTTCATGATTATCTTTTGTTCTGATTGCAAAGAGGGAAGTCTTTGCTAAACCCCCAAGCAACACATTTCATAATCCTGGCTCAACAAACAACAACTAATGATAATATTAGTTATAAAGACAATAGCTAATAAGTATTAACCATCTAATTTGTATCAGTTCCTACTCTATTTATTTATTTATTTACTTATTTATTTATTTATTGATAGACAGGGCTTATTGTAGTCCAGACTAGTTTTAACCTCCCTATATAATTGAGGAGCATGCTGAACTCCTAATCCTCCTTAGTGTTTAACTACTTTTTCTAATTTTATCTTCACAATAACTACATAAATCAGTAACTCTTATTCTCCGATCTGACATATGAAAACAGTAGAGCAGAGAGAGTGGTTAAATTAGGAACTCAAAAATCATGCAATTTCCAAGTGAACCTGGTTTGGTTCTAAAACCTGCCTCCTTAGGTATAAGGTTAAACATATCTGAGAAATATGTATATTGAAAGATGGCTATTAATTCTCTAGAACTTAAGAAGAACTTAAGAAAAAAAGCATTTCTAAGATTTATTACCAAATAGTTTATTCCTCTCTGGAATTGCTTACTTAAGATCAGTTATTTGCAAATAATAAGCACTAAGCATTAGGAAATTCAGAATGAATAAGATAGGGCAGAAGATGAGTAATTCCATCAAAACACATGAAGAACATGTTACAGAGAAATCTAGGCTGAAGTGACTCGTTTTTGTATAGAGAATCAGGCTTAAGTAAGAAAAAATATGTGCAAGGCTTTGGGTGTTCAGAGTAAACAAGTCATTGTCTCAGATCCATGAGCAAGAGGACAATAGAACATTCTAGAGAAAACCATGAGATGACCGTAATATAGAAAGGGCTCAAAACACAATTCTGAAGACTACCTGGAAGCAACCATCAGCTGACAGCTGATTTTAGAATGCCGGTGTGAACGGTGTGGTGAGAATCTTAGAAAGTCAACTGGATGACAGAAAAAAGACTTCCAGAAAGCAAGCGTGGTGGGGTGGCCCATTATCATGTCATTGCTGGTCATGCCATGTCCTCCCAAAAGTTATGCTGGAGCCCTAAGCTTCAGTTCCTATGAGTACAACTTTGTGTGGGAATAGGGGCTTTCCAGATGAAGCCTTGTCTAGCCTAGCCTAGATGGAGCCAATCTGTTGGATCCTAATCCATTGACTGTCATCCTCATAAAAGAGAGAGGGAGAGAGAGAGAGAGAGAGAGAGAGAGAGAGAGAGAGAGAGAGAACAGAGTCATAAGAAGATACACGTTATGGCACACTTGAGACAAAGTTAGAAATTATTCATCCCCATACCAAGGAATACCAAAAATTTTCACCAACATCAGAACCAAGAGACAGACATGGGACAAAATCTGCCCATCTTCCCATAAAGGAAGCATGGCCTTGTCAACACTTTGATTGACAACATCTTGCCTTCAACATCGTGAGGAAATGAATTTTTGTAGGGTTTTTTTGTTTTGTTTTTGAGACAAGGTTTCACTATGTAGCCTTGGCTAGTCTATGACTTCATATGTAGACCAGAGTGGCCTTGAACTCCTAGAGATCTACTTGCTTCTGCCTCTGTAGTGCTGGAATTAAAGGAACACACCACCACACCCGACAATTTCTAATGTTTTAAATGTCTTATGATACATTTTTAGTGTCAATCTTGGGAAAAATATGTTAATTAATAAATATAAGACACTCCTATCAAGAAGCAGTGAGCCCATGAATCAAGGTAGAGGCAATGAAAATGGAAAACCATGGGGTAAGCCAAGGCTAGCCCCACTATAGTACCAAGGAAGCTAGGAAATATAGAAACAAAATGGTAGAATCATGAGAAATCCCTGAAATGGTGATATGGTGTGTGTTTAATTTTGGTGGACCCCTTTCTCTAGCCCTCTGAAACCAATTCCAGATCTCACTAGGGCATTTAGGGAGGGGCCCATTAAGAATGAGGTTCTTTTAGGATCACCAGTCGCCTTGCCAGACAATGAACAGCTCCAGAGGCCAGTCTTTGAGGTGGTTTGGTAAGAAGTAGGTAAAACCCATGACTCTGGCCACCAACCCCAACAGGTGGCCTAAAGAATGATAATTGGCGCTGCTCTGATATGTCTGTCTTCTCATACTGCTCTGGCATTTCAAGAAAATGCATTGAAGGGTTTACTGAACCAAGAAATCCAGAACAGTACGTCTACATGGCGCCTGTGGAAGAAGAGAGGTTAGGGAAAGGATCGACATGGCCAAGTGGCTCAAGGCCAGTGAATCAGAGAAGAGGCCCAGTGCAGCAGAGCAAAGCTCCAATAGAGATACTGTCACCAGGAGAGGTGGCCAAAATTGTCCTCCGTTCTGTTCCTGGTCAGAGGACATGAGAAAAGCTGAGCCTGTGACAACAGCACTGCCAAGTGCTCTTGAGAGGGTCCACTAGAGTCAGCAACGAAGCCTGGCCACAGAAGAGAAAAAGAAGCTAAAGTGCAGATCGGAGAAAAGAAATGAGAAAGACACAAAACAATTGGTTTTTAATCCAAAAGGAATCAGAGAACTGTAGAACTGCTGCAGTCAAGGGAAAGAGCTCTTCTGTTCTTTGAAGGTCGGACCGAGCTGGGAGACCTAGAAGACAGCTACTGCTTTCGTGGGCAGGTGGAGACGTTTCTTACCTATTGCTCCCCATGACATCACCAACATCTTTATGATCTTAAAGGGAAATGACTTTATGTTCTGAGTCCCCTCAGTGCAGCCCCATACTCAATGCCCTATGGAATGCCTTGAGTTTATCTTTGTGCATTTTTTATCCCGCGACCTAAAACCTCCCATCTTCATCTCCTTCTCTCTCATTATCTAACACACAAGAAATGGTGAATCAGCAAGAGTGGAGAAGGTGAATCTCTGCATAGGATAAGGAGAGCTTTAAACCTTCCAAATGGGTAACCAAGACAACACAGAGAAAGGTGCTCAATATGAGTAAACTGTGAATGCATGAATGAACTTTTATTGATGTGAAGTATATGATCCCTCAGCAATCCTAGGACCCAATGATGCTAATTACAGTTTATGAATACAGAGTCAAGAATCAATTTCAGCTCCTTTTAAGCTCCCAAATCTCTGGGCTTATCTACGATACTATGCCATTTGCCCACAGCATTGAGGTCCTTTGTCATCTGGAGAGGAACTTACCATCTCTAGGTTCTCAAAGATTGTCTGTTCCTCTGTCTGGCCTCACCCAACCTCTTCATTCAGAGCTGCTGAGTAGGTCCCGTCACCAGCAGTGTGGGAACAGAGGTGACATAAACTGTGGCTGTCACTGCGGTTGGCCTGCAGAACAAGAGACAGGAGCACTCAGAAGTCACTTCTGTCTTCACAGCAGATGACGGCTTTGACGTTCTCTGTGCTTAATGACCTCCAGTTGATCCACTGTGAAAATTCAGTGCTCAAAAGACGTCATGATTTCTAATTCCATATGTGTGGTGAGGTGACCTTGTGGAGAATCAAAGAGAGCACTTTTAAAGGCCATGGTGGAAAAGGCATTGGTCCCCAACCTTCTGCAGAATTGTTTTCAGTGTTTCCTGCAAGCCGTTACTGGTGTCTTTATTTAGGCTGTATTTCTTCATTTCAGTGTCTATGTTTAGCAGATATATAAAGGAGCAAAATGGGTTTAATGGCCTACAGCAGGAAAGCAGTGATATGTGAGCCTCCTAGGGGCAACAAAAGATCAAAAGACCATGGGAAAGACTTCCTGTTTCCTGGTGACAAGGACTCAAATTGCTTTTATCTGACCGTGAGTCAAGGGAAAATTCATGGCTACCCGTATGCCTTGAGCTCGTACTCTGAAAGTTGCTTCTTGAAGGTAGACTGTGAGAAGGTCTGATAGGGGATGGAGAAGGTTCCTTAATGAGTCTTGCAGATAATCTTCTTGCATGATGCTTTACTTGATCTCATGGAAGGTGGCACTGGCCAGCATTCCCTTTCCGGAGAACGTTGGGTTTGAATTAACTACATAGACATTCTCTGGTTCTGGACATTATATATATATATATAATTTTTGTGCATTTCATAGAATATATCTTAATCATATTTAAACCCCCACCCCTATCTGCACGCCACTCCAGAGACCTCACTAGATTTCATGCATGCTGTCATGTATGTTATGGCTACTGACTCAAGTTTTTATTCCCAAATGTAAGGTCTGAGTTCATCCACTGGAACCTGGTCAGTCAATCTAGCATCACTCTCTTAAAGATTAACTCTCCCTCACCCAACAGTGATCAGCTACCAACAGTTCCTCGGCCAAGGCTGGAGCTTCCTAGCCATTCCCCCACTTCTATGCTGAGTTTTTGTCTGCTTTGAATTTTCATGGGTCGTGTCTTGTGCATGCTGTCACGATTGCTGTAAGTTCACATGAGCAAGTTCCCAGAAGCCTGGAAAACTCTGTTTCTTTGTGGTCATCCACCACCCCTGGCTCTTTCAATCTTTCTGCCCTTTCTTTCACTATAGGCCCTGAGCCCTGGGTGGCTGAGGTTTAATATAAGTGTCCTATCCAGGGACATACACTCTACAGTCTCTTATTCTCTACATTTGACCGGTTGTGACTTTCTGTATTAATCACCCTCTGTTGCATGAGCAAGCTTCATTGATGAGAGTTGAGAGATGCATTAGAAGTCTCTCTACCCTTTGTTCCCCTATGTTCTGTGAGACTTAGGTGTAGAGGTTCCATTGTAGATGTGTCACTTAGGGCTGGGCATCTCACAGGCACTTATTTTCTATGTTTGACAAGTTGTAGAACTCTATAATGGTCTCCATCCGTTGCAAAAAAGAAGCTTCCTCCATGAGTGGTGAAAGGTACACTTGTCTGTAAATTAAAGTATACTTATCTGTAAATATAATACTTAGCATGCAGTAAAATATTATTTTTGTCTACAGCTGTGTTAGACTAGACATAGGGTTTTCTCTAGGATCTATGACTTCTCCAGTCATGTGTATTTGACTGTATTTACAGTTCCACACATGAGTTCCTCCCATGGCACAGGCTTTAGGTCCAATTAGGGAGCTGTTGATTACTCCCCAAGATAAAAGTGCCACCACTGCAACGATATAGTTTGCTGTGCCAGTAATAGGTGAGGTTCTTAGGCTTTAAAGTTAGGGTTGGACCACAGATTGATTTTCTCCCTTAGCAGCTTATATAGTGTCCTCTTAAACTATGAGAGCTAGTCTTCAGGGAGGAGGCTTCCAGGTCAGTTTGGTTCCAGACATGTATACAACCTCAGGACTGTGGGCTTCTCAAGACCTCTGTAGTCAGTGTCCCAAGGAGCACCATGGGAATCATACAGTTGGTCTTATCACTTCAATTGCTCTCTCAGGATTTTCTATTCCTCATTCCTAATCTCACATTGTGTCAGACCAGGTAGCTTGGCACAGGCAGCACAGACTTGGTTCTCAGTGCTTTCCCTTACTTTACTATGGGACCTCAAGTAAGGCATTCAGCTTTCCAAATTCTAGGACTTCTGATAATGGAGACAGGAATGCCAGTACTATAGATTTATCATGTTATTATTGACATAACAACTGCACATGCTAAGACCCCAATGAATGTGTGTTGTCACTGGGGGACTGGGGGATGGCTGTTTGTTCCCACACCACTCAACCCACAACTTCTGTTTTAAAACATTCTGTGCAGATCCAGGAAGCAGCTCTTGCCTTATTCATAGTAAAATCAAAATAATCAAGTCAGAGAAAATATTATTCCTAATTTCTTAAATCTACATTTCCTGTGTCTACCCCAAAACAGCATTCACTCAACCCAGGTAATGTTGCCATTTATTATATGGGAACAAAAATTCAGTGTTTCTCCAACTATGTTGTCTAACTGTGGTGTAGAGTTAAATCATCTTTGAAGTCTGATTCTTTCTCCTTCCTTCTCCTTTCGTAACAACACATCTCTATAAGCATGGAATGTGATGCTCTTTTCACTGTTCCCCATAAAGTCTTATTGAAACTCCACTTGCATCTAAGCCATCCTACAGCTGATAGAGATGACAGGCCCACCAACTCAGATGGCTTGGTACTAGTTTCAACTCTCCTCAAAGTCATATTCCCTTTAAGCCTTTGTCATAGGTACAGGGATTCATGGCCACTTGAATCCATGTCTCAACCAAGGAAACACGAAGAAAGAGGAACATGGATGGATCTTTTATATAATTGTGAGCTTTTTTTTTAAGTATTTAGTTTATAAGATTTCCCATTCATGCTTTTGAGCTTCTTTCTAAGTAAAACGCAGGTCACTAAAGGGAAAGGTTCAAGTCTGCTGGTATATTCATATGCATGTCTATAATTCTTTTTCAATATCCAAATAACCCATTAATATTTTGATTCACATACAATTTATCATTATGAGTATCAAAACTTTGTAGTTTTAGCAACACAAATAGATATTCTTGATTATTACAATACCATGGCAGAATGCTACAGGAGCTCTTGGTTATATGCAAGAGATGTTAAATGTCTTGTGATTGGAACACTAAGGCACAATGAAAGCTGTTGTGTCAATGCCTCCTTTGTTGATAAACTGCAATTGTTCATATTTTCTTTCTTAAAGAAAAATGACGAAGCTCAACTATCTCCACCAGCATCCTTCCTTCAAACTTATATTGGCGTCTTGACCACTGAATTCCTAAGACAATAGCTACTTTTTCCTTTGGTATGTCATTTTCTATAAAAAATCGCAGTCTCTTATCTCCCGACCGCATGAGAAAACTATAGGTCAGAGAAGCAGATGAGACAGGAGCACATCCTGATACTGAATCCAGTGTGATTCTACTGCCCTATGCTGTTTTCCTGATAATACTTACAGCATCATCTGCATTGGCAAAATGTTCCAGATTGGGGTCTTATAACAAGGTAAAGACAAGAACACGATGAAAAAATAGACTAAAGTGAAAAGTAACCAAAACCCACAAAACGTAAAAAGTTGACCCTCATTAGAAATGAAAAAACCTTCTTCGAATGTCTGGGAGAGTTTATTTCTGTGCATATATGTTGACATATCAAAATAACTTTCCATTCAAAACTCATTTCTTTCCTGTAATTTTCTCATCCGTATTTTAATTAAAAAGTTCAACTTGAATATTAAACTTTCATGTCCTCCTCATATGTCTGACCCTCTGGAATACTGCCGAGTAACATGGCATTCACAGAACACCATTGTGTCTACTTTATGTGATTTAAAATGTATTCTGAATAGCCAAAGTGTCCTCCTAACTCTTTGAAATTCAGACATCCTGAGTTTCAGAGGGCCTTTTACTGGGGCTTTCAAACCGCTTTACAGACATCTCTTTATTCTTCTTTATTTTATAAATTGGGAGATAGATCAAACAGAAGTTAAGTGGCATATAGAGGTCGATGCAAATTACGAAAGAACCTGGGAATGGCATCGCCCTGGGCTCACCCACAGATAGCACTCAGGCCACTGACATCTCTGCAGCTGATTGAGGAAGCCTCCAAATGCATGAGGCAGATAACAGAGATTCTCCCTCTCTCTCCCCACCTCTCTCTCTCTCTCTCTCTCTCTCTCTCTCTCTC
>NW_008360332.1:4860780-4888749 GCF_000622305.1 Nannospalax galili
TCTCTCTCTCTCTCTCTCTCTCTCTCTCTCTCTCTCTCTCTCTCATTGCTTTATGTGTGTGCTGTGCATGCATGCATGAAGGCATGGTCACATATTTGTGAGCACATGTGGGAGGGGGTGTCCACACAGCACATGGATTTATGTGTGTATGCATGTGGAAACCAGAAGTTTATGTCAGATACCTTCCTTGATAATTCTCCATCTTATTTGTTGAGGCAGGGTCTCTCACCTCAAAGAACTGGGCTTTGAACTCAGAGAGGAGAAGATTCAGATAACGTAGCTAACAGACTTATTCTAGCAATCCCTGTCTCTGTCTCTCAAGTGCTGGAATTACTCAGCTTACATGAGTGGTGAGGTTCCAAACTTCAGTCCTCACAGTTACACGGCTAGGCTAGTACTTTACCCTGCTGAGTCATCTCCCCAGCCCTAAATCATCTTTGTACGAGTCTCTCTCACTCAGATTCACCACCGTCTTATTTCACCAGCACCTCCTTGTCTTACAATATCTAGAATGAAATCGGGCTGTCTTCTCATTTTCTGCTCTATTGTCTACTATAAACAAAGGAAATAAAAAATTAAGAGTTTGGGGTTCAATATAAATTTCTGCATGCATTTGTTCTATATGGTGATTTTACAAGGAAGAAAACAACCAAAATTGTTTTGCCGCGTTTATCATAAGGAGCATATCTTTGTAAGTGCCCACCTCCCTGTTTCTAATTAACAGAACCCTTTGAAAAAAGTAACTGTATTTTATTCTTAAACTCTCTAGTGACAATAAAGAAACACCACTTTGGCCAGCTTTGACAATCATTTGAGTACTACAATTCCAGGCTTAAATTTGGCATTCTCTAGATTAAGGTTTTCAAGTAGCCTTTGGTTATAAATCGATAGACTCTAACCAAATCCAATTGCTCCCTGCTTTTTTTTTTTTTAATAAATCAAGCCTTATTGGAATACAGTACTGCTGATTCACGTACACATTCTCTAAGATACCTTTTGACAGTTGAACAGTCAAACAGAAAACACAGGGCCTACAACATCTAAAATATTTGCAATCATATCATTTTCAGAAAAAGTTACCAATGTCTCTTATAGATTAAACAACACTGGCAGACTTGACCAGTAAGCTATACTGTCTCATAGCCCTTACAAAGTTTAGTTGCCAAGATTCCAAGCAAAATCTCCAAAGGTCTTTCCTTGAAGCTCCACACTTTGGAATCAGACCCATAAAGCTTGGCAATTTCTCTGAGCAGATTCACTTTGCAAATGTCAGATCATTAAAAGCAAATGATGAGAGTTTTGCTGAAAGACCATTCCACTTCTATTAGGTAAGACAAGCTAGTGACAACTATTTAAGGACTTTGATTTTTTTTAATAGTTTTCCCTAATTGCTATACGGTAGTTGTATAGCTGCGACTTAGTCTACCAAGTCAAAATTTCTGAATTTCTTGGCAATTACTTGGCATGAGTTTGGCACTATAATCTTACTTTGATTATGGCTTCTTATATCTGACATAAATATATTCCCTTTGTGTATATTCTTTTTAGATGCAGTACAACAAAAAAAGCATGACTTTTTCCTCTCTCTCGCTCTCTCACTCTCGCTCTCACTTTCACTCTCTGTTTTCTTCAGAAGCAGCTGTGAAGTTGTAATTATGTTCACTTCCCACTGGCAACTGGCAAGCCCTTTATTTTTGTGCATTTGGAACGCAACAAGAATAAATAAAGTCCATTTCCTCCTTGAGGGGCTATTCTGCCATTCCATCTAGGATTTCACATTTTACCAATTCTCTAACACATCTATTGTTATAAATAGTTTGTGCTCTTTAAAAAAAGTGAGCCATATAAAATGAGGTAAGAAGGAAAACTATTTCAAAAGAATATGAAAATAAATCAACATAATCTCTAATATATAGCAACAAATTTGCTAGCTTTTAAAAGCTTATAATTATCATTGTTGGCTAATTGGTACCATAGATTACTCAGCACTGACATGCAATTTTGTACAACAAAGAGGTTTTCATTGTGTTATATAGAGCTGTGGATTTACAAACTTTTCTGTTTTATTTTTACATGTTGAAGAACAAAGGGCAAACGCCTTGACGCATGCAAGGATTTCCAAAATGAATTGCTTCCTAAATTTAGAAAATACATCAGACAATACACAATGATTCATGGCAAGAATTTATAATCCCAGAAAAGCAAGTTTTTGAGACTTTTGTTTATTAATAAACCAACTTCTCTTGGCTCAAATATGAATAAGACAAGAAACATTAATGAATATTTCTCCTCTTTACATAGACCTTCAAAAAGGTCAGAACCAGGCTGGCTATATTATTTATACTTTACGGAAAGAGATAATTAATGTTTGTAGATCCATTTAGATAGTAACATTAATTTTAACAAGTTGATAGGTGCATTTGTCTTTTAATGTCCATTATAATAACAATCACCTAGAGCCCATGAAACTTTCAACACTTACTTGTTGATTAGACTGTTTTTTCTTCACAGGTGTAACTGCTTCTTGAATAGGCTAATTTTAGGAGGAACTAGCCTCTTTTCAGAGGTAGGACTGTACAGGGGAATATAAACAGACTATAGATCCAAAGTCTTGCCTTCACACCTTCTGGGAAACATCTCTGGACTTGGTGTTTAATGACTTCCTGCCTATCTGGCCTATGAAGAAATGCTTCAGAGGGAAGACAGATGTCTCTCTAGGGTTCTCTTATTTAAATACTGAAGTTTTTTCCAAAATAGCAGATATGAAGGTCATGTCGAGATGGCTATACCAGAGGAAGGTTTTAGTACTATGACAATGCTAAGAAGAAAAATGTAGGGAAGGAAACGTAGGATGAACCCAAAAGACACAGTGTCTTAGTCAGCTGAGAGGAAAGCAAAGGGAGTGCTCTCCAGCCTGCGTGTCTCAGAGGAGCTTCTCTTTCAAATTTATTCCTTATAGAACGAACGCCACACAGAGATGAACTCATGGAATTTGCAGTGAATAATGGATAACTCTTTGACATTTATTTGAAGTTTCCCTCTAGTGAAAATGTCCCAACCAGTTCTTTGAAATTACTTCATAATTAAACAGGTCCTCATGTGTATCACCTGCAAACAACATGTCTAAGATCATCTATTAGATAGTCTTGTGAACCTTTTTAAGCTCAAGCTTTGAGGAAATTTGATATCTCCTTTTGGGAATGAGACAGTGGAAGATGGAGAGTATTCACTTTATCTGAAAGAGCTCCAGTCTCATTGCCAAGTGCATTGACCTACCTTGTAAAGGAGTCCAGTCACAGCTCCAGAATCACTGGTGCCCATGCCCCAGTGGGCTTTTCCTGAAGTCAACAGATAGCTAAGATATAGATGAGGAATGATGAGTAAAGATAACAGTAAGTATGCGTAAATAATATAAGCAAAATCAGTAAATCAAATAACTTAACAAATATGGAAGATAGAGCCAGCAAGAGGCTCACTGGGTGAAGGCATTTGCTGCCAAAACTGATGACCTGAGTTCCATCCCTGAGACCCACATGGTGGAAAGAGAGATTTGACTGCTGAAAATTATCCCCTGACCTCCACACATACCATACACAAAATAAATAAAAAATAAATAAATAATGTAAACATTTTTAAAGGATAAAACAAATTTAATGGGAACAAAGTATCAGTTATACACCTCACATATTTTTGTGATAACCAAGAAATATCATGCACAAAGCCATCCACATAGTAAAACTGGCCACATGTTGTTCCCTTCTTTCATAGACTAACAATAGACTAAAAGCATAGAATTTAGAGTTAGCATATTAGCAACATTTGACTCTTCTTAACATCTCTGCGTCGCAGTTTTATCATCTGAAAAAACACAGATAAAGACTTTTCCTCACTCATCAGTTTCTGGTTTGCAATATAATGACACCTGTAAATGACTGAGCCATAACCACTGACTAAAATTGAGGGATAGCAATAAGACATAGAGCTCTGTGTGATCACCTGGCTTTTCTATCACTGGAATTCACGTGCACTCATCTTTTTCATTCATTGATCCAACGAAACCTCCATGTAAGGTAAACTGTGATTCCATTTGGAGTTTGCCCCTAAAGTTTGCAAATCATATGTTATAGAGAGTAGCTTGAAAAAAGAAATTGTTGTAATTGTTTTTAATGTTTAAGAATCAGTTCTCTATTACAAGGGGTAACTGGGGGTGGAGAGAGAGTTCAGCATTTAAAAGCACTTGCTTCTCTTGCAGAAGACCTGGGTTCGGGTCCCAGTACCCTTGAACTATCTCTAACTCCAGATTGGGGGATCTAATGCCCTCTTCTGACATCTCCAAGCATACATGTGGTACATATATTCCTGTAGGAAAATGTACATACATACAAAATAAAAATAAATAAATCTTTTTAACAAGACAACTGATCTAAGGATAGACCACCCTGAACATGCCAAATTGCATCTTAAAAATACAATTGTATTTTTCAGATAGTCTACCTTGTTTATTTTTAGCTTTGATGGACACATTCTGGAATGCTTCGTGGGAAGACAGAACTTACACTTGTGCTAACCTCAGAGGGCTGGATATATATCTTCATTTTCATCTGTTTCCATTGCAAAAATGTTAGGAATCCATAAATCTATATAAACTATATAGATCTATATACTCTAAATAAAACTGGTCATATTGAATTGGTTATGACACTTATTGTTTAATCTGTTAGTAAAATCAAACTGAATTTTTAAGAAGGCTGTAGACTGCAACCTCATGGCTAAAGAGGCCATGTTTCAGAAAAACAGCCAAATCAAGAAGGCATATTCTACCACAGAAATGAAGTATTGTAGAAACAACATTTTTACCTTTTCTAGCATACAGATAGTTCATCTATCACTAAACAAGGAAAATAAAAACTAACAAAGTAACCAAACCTTGGCCTGTAATCACAGTGTAGAATACAATGTTGCTATAGATAAAAGGACAACTTCTTCCTGAAATACCTGTTTTCAACTTGCACAAAATAGTCATAGGGATACTTATTTAGCTCAAGAGAACTAGGAGATAAGATTGACTCATTAATCATTTCTTTTGACAGGGTCTCATCTATCCCAAGCTGACCTTGAGCTTGCTACATAGCAACATAATGACCTTGAACTTCTGATTTTCCTGCTTCCACCTCCCAAGTGTTCTGAGGTTGTTGGTGTGCACCACTATGCCCAGTTTAGGTAGTGCTGAGAATGGATGTCCAGGCTTCATGCATACTAGACATGCAGTTTACCAACTGAGCTACATCCTCAGTCTTTACATATATTTCTTGTCAGTTATAAGTGTTAATGTCCCCCAAATTAAGTATAGAGTCTCCATGAACAAATTAGACATGAGGGGAGAAACAGTTCAGATTGGCAAAAATCGTTGCCCATAATTAAGAATGCCATAAGAATATACTAGTTACTATTACGACTAAAATTTCTCAGCGCTGGCATTTTCCATTTCAGCTCTTAGAACATGTTTGAGAACTGAGAATTAGAGGCCCATTTCTTCACCAAAAGTCAATCCAAACCTTATCATTTGATCTCTTTTGGTAGGCCAACTTGCTTCCTAGAACAAAACCGAGATGATTTTTCCTCTGTTCTATCCATTAGCAAAGAAGTAAACTACTCAGAATGTGGCCTACTTGCAGTCAGCTTCCTTTCCTATGTTCATTTCTCTGCTGCATTCCCCAGTGGAGCCTGCAGCTTTGAGAAAACAGAGATTCATTGCACATCCTCCATCCAACACGGTGAAATATATCCAAATCTGTCCCCCTGTTGTTTATTGCATGTCCACACTGGTGGAAGAGCTAGCGGCTAGAGATTCAAAGATGGCAAACACACTTCATGTTCTTAAGCAAATCTGCAGGCTCAGGGATGAGAAAGGCAGGATCAAATGAACCCGAATGTGAGAGGCTGTAATATCAATAACAGATAACAAGCTCTTAACTCAGAGAGGAAGAAATAAGTCCAGGATTTGGAAGAAAAGTGGGTGGGAGGTACAAGGTGAATTTCTTGATGCTTAAAAAATTGACCTGATGTGTTTATTAAGAATTTCAATCACTGTAGAAAACAAAGGTGGAGAAGACATCAAGATCTTAGTCAGGACGATTCTATTTGTATCCATAACTTCTCATATGACATCATGTTAACCAATGTAAAAATGGTTACTAGAGAAAACACTGTACACAGTGATCAAGAGAAAGGACTCGGGATGAATAGTCCACATCTAATCATTTATGGTGTAGCCTGGATTGGCTGTTCCACAACACCCTCACGTAGATGCAGTGAGGCTAAGTGAATACCCTTCTCACATTCACAGTCACTTTACCACAAATAACTAAGTCCAATGACTTATGCATAACAAGTACTCAATACGATTCTGAAATTTTCTTTTCTCATTATTAGTTTCCCTAGCTATATGTATAACAGTTATAAGAAATAATTACTTCTCCATGCTGGAGAGATGGCTCAGTAGTTAGACCACTGACTGCTCTTGCAGAGGACCTGGGTTTGAATACCAGCACCCACATGGTGACTAACAATTATTTGTAACATCAGTTCCAGGGGATTCAACATCCTCTTCTGACCTCTGCAGGCATTGTACAACATGTGCTTACACACATGCAGGCAATATACTCATACACATAAAATAAAAATAATAAACAAAAATTTTTAAAAAGAAATAATTGCTTCTCTCCAGCATCAAAAAGACAATAGAATCACAAAATAAGCATCCTTGTACAAGCAACCATCATTAAACTCAGTGGGTCACTCACACAAAATAAAATATAGTAGGAGGGGCTTGTTGTAAAGAAGAGTTTTACTAGGGAGAGCGAATGAGGGCGAATAATAGGGCTTAACGGCCATAACTCAGGGGCTATATGTATGAAATTGTCTAAGAATTAAATGAAAAGAAGCTAAAGATGTTTACCTTTAATAATAGGATTTTCTGACTTAGCTGATAGAAAAAAAGGATTTAGAAGTAAAGGAAACATTCTAATATCTTTCAAGTGACAGGGAACTATTGGCTCCATGCTCAAAAGGCTATAGCGGTCACTGGTTCTAGGGCAGCATGCTAGTACATAGAAGAGTCCATCTATACGGTGTAGCTTAAAAGACGCGAGAGTAACCATGGTACGGTTCTTCAAGTTACTAACTAAAATACTGAATAAAACCAACGCCCACTAAATTCTCTACCCAATAAAAGCTGTTGAATCAAGCTCTACCTGCTATTTCTGAACAACGTGTTAATTCTTTCCACCGATTTACTAAATAAGAAGCATGGAATCCCTGGTGTCTTCAAGCAGATGGCCTGTTCTTCAGCTCACATAATGGGTCTAATCTCAGCTGGAGGAGTTTAGAGGAAGCATGCTAATCCTTACTGCCTTGGAGGCCCTCTAACTGCTGATCAAGGTTGCTGCAGCGTCTAGGGCTGGCTTCCACTACCCTGTGGCTTTGCCTCCCTTCTGTAATGCTCTCTCTTCTGAATGATGGTCAAAGATAATTCAACAACTTGTCCTGTTGCAAACATGAGGAACAGAAACTCTCCAGCACACAAACTCTCCAGCCTATCTCCAGAAATTCTGGAAGCACAGGCCCCTCTATATCCATAGTAAATCATTACTTGATTATTAAATCAACCCATATTTTAATTTGCACATATGTCTAACTGGCATCCAATAATATTTGCTTAACATAATATAAACAATCCCTGTGTCTCCTAACTGTAGACAGGGAAATATGCTTCTTATGACATCATTTTAGAGCATTTATTTACATCATCCTAGAAATACGATTGTCTCTAATTTAGCAATTATTATTTGAGATAAGAAGCATGAGTTGTATAAGTTCATTCTGTTATCTTGTGTTCCCTACACTTTAAAGCAGGTTTCTGCTAAGAAACTGAGGAAGAAATAATCTATCTCAAGACCTTGGTGTTCTTAAGTATTCAAAAATTCCTTAAATAAAATATAATATGGAAGCTGTGCTCTGCATACCAAAAACATTTTACCATTCACAGCCAGAAAATAAGCTCAAAATAATTAGATTTCAACAAAGCTACTTTATCTACTTTTCTCACCAATAAGTAGGTGATCATTATAAGGAAAGGCTATGAGTAGCAAGATCTTTTGTAAACTTTAAATCAGAAAACAGACATTATATCCATAAGCATCTCTTATACCTTAATCATATATGTATGTATATATATATATGCATATTGTGTGTGTTTATTTTCCTTTACATGGTCTGTGTTTCATATCTGTACATATGTACAAATACACATATGTATGTGTGCATTCATTAACTGTATATTTGCATGTAATATGGATTATTAGAACAAATGAGTGCAGTCTATAGCAGTTCGATAACATTTCTCTGAATTATCAGGTTATTCATAAATAATTCACCAGAGCAATAAAAATCAATAGAGAATACCAGCATGCAGATGTATGTTCCTCTGATATTTCAGGGATGATTTGCCTGTTAATTACACATGAAAGAAGCAATCACTCACCATGGACAAGCGTCTGGTGGTACTAAGAAATACAGGGGCACCCCAGAGACACCTCAGTGAGGGTTCACTGGACCAAGGATAATAAACTCACAGGCCAAACCTAGATTGGGGCAATGAAGAAAAGATGAAATCTTTGAAAAGCAGTGGTCATCACCAAGGAAACGGTCACTGAGTCATAGTTTTTACAGAAGATGCCAATGTAAAGTGCATTGCAACTTTACCTAGGGGTATGTTTTATGTCAAATGCAATTGTCCTAGGTATAAGCATATTACCCGTTGTAATGCCCTACAAGAGATCCATGTGCATCTCCTCCACCCATACACAAAAGCCCTGACTGCTATTCAACATTGCTTTCTCAGAAATGCAGACATGTCATGGATTGTAAAGGCTGTTGCTAGACACGCCCCTATGAGAACACTTTGGGGGCCACGCTACTCTATACCACCTTCTTCACTTGCTCAAAACACGCAGTAGCTTCTCTTAAGCCAAAGATATCAATCATGACTGTCCTGTGAGCTCCAGTCTGACTCCTCCTCTGAGAACCTCCTTTCCTCCCAATTAAGGGTGTTATACATGGAACATATTCTGATTTTTGTCTCTGATTTTGGTTACCTGAAATTTTGTTGAGGCTACCTCAGGAAAACTCACAAATATATTTAACCTTATTCTTTATGTTCTTCCCTTCCTGTACCTCTCCTTAGTCACCTAACTAAAGTTTCTATTGCATCTCTCTTATTTCTTTCCTTTTAAACTTTTGTTTTGTTTTATTTGGGGGGGGGGCATCTATGTATTCCAGAAATAACCCTAATAAAAGCATAATTCTAATAAAACTATGTTTCAAATATAATTATTTACACTTATAAAATTCATTCATGCTCAGACATTCCTGGAAATATTCTGAATTCCATTTAAAAAGTTCCATAAAGCATCTCAGTTCCCTCTTCTCCTTTAAGTAATCAAGATTCTTAAGTCATTCGGCTTCCAAATGAATAAAACACTGGGGGATCCAGCTATTACCCATGTTGCCACACCACTGCTTTTTCAGTCCAATCAAACTATTATAACAAAATACCGTAGCTTTCCTATAAGCAAAATAATAATAAAATAAATTAATTTTTTTAAAAAAGATGCTCACTGTTCTTGAAGAATGGAAGCCCAAGGCCAAGGCTAGCACTTTGGTATTTGGGGCGGGCTAGTTCCCGATTCATAGACAGAGCCTTGCTCTGTGTGTTCACCAGGCGGGAGTGAGGGGTCTCTTTGTCTTCCTCTTAAAGAGCTATGTCTGTTCAGGAGAGCTTCTTCTCATAATAAAATCACCTCCCAAAGCCTCTATCCCTCCATTTCATCACCTTAGGGCTAAGATTTCAGCATATGAGTTGACAGCCGAGGAAGGAAGATTGGAGCAGAATCACTCAGATCACAGCAATTGCCTTCTCATTACTTATCAATGCTTAATGGCTACTGTTAATTAGACTTTGAAAGTTAGCTTAGATATCTAATTACAATGTTCAAACAGCTATTCACTGGGAAGCCTGTGGAAAATATCTGATTTGTAAGTTGGAAACTTGATAACTGTGCAAAATCAGAAATTTCAAGTCCAGTTTTGAATTTGACTTCAGTATCTAACGCTGCCTATTTCTGCTAGGCAACCTCCCATGCTGAAGTTACCCCTAATTACTGCATCGAAGCAATCACATTGGAACGCAAAAGCAGAGCTGAAGCGTCTCTCTGCCCACTCTTGCCCTATGTTCCTTGAACCTCAGGTGCAGATGTTGCATTATAGATGTATCACTTAGAGCTGGGCAGCTCACAGGCACTTATGACCAATTGTCGAACTTTGTAAGTCTCCATCTCTTCCAAAAAGAAGCTTCTTTGATGAATTGTGACAGGTATACTTGTCTGAAAATATAAAGATACATATTTAACCCAATAAAAAATTACATTTGTCTAGGAATGTGACAGATGGAGGTTTTTCTCTAGAATCTATGACCTCTTCAGTCATTTATTTGTATTTGGTTATGTTTATTGTACCACATATAAATTCTCCCAACTCTCACCAGCAAAGCGTCCTCACGCAACAGAGGGTGACACACACAGAAAGCCACAACTGGCAAAAATGTGAAGAATAAGAGACTGTAGAGTGTGTTTCCATGGATAGGACTCCTGTATTAAACCTCAGTCACCCAGGGCTGAGGGGCCACTGAAGAAGAGGGATGGCAAGACTGTAAGAGCCAGGGGTGGTGGATAACAACAAGGAAACAGAATTTTCCAGGTGGCCAGGAACTTGCTCATATGAACTTAAGCAATGGCAATAGCACGCACAGACCCATGTAAACTCAAACCAGACAAAATCTCAGCATAGAACTAGGGAAATGGGTAAAAAGCACTAACCTTAGCTGAGCAACTCTTGGCAACTGATCACTGAGGACTGGTCTTTAAGGTTGATACTAGATAAGCTGACCAGGCTCCAGTGGATGAACGCAAACTGAGAGACATCTGGGGACATGAATTTGAACCATAGGCCTTAACACATATGATAGAATGCATGAACTCTGGCAAAGGGATATGGGGGTGCTATAGATAGGATAAGGGGTCTAATATGATCAAGATGCATTGTACGAAATACACAACAAATCAACAACACTGGAAAAAAAACTGAATGACCTACATAAAAAAGGAGCAAGAAAAAAGTCTGTTGGAGAAGCGCCTTAGAACTTATAAATACAGAAATGTAGCTTCAAGAAATATTTCCCAAGAGACTAAGTCACTGGTACAAAAGAAGTTAATAATTTCAAAGACTCATGAATAATATCAATGGAAAAATTTCACTTTCACTTTATCCCCAGCGCCACACCCCGTCAAATAAATTAGGTTGTTTTGATTTCATTCTGACTTAGGGAACTGAAATGAAATATAAAAGTACATGACAAAGTCCAAATGAATGAAGTATCATTTTAGCATAACTTATAATTAATATAAATTGAATAATCTCTCTGAATAGTATAATTCATTATGGGAAGAAATAGGCCCCAACTAATATTCCACATCTGTTGCACAAATTAATCACACTTTCAGAATCAGTCCTGCTAAAGAGACTATAGGCTTTTGGTCCTCAATTCCAGTTATCTGTAAGAGGACTGAGGAACAGGTTTCAACTGTAATGAAAAGTTGTATTCACTGACATCAGAGGCCCACTGAATTCTCTTAAGGTCTCTGAAGTCACCTGAGTGGTGAATAGTAAAGAAGTTTACCAAAACACTTCGCAAGCAGCTGATCCAGGCTGCTTCTGGGGTTAAAATATATAATAGCAAGTGAATGGTGCCCATGTCCTGTGTCCAGCCAGGTAACAGGAGGAATCCTTTCTTAAGAAAGGGAAAGAAAGGCCATAAGTGAGTGCTGTTCATTTACTGTCATTAACCCAGTCAGCTAATAAAGGTGTGTTCTGTTGCTTAAAGGTACATGGTCATTTCCCTGATGTGTTAATGCTGTCAGCACCCTCTGACCACTGTGGAGACATTCATCTCTCACCAGGGAGTTTTTACCAACACTGATAGAGCAAAGTATATTCAGTTCCCGGAGTGAGAGTTAACACATTTTTTCCATAGAAACAAAAATACATATGATAATTATTTACAGATAAACACACACACATATATGCATACACATGTCAATATTACTCAGAATATAATACTTCCAAATTAGATATGTATATAATTTAATTTTAGTAATAGGCTTAATGAGTTCAGGTTAAACGTGTAATCTTTAAAGGATTTATTTTATTCATTTCATTTTTATTCCTATATGTGTATGTGTCTATGTGAGTGTATACACTCATGTGTGGACGCACACATATGTACCATTGGAAGCCAGAAGAGGGTGTCATATCCCTTAGAGCTGGAGTTGCAGGTGCTTGCAGGATGCCCCGCCTGTTATACAGTGAACTCTGAACTCTGAACTCTGGTCCTTATGATTGTACAGCTAGCACTTTTACTCCCTGAGTCATCTCTTCAGCCTCAATACTTGAACCTTAGACAAAATTCTCCAATACAAAAACACAGAAATCACTATAGATTTTTATGATTTTTATATGTAAGGAGTCCCAGCTCTACCATTTACCTGGCATGCTGACATTACATTTTTTCTTCGTGTTTGCAAAATGTTAAAGGGATTCTACCAGAGAGCTTTACAGGATGACTCAAAGGACATAGTGAAATATCTTATTTGCTATTAAGCACTAACAAACAAGCATCACAATCAATATGCTGCTTTTCCTTTCTTACTTCTACCTGCTGCTTTTTTGTACTTGAAATGTGTTTACCATTGTCCAAATATACTCCTCAGATGTTCAGATGCTTAGCTTTCTATTTGGAAGTTTCAACTAAAACTGTTACGTATGTACTTTTTCTCCTGAGGACAGGCCCAGGGAAGTGAAGTGGTGAATTTACTGAATTAGTAGCCTGGGTGACATTGTCCTGAAGTCATGAGAAATACAAGGAACCAATAATAAAAAATATCCCACCTTGAATACTGTATGCACCAGAGGGATTCTTATAAAGGGGTAGTTGAGGCACTACCGGTGAAACCTGCTTAGAGAATTGGATTTGTAATAAAACTGCATTACTTAAGTGTCTTGCTAAAAAGAATTAACACTGGGCTGGGGAGATGGTTCAGAGGGTAAAGTGATCACCAAGCAAATGTGAGGATCAGAGTTCAGATCCCCCCAAATTCACAAGTCCTGTCTGCATGGCAACTGCCTGTAGCCACCACACTGAGGAAGCAGAGATGGGAAGCCCTGGAACAAGTAGGCTAAAAAGACGAGCTGGAATTAGTGAACTTGGGGTCAGTGAGACACTGTGCCTTAATAAACAGGGAGTAATTTAGGATGACATCCAACTTCAGCAAACATATGCAAACACATGTCCTAAACCACACATAGATATACCAACAAGGGACAAAAGAAGAAACCAAATAAATGGTCCTGAGAGCAAACGGCAACCTCTCGTGGTTGGTAATTTGTATTCACTGCCCATAATTTCAGTTACTAGGCCATGAGAAAGGAGGAACACTCCCAAATACCAGACAAGGTATACTGTATCTAAACACACCTCTAGCCAAGTGAGCACTGCTGTGGAGACACAGGAAGGAAGTGTTCCAAGTCATGGAGCCATTCTCCAGAGAAGCCCTCATTATCAATAGCAAGTCATGGAGCCATTCTCCAGAGAAGCCCTCATTATCAATAGCAAGTCATGGAGCCATTCTCCAGAGAAGCCCTCATTATCAATAGCAAGTCATGGAGCCATTCTCCAGAGAAGCCCTCATTATCAATAGCAAGTCATGGAGCCATTCTCCAGAGAAGCCCTCATTATCAATAGCAAGTCATGGAGCCATTCTCCAGAGAAGCCCTCATTATCAATAGCAAGTAGAATGGTCTTGGTATTGACATTAGTAATCATCAAACTAGATAAAAGTATAGAAATAGATAGATATAGATAATTATTATCTCATTCAATCAGCAAATCACTGTGGTGAGATGTACTAAGCCTTATGAGAGGGAAGAGTGTGTAATGAAGACGTTTGGAGCCATGCAGACCTGAGCTTGAAGCCAAGCATTAATGAGATAAGAAATTTCAGAGGAGTGATTCACAATCTCAGTGAAATTTTGGTTTTATGATTTCTAAAATGGAAAAAAATCATGATAATTTTGGACAGGCAGATCTGTCAATCATCTTTTTTGTTTGTCCCTAACCCTGACTAAATGGATATTATTGTAGCAGCCCAGATATAAGGTGCTATTTATGATCTGGATTCAAAATTTCAAAAGAATGTTTTTAAATGATTGATGCTTTTTCTGGTGGAGCTTGGTGTGTTTTAAGCTTGCAAAACATCTTAGTATTTTTAATTGCTTATTACAGTTATTTTTATAATTATATTCTAATCAATTTCAACTTTTACACATCTGTCTTGGAAAGTATTTTGTATTTATAAACTCAAGACAAACTTCAAAAGTAATACTTTCAGAGTCTTGCAGTTGAAACTGCAAAAAATGTGTTGCCTTCTTTTTTCTGGAGTGGAGGAATGAGTCATAAAATTAATTGAATTAACCGTTTGCCTTGCTATCATGTAGACCAGTTACAGATAAGACACACTGACTTTTACAGAATCCATGCAGACTCACGGTGGTAGACATTACCTGGGTCAATTTTGCCTGGAGGATGGATTATTCTTCCTCACACTGCTTTTGTGTTTCCCAGATTAATCCGTTTTTTTTTTTTCACACGTGTCACATTAACAATACAGTTAAATGTCTAAATTCTTTTAAGCTGCTTTTAAAAGCATATTAAAAATCAAAAACAAGGTTTTAAGGATGCAAAGCTAGGAAACATGAATGGAAGTTCACTACCTGAGGGTAAGACACCTCCTAGGGAGGTGGTAGGATTAACTGAACAGTGGCAGCATCAGGTACTGCTGGACCAAAGGATGGAGATGACAGGAAGTACTGCCACCTTGGAAAAAGGAGGAAGCCATTCCCATGTTAGAATCCAAGCAGAAAGATGCTTCAGTGCCTCTTGAAGAGCCTTGTTCCTCTTCTCTGAAGTTTTACCCATCCTAGGATGCTGTTTCTGTGCCTCTTCCTGCAATATGATTGACATATAAAGATATTGCCACAGGTCTCTGGATACTTGAGTTTTCATTGCCTAAAATATGCTTCCAAAAATAGAAATGATAAGCTTAACATTTATAATGGCTGAAAGAGTTTACAACTTTAAAAGCTATAGCTATCTTATTCTGAAATAACTCCAAACTATTTTAATCTCTTTTCCTAGCCTTCCTTCTTTCAATACACTGTGTTTTCCCAAAGGAGAACTTGTGATGCTTCCTCAAAGAGAAATCTCTTTAGAGAGAAATGGAAAACTATAACCACACCAATGAGACCTAAAATCAGCAAAATACACAAAAGAATACTGCTCCTCTAGACTTATAAATTCACATCTCAAGACAAGAAATGTCCTCTCACAGAAGTCTGCCTAACACCCTGGCATGAAGTGATCCCACAGTCATTTCTGATCAGCTTTACCTGCTTCATCTTCATGGGACTTTGTCCCTCTCTGAAATTGAGGGGTTTTTGTCCCAGTGGCTATTGTTTCCTAATGCCCATTTGAGTGTAAACACTGTGAAATCAGAACCCCTTCGCTACTGAGTTCAGTGTTTGGAACATAATGGACACTCAAAAATATGAGATTAATGAATGAGTAAATGAGATGCTCCACGGAAGCTGGTTGACATTTAACCTTAGTAAGGACATGCCTCTATGAAGAAGTCAGCATACTCTAATCTTATGACATGAATTTCTTGGACTTTTTCTTGGACTGCAACAATAAGTTTTCTGTTAATGTATATGACAATTCAGGGAGCAATTTGAAAGCTCTTGTGCCCTAGACAAATACATAGCTGTTTTTCTTTTCTGTTTTTCAGTATTGGATATTAAATCTAGGGCTTTGTACATGATAAGCAAATACATCCTTGGCCCCCAAAACTAGTCTTTTTAATGAGTACTTTTATTTAACAATAACAATGGCCCTTAGACATTGTCTAATTCACAACTCTGTGTATATGAATAAAGAAGATAAAGTGAAGTGGGTTTGTTTCTTTGATTCATTGCCAAGGTCACAAGCTAGCCTTAAGTTGAGCAAGGACAAAATACTATGCCTGATGCCTAGCCCGGTGTTACTACACCTAAGTGGGCAGCATCATCATTGTTGGCAAAGCAACTAACAATTTTGGGGCATCTGTCATGCTCAGAGATACTATATGAGGTGTTTGAGGCAGATAATAAATATGACTCACTCACCAATTCTTCTTAACAGAACCCCAAATGTTTAGATGAGCAGCTCTTTCTAGTTGCAAATTGAAATTCATGACTGTTTCGCAAAGGCTAATTCATTTTTAATAGATTCCCCCCAACCAGTTATTGGCCCAGCGATAGCCATGTAACATAGTTCATTCAGCTCAATCCAATTGAAAACCACAGGTGTTCAACTCTTCCTCTGTTGTTCTAAGTGAAGAGTTGCATAGTCTTGACAGTTGATGTCAGCATCTTCTGGCCAGAAAAGCATCCATATTTAGGATGAAAGCATTTCTGAGAGTACTGGGGTCACTGTTTATAGTTGGGTTCTGAAATGTGTTCTGCAAAGGGTCAGATGGTGAATACTTCAGCTTTGCCAAGCCTGAGGGCCCATGGTTCTCATGGCAACCATTCAATTCAGCCATTACGGTGCAGATGTCACAGGAATGGAAGGACTATAGTTCCAATAAAAATATTATTTTCAAATACAGCCATTGGTATGTTTATATCATCCAACCATTATGATCTCATTTAGTCAGGGATTACATCATTCCTGGAGTTTTTCCTGCATAATAACTCCTAGTTCTTGTAGAAGATAAGTACCTTTATTATTTAAGTGAGTTTTATTAAGAGGGTTTAAAGAATGCTGTTATTAAAATCAAGTAATACCAACCTAATTAATTCAACACTTCATATACATTATTTCTTATAATATTCACAAAACTCCTCTAAGCTGGTATTAGTAGCCTTATACTTAAGATGAGAAAATAGAAACAAAGCTTCAGTTACTAATTGATAAAAAGAATATTTGGTGTCAGGCCTGTTACTGTATGCTGATGGAGTTCTCAGTATCTATTCTTCAGCACTTCAAAGTAGAAAGCAGTCTGTTTCTTCATTTACATTCCAAACCCACCAAATGCACAGCAAACTGAAAGTAAGTCCATGCCAGGAAGGGTGTGATTGCAGTATCTTCAGAAGGGTTAGAAGAACTTTTAGTTTCAAGGTCATGCTGATCCACAGGAAACTCAAAAGGTGGTCTGCAACTACCTTTGCCAATTTCTACCATGGTAGCCATCACAGCTTCCTCACACAATGGCACTAGTGACTAGTGACTGTCTCCCTGAATATCATGTTGAACTACTGTGAATCCTCACAACTACCAACACTTACCTATCAGCCTTTTTAGCTGCAGAAAAATGTTCTCTGCCTCACTTCTGATTTCTGGATCTTATGCAAGTGCATCTAATAACAGAACCTAGCTGCAAAGGAGTCTTGGAAGGGTACATTTTAGTCTCTCTAAGTAGTAAGGTCCAATGGAGTCTGGAAAGTTTCTGTTCTGAAGACTGAGCAAGGTTTTCTTTAGGATGGTTTGCATGAATATCTCCAAAATCTGTAGAAAAATGGGACCCCAGAGACAGATAAGTTTAAAAAAATGTTTTTGAAGCTTAAAAAGAACATTTCCTCATCCCCAATCTGCATCAGCTGAGCTGGAATAATGACTTCATAGTAATTTTTCACAGTACACTTGAGGGAAAGTAATGCATTCATTATTGGAATGAAAGTGGTTCATGCATATAAATCTTGCCCTTGGCGAAATAAATGATCAAAGCCTAAGCCCATGGAAAGATGACAAGGCCATGATGCTAACGGTCGAGTTCCAGACACTGATAGGGAGGGAGCTCTCTTCATTCCTAAAGAGTTTATGTGTCATGCCTCAAAGTTGGTGAGGTATTGGTCTTTGAAATTGTGGCTACTGTTAATTAATTAGATAAGTGCTTAGTTGACATAAAATGTCTTCAGTTATTGAAAGAATGTTGCATTAATACAGGGAAACATTCCAGTGGTGTTAAGAGGAAGAACAGAACTGCCATCCAGCACAAAAGCACTCTGGGAATTCGTTTCTTAGCTCCTTACGTAGTATAGCTTATGTTTTATAATAAGTAACTTATTTCTCTCTGTCTCAATTTCCACAGCCCTGAAATTTGGGGATAATAGCACAGGAAGATTAATGAGAAAACAGGTGTGGAGTGATTTTCACTTCTCAAAAAGCACTACTGTGTATATTCAGGAATATTGTTATTTATGATGAGATGGTGTCAGATGCATAAATTTGGGTTCTTTGAATTATTGGCATGCAGGAAAACAGCAAATCTAGGTCAGCCAAGACCTTTTCCTCAGACTGTTTCTATTATGAATAAAACACAAAGGAAACTTTTCTAGCTTTCTTGGGAATAAAAATTGTCAACTTCTATAATTATTTCAATAAATAATCATCTTCCAGAAGGATACGATTTTAAGCTGGAATACAATTTTGAGTATCTACTTCAAGACAGGTGTACAAGGCTCACTTTTCTACATTTCCAAGCTAGTCCCTGACAAGAACAGCTGCTTATGTGTGTTATTAAACAGGTCCCAGGATAGTGCAGAGGATATATTCCTGTAAATCTTATTTTAATCTGATTTTACCAAATTTCCCATGACCTGTAAAAGAAATGCCCATGAATTTCAAGTCCATGGAGGTTGCCACTTTTCTTTAAAATTAGAGAGCTGGACTCAGCTACATATGAGACCATCCAACAGCAGAACCTTCCACGCTTCAGAACGACGTTGAAAGGACAGTTATCTTCTGCAAACCAGTTGATGGCTGAAAAAATAAGCTTATTTAAATCTTTGTAAAAATATAAAGTTAGATTGTAAAGGGGTTACTAATCTACTACAAGCAACCTATTGATCTATCCAACAGGAGTGACAATTTAAACTATAACACCCCAAAGCTACTATTTGAGTGTCATTTTTTTAAATTTTTCATTTTTCCTTAGGTCTTTCAAGATATAGATTCTGTTCTCTTAACTATGCCTAATATGAACATTGAAATTTGTCCTCTTTTTAGATGTCAGTAGAGAATGAGTTACTAACGAATATGATTTGTGAAGCTGGTTTGAATTCTGGATCAGTAGATAGGAGTTTTCGAGTGTCTTTCTCCTTTCCATGATGTATCCATTGGAGTAACACCTCTGCACCATCTTGCATAAGATCAGAGAAGAGAGAACACTGGACTGGTTACAGACACATTTTCTCTTCATAAATTTGCATATTCGTAATAAGAAAGGTAGTATTCCCCATGAGGAACCACCACTGACAATTGTCCACATCACTTCAGAAACGTACTGGGGATCCAGCAAGGCAGTTTAGCGGTTAGAGGCACCTGCTTTGAAATCCCGATGAGAAGAAACCATAGAACTCTTAGAAGTTTTCCACTGACCACCTCTCTCTCTCTCTCTCTCTCTCTCTCTCTTAATAATAATAATAATAATAATAAAATTGAAACATGTATTATTGAAGCAGCATAGTTTTACCATCCTTCTGATCCCTCTGAAAGTATGGGTCTGGTAGTAGTAAGAAACACACACACACACACACACACACACACACACACACACACACAAATCACACTAAACTGGAAGAGACATTATGAAACAACTAAAGAGACACATCCCTGGTGGGTGAAAAAGCAGAGAAGGGTTGAGAGTAAAAACAAACATACAGTCTACTCCACCCCCAAAGAAATTGAGTTTCTAAGCTCACATTCCAAATCCTAAAAGTAAAAGACCAATTTGCTACTGAAGGTAACAGCCAGACAGGAGCAAGGAAGAGACTATACAACCAAGGAGAGGAAGCAATGCAGTTGTCATTCTGGGACTAAAAGTGCCTGTTTCCAAGACCAAGAGTCTCAGCACACTGAGATTTCCTGGGTGGATCCATCTTCAATAATGACAAGCTTTCACACAAAGTCAGTGATCTCCCAGTGTGGGCATGAAGAGGCTGTGTGCCTTCCTACTTGCAAACACTGAGTCATGCTAATTGCCTGTGGTTTAGAATTGCCTGTGCTTTAGAAGCAGGAAGCCTGGAATCCATGCTTACGAAGTATCAATGGATGGAAGAGACCAACCTGAGCCCAATGCAATACATATGCCTGAATACAACATTGCAATCAGAGAAATACAGTCATCAAATATTAACAATGGGGGGGCAATGAATGGAGAATGGAGGAGGGAAGAGAGAAAATGAAAGGGGTGGGGGAGAGGGAGAGAGAGAAGGAGAGGGGAGGAAGAAGTGAGAGAACAAGAGTATCATATGATCAATCCATCCAGAAGCCTCTCGTTCATTTTTTACTAACTCTGTGTTTGAAGAGGTAGAAAGAAAGACCTTGTAGAGAAAAGAAAGAAAGAGAAAGAAAGAGTAACTTGGAGAGGATGTGATGCAGGAGGTACCAGCAAATCTTTTCTGGTTTTTGTTTTCTTATTTTTTTTAACCTGTGAATCTTAAACTGAAATAAGAGCTCTGACAAAATCTGCAAAATGCCCTATAATGCTCAAGAGGGTGCTTATATAAGATTTGCACATCACATATTGAATTTTAAAATAAATTTTACCTTGTCTTCCCAAGGCATTTGTAGAATGCAGTATGGAATATTAATTTGTTAGTGGGAACAGGGACCTTTAAAAAATACACAGACTTGCTGCACACATTCATTGGAGATGAAGAACAACTTCACAGAACTTCACAAAAGAAAAAATTATCTATCTCTCTTCCAAATGTGTTTTTTTCTAATTAGGTGGACTATAATAAGTTTGGGGAAACAATGCAACAGTTTACATCCACACTCCCACCTACATCCCACAAACTATCTAATCAACAAATCAACAGACAAGCGGACACACACACTCTGTAATTAAACTGTCACTCCTCTGCCTCATTGCTGTCTTCCAAGAGTAGCAAAAACATCCAAAGATTTTACGAAATAATGTTGTGAGATTCATACATTAATGAAAATGAACTCCTATTAATATTAAAATAGAGGTGAACTGGATTGTTAGGTGAATATGCAAGGGCTGTCAGAGCTTGTTGGAGTTTTGTTTTGTTTTATTTTGTTTTGTTTTTTGGTATTTCATTTTGTTTTGCCAAAGAACTATGTCCATGTTTCAAAAAGTAAAGATAATCACAAAACTATGTTAATGTGGTTCTCTGGTTAAACTTCAAATTCCAACTGGGTAAACGCAGTATATTGTTCATATTTTTTGAATTTCTCTACCTACTGAGTAAGACTTAAGTAAATGTTTCCTAAATGAATTTATTTGTTGTTTCTAAACTAGAGCTTATATATGAACAGTACAACAAATGTTTTGGTGTTTGGCTTTCACTAATGTTTATCCTAAATGCAATGATAATGAAAGGAAATACATTAATAAAAAGATAACTTTACATCTAGAAAAAAAAAGAGGTAAAGAAAGATTTTGTAGAGAAGGAAAGGTGATATGGATTGTGGAAGGTATTTAGGATAAGGTGAAGTTTGGAGTATATAGCAACTTTATTTCTAAATTACCAAGAAGACCTTATGAATTCTATGTAATAGTAGACAAATGGCCCATTACTGGATCAAAAATGTTGATTTTTGAACATAAATTTACTTATTTCATTTTAAACTATTCTTTGGCTACTTAAATATTAATGATGTGCTTAATTATTCCCCCACTGGTGAAAAGCTTGCTTCCAGTAATTTTCTATGAAGCAAAATTTTACATGAAAATATCTATAACTAAAATCTTGCATTTTAGTGTATTTCCAAAGGGAAAAAATTCTAGAATGGGAATAACGGAGTCAAAAGTGAATGTATAAGTAATTTTAACAGATCATGTCCTTTTGCTGTCCATCATAAGCTATCCCATGGGATCCCTGTCTGTAATGTGTATGTGCACCTGTGTCGCCACATTCTTATCAAGGTGATGTGCTACCAAACCTGCTGGTCTTCACCAATTAGGAGGCAAAAATGATATATTTTGGCGATTTAATATCTCTTTACACTAGAATGACAGTTTTACTGGGTCAAAAAAAAAATAGGAATCATATTCTCTCTCCTCTAGGGGCTTCCTTCAGTCAGCTCTGGTTTTTTATGTTACTAGAGAACTAACTAGCCTGGCTTGAATTTTTTCCTACTAAAAAGGACTTCAACTTTTAGCTTGGTTGAGGAGTCTTTCATGTCATGTAACTTTAATAAAATATACACTTAACATAAAAATTTCCATTTTCTTTTATTTAACAATGTACTCATGAATTCTATTTCCAAAAATTTTACTCTGTATGTCTTTCCCAAACTGTCAGATTATATTTTTCTAAAGTCTTCATCTGTACTCTTGTACATTTTCTTCATGTTTTGCTTTTTATGAAAGCAAGTGAATAAGTCCTATTTTGATGCTACTAACATATTTAGCTACAATTTTCACTATTTTGCAAAAAAAAAAAAAAGTTTGATTTCACAGAAAATATACTGTTTGACCTTTCTTATGGTATGGTATCTTCCTTCTTTTTATATTAGACAATACTGTAACAACTGGGTTTAGGGATTATTGATCCACAACTACCACCCTCCAACACACCACTTCTGTGACACTGTCTATAAAGACCTTCTCCCCAAAACCATGAATATTCTCTGGACCCTGTTCCTGAAGTTTTAAACAAAATCTCTTCCTGGTAGTTTTGCAGTACAGGGACTTGCATAGCTGACTTGCTTCAGCAACAGTGTACAGTAAAAATATCTGTTTTCATTCCTAATTTTTGTGGTATCTGTTCTTGATAGCTAAGAAAACAAGTGAAATATCATTCTGATCAATCATCTTAGAACTGAGCATTTTATAACAGTCTTTAAAGAAATCTCTTTGACAGTATTTGGTTTATTTCCTCGTAACTGTTTTTGTAGGTTGATTCACTCTTCTTCAGTCACTTTTAGTATTTACATTTTTTAATTTTTTCTCCTGGTGACCTGGCTATTCCTCTGACCCTGTGAGGCTGAGCCATGGACCCGCCTCCTTCCCAGGCTCTGCCAAGGAGTCACTCCCCCTCCCTCTTCCAGCCAATCTGTTGACCATAGGCGCTTGCAGGGGAGAAAGAAGCTAAGGGTATAAAAGGTAGGAAAACCACGAGGCCTGCTGCTCGCCATTTTGTGAGGCTGTCAGAACCCGCTGTGGACTTTTGAACACAGCCGTGAATGGGGGGCGGTGTCCTCACCCCAAGCTCATTAGCAAGTCCAATAAACTCGTTAAGAGTCTTCAAACGGGGCTTTGGAGAATTCTTTCTTCAGGTTGTTGTAGGGACAGTGATAGGTGGGGATCCAGTGCTATGTGCCTTCCAGCAGTGAATTTGACTTACGCTTCTCAATATACATTTCATCTAAATTTTCTATTTTTAGGTCATGTGTTATTTTACACCTACATATTCTATTCTTTCAATCAGTTTTTTTTTTAATGTATTTGTAACTGTATTCCTTTATATCTTTACTCCAAGTAACATGCAAAGTAAGCTGGGGTGAATCTTCTCAAATTACATTTGTCTTTAAATTGTTGTGTAATTTACTTTCCTTCTTTACAAATTCTGTTTTACTTGCACATTGTTTATTATTTTCCTATATTTTGAATGAAAATTTAGTTTATGTTGTCTTCAACTATGTTTTAGGATTTGGAAAATTAGCTCAGAACATTATTTTTATTATACTCCACAGAAACTGTAAGGAATAGTCTCACCGTGTGTTGTGAGAGCTTTTGGCACAAATTTTAATTCATTATTTAATCCTATAGCTATTTTTGTGCTTTATCTATTTCAAATCTGTGTGATAATTTAGTTGACTATTTCATTTTTCATTCCATAATTAATTGCATTGTAGTTCAAGGATATATTACTATATCCATTTTATATTTTGTTAGTTTTTTTTTCTATTTTATTGACATGATTAGTGATTGCTTCATGATAAACATTTTCTAAGAATTACAATAATGCTAGCAAACAATGTGTATTTCATTTTGGACTACATACGTCCGTGTTGAGTGAACAACAGTCGTTCATTTCATTTTGAAATCTTCCATACTCTAAGTTTCCAAGACAGAGGCAATAATGCTATGGAACATTGAAAAACAATTAAAAGAACAAAGATCCCTTTATGGGCCAAACGCAAAACTCTTGAGTAGATGTTAAAGGAGTGAGAACTGAGTGTTGGCACTCCTTTTGCGAGTTTCTTCAGACACCATTCTTTCAGTGGAGCTTGTCTGATGATCTTTCTGAAAACTGCTTCTCTCTTCACTACCTGCCTGAACGTCTCACTCTCCTCACTGTGTGTAAGCTTCTTGTTACCTGTATTCTGCTGTGCTTTTCATTAGTGTTTATCACATTCTAAGTTGAGAAATGATTGAATTATAGCTTATATTTATTGTTGATTGTCTACCTTTTCCTGCTGCAGCGTGAACTCTGCAAGTCCCTATGTACCTGTTCAGGTCATATGTACTGCCCAGGGGTTATGAACATAGGAGCTCCACAGATAGTGTTGGAAAAGTGAGAATCTATTTTATCACAATTCGTGTGAGAAGAAAACTTTAAAAAACACATATATTAGTAGAAAAAGGTCTGAAGTGCACTCATCAAACTCTAGACAGTGATTTTAGGGCAGATTATAAAATAAGAAAGTCTTTTACTAGTTAACTTTTTCAAATGATAATTTTTGTTTGCTTTTTTTTCTTTTTATTATTTATTTAGTAAAAACATAATTAGTAAACTCTAATTAAAAGAACAAAAATCTGTTCATGTCCCAGTTCTATTTCATTACAACAGCATTGACATATTCAATAACAATTTCCAGAGCTAAGATGCATATGTTTCAGAACTGGCTGTAAATTTTTAGGTTCACAGTTGAATTAATACAGTTATACAATATTGTACTCAGTAAAAGCCCTATAAGACACAAAATTGAATAAGGTTTTAACCTTTTAAAAAGATTTCCATTTCATTTTAAAATATACTGTTTCATACAGAAAAACTCATGTTTACTGCAACTAACACTTAGATGTTTGCACATCCCTCTCTAATCTCTATATATATCTAATTATTACTAATCACAGTCGGTTGCTTTCTGAGATCCTTGTCACCTGAGCATGGATATAAAGTCATCAGGTCGATTTCAGTGGTAATGTTTTTCACATCTACTAATTAACATGAGCAAATTTTTATGCTTCTTCCTCAAATATAACTCTTTTTTACTGATTTGTGTGTGTGTGTATTTCATACAGAACATCCCAAATAATCGTATTCATCTATATACCTGCATCCGAAATGGCACCTCCCATAGCCTCCCCCAACTCCCCACTGGAGCCCATATGCTCTGTCATCACTGTTACCATCCACTCTGCTGTCAGTGCCCCCAGCCGTTCCCCAGTGTTTGTTCATACGCTGAGTCTAGTCAGCCTATCTAGAGTTCCTTGTTTTAGGAAGATCAACTCTTCCTCATCTAGCAGCAACCCATTGCCAAATATTCCTTTACATAAGATTGAGGTCTGCTGTTCATTTCCCAGTTCTATGCTGGGTTACCGTATGGGAGTCTCCTGGGCCATCCTGGCCAACAACTCAAAGGAAGGTATCTCCTGTCTGGCATTGTTTCTTATTATGTAGCCTTTAGATATACACATAGACAAAGAATTATATTGATCCCTTTAATCTTTGGTTATACTTTCCTTTTGGGTGTTTAAGACCACACAGTTGGCCCAGATAAATTAATTTATTTTTACTCTTAAGGTCATTTGAGAATCTGTTCCTCAGGGGTCACATGGGCTTGGGAGGAGCCCCTGGCTCCTTTCCCTTTCTTTACCAGTTCCATCTATGTGAAGATGTGTTGACTCTCCTTTTTGTAGACTGGACACTGGTTCAAGTCCATCTGGTGGGGTCTCCATGGCCTCCTTGATCAAGAGGAAAGGTGTCTCACCACAGTTACAGGGTATTTTTGAGAGATGCTCCATAGTCCCTGGGACTTAGTTGACCTTAGAGAACAAGGAGCAAACACTGCCCTTTAAGTCCCTCCCACCAAATTAGTATAGGTCCCAAAGTATGGCTGTTAAACATCCAAGAAGGTTAGTTTCACCAGTCTGGTACTTTTAATTACAATGTGCTATGCAGATAAAGCTTGGGCAAAGACCAAAGGTTCTCAGATAAACTTTGACTAGACATATATTATGTTCCTTAAGCTAGTTATATGTATAATTTATCAGGTTGTTGGACTAATATGGTACCCTCTGTTTTTTTTAAAACTAGATAGGCATTATTTATCTCTCACATTGTCTAACCCTTCCACCATGGTTTCCACATTTAAAGTGCCCACCATTTTTCCCATTTCTCCCTTAATAATATCCTTCTACTGTGGTCCAACCTCTTCTGAGTTCCTTCTTTCCCTTTATCCCCAAGGTCCCTTGTATAACCCCATTTATATTTATATCTCCCTTATTAACACCTGTTTCCTGTTGTTCTTCTCTTTTGGGTTCTTTCTTTTCCTTTACCTCCCTGGTTCCTTTTCATTACCCTGGTTCCTGTAGTTATGTCTGGATACATATCCACTTATAAGGATTTGGTGCTAGGATCCACATATGATGGAGAGCATAGGTCATTTGTTTTTCTGACTCAGTGTTACTTCACTTAGTATAACAGTTTCTAGTTCCATCCATTTGCCTGAAAATTCCATGATTTCATCTTTACTGCTGAGTACAACTCCATCATATAAATGAACCACGTTTTGATTATCCACTTGTCAGTTGAGGGACACTTACGTTGCTTCCATCTCTTAGCTATTGTGAAAAGAGCAGAAACAAACATGGATGTACAAGTGTCTCTGCAATAGGATGAGTTCTTTGGGTATATATACCAATAACAAACATTCAAGGAAAGAGCACATGGAAACATTTCCTCTCACAATAGCTGCAAAAAAAAAAATCTTGGAATAAACCTAACCAAAGACACTAAAGACCTCTACAATGAAAAATTTAAATCTTTAAAGAAAGAGATTGGGGAAGACATCAGAAGATGGAAGGACCGCCCATGCTCATGGATTGGAAGAATTAATATTGTGAAAATAATCATCCTACCAAAAGCCAGTTATAGATTCAATGCATTGCCAATCAAAATCCCCATGAAATTCCTTACATAATTGGATAAAAAACATCCTAAGGTTCATATGGAAACACAAAAGACCTCAGATAGCCAAAGAAACCTTGAGCACTAACAGCAATGCTGAGGGATTACTACACCAGATTTTAAGAGCTATAGTCATGAGAAAAACATGGTATTGGCACAAAAACAGACCCATAGATCAATGGAGCAAAATTGAAAACCCGAACATGAGTACATGTAATTTCAGCCACCTGATATTTGACATGGGGCCAAGAACATTCACTGGAGGAAAGACAGCATGTTCAGCAAATGGTGCAGGCAAAACTGGATCTTCATCTGTAGAGGAATGAAACTAAACCCCTATCTTTCACCCTGCACAAATGTCAGCTCCAAATGGATCAAAGACATCAATGTAAAGCCTGAAACTCTGAAACTGTTAGAAGAAAACATTGGCAATACCCTACAAGATATAGGTGTAGGAAAGGATTTTCTAAACCGGACATCAATTGCTCAGGAAACAGGGTCAAGAATTCACAAATGGGACCTCATTAAATTAAAAAGCTTCTGCACATCAAAAGAAGTAACCAAGGAAGTGAAGAGAAAACCCACAGA
>NW_008360332.1:4888903-4911163 GCF_000622305.1 Nannospalax galili
CAGGTAAGTGCAAATTAAAACCCCTTTAAGATGTCATCTTACCCCAGTCAGACTGGCTAAGATCAAGAAAACAAATGATACCAAATGTTGGAGAGGATGTGGGGAAAGGGGAACGCTCATCCACTGCTGGTGGGGTTGCAAACTGGTTCAACCCCTATGGAAAGCAGTGTGGAGAACTCTTAAAAAAACTACAAATGAACCTATCATTTGATCCAGTTATACCAAACTTGATAATTTTTATATTTTAAAATGTTAGCATTGTATATGTAATTGCAATGGTAAAAATTATGTTTTTAATGAAATAAAGCTCTGGAAAATTTCAATGTTTTGACAGAGTAGTAAACCACCATTACAACATATGAAAGTACACACTAAGCCACTGAATTAGAATGTTATAATAAGAGACTTATAACTTAGATAAGTAGACCGATATATGCTGCCTAGGTTATATAAGAATACCTTCTTGACAAAGGACACATTTCAACCCAGGAAATACAAGAAGATTGTGAAAATAGTTACTGAACTATTGGAAGAAAAAAGTAAATATAAATTTTCATGTGTTTAAGTTCCTTTTTGCACAACCATGAAAAATTACCTGGGAGAAACAACTTAACGGAGAAAGGATCTGTTTCAGTCACAATTTCAGAAGATTTCAGTCCATCATGACAAGGAAGGCATCACATCATGGTAGGAGCATGTATTGAAGGCTGTTCCATCATGGATGACAAAGAAACAGAGAATGCAGACCAGAACCAGAAACAGTATAACATTCAAAGTTCTGCCCCTAGTGACCTAATCCTGCCAACCAGGCACTACCTACTAGAGGTTCCACAACTTTCCAAAATAGCACCACCAATTGGCAACCAGGGGTTCAAGGAGATGAACCCATTGAAATTTCACATTCCACCCACAAATATAAAAAACCTTCTATAAAAATAGAAAAGGTAAATAGATCTGTGGATATAGAAATATTATACCACTCACCACAGAAAACACCAGAAATAACATTTGAAGTTCAATTCTATGTTAAGAAAAAGCCTTAAACAAATAAAAAAAGATGCTGGTTTGAGATCTTTATTGTATCAAGCAAAAGGAAAATACTGCCTTCTAGTAAATAGAACAAGTTCTTAAAATTGCAGAACTGATTCAACCACAAACCACCAGTTTGGTTCTCTGACTAAATGGTACAAAAAAGACAATTATAGATAGCTATTTTATACTAAGTGACCCTACAAATAAAGTCTGCAGAATTCACCAATCACACACACAGAATCTTGAAAAGGCCATGAGATCACGGGAGCCCATGGCCTTTGTATAAATGGAGACATCCCACATTTATCTTTGCTGTAGTCTAAACACAAATCAAGGATGCTGCTTCAATTGCAGACCTGCACAAAATAAACTGGGACAAGAGGTTACTCAATTGCCCAATACAGGGAGAATCTTTCTCTTTATGTTCCCTGTCAATAATAATTAGCCCTTTCTGAAAAGGGTGTTGTAGATACACAGTCAAAATGACCCTTAGAAGGAGGATATAATTTGGCTTACAGAAATCCATTGCCAACAAATAACTGCTTTTGAAGGGAAACACAAGAAAGCCTTACATTTGGAAGTGATAGCCACAGTAAACCACATCCTGAACCTAGATTGGGTTATATATAAGAAACTATCACATTGCCAATTAAACAACATTTTCTCAGTGAGATGACACATGGATGTAGCTAAACACAAAATTGGGAAAAAAGGAATTGTTTGTAGTCTCCTCCCCACCCTCTTCCACCTCCACTACATGCCAAACAAACTACAGGAGAGGAAAAACCCAACCATCCTGTAAGAATGATTTTCCTGGCTCAATCTCATAAGAGACCTGAAAATAATATAGCATCAGTTTATAAACCAGACAGGGCTCGGCCTGCTGTGTCAACACAGAAAAATCAATCCATGAGTCCCAACCCTGAGCAGTGGCCTTTAGGGCTACTTCAGAAATCAATTCTGGAGAAGAATAAAAGGGCATTGCCCCAAGGCCTGAGAACATATGACTCAAATCACCAGTCACAGAGCCCGTTTCCCCTGAGGGGCATCATTACTTGGGTACCAACTGGGGACCCATCAGGGAGAAACCATCCTGGATAGCACACACTGTCTTTGGGATGATTGCCATTTTTTCATACTGCTGATGTTGAGAACCTATTTTGGGCTTGTACTGAGCTGAGACTGTACATGCATTATCTAATTTAATTTACACAAGGGCCTCCAAGGGCAGATGCTGCTGTTCTTCCCCTACACAGAAGGGGATAAAGAGGCTTAGGTAAGTCAGTTGGCCGATATGCTTACACAGCAAGGGAAGTTAGACCTTTTAATTCTGCTTAGAAGACTGAAAACTTTTTCTCTGTTACCCTCCTAAAGAGTTTGCTTGTACTGCATCAGGAAGAATGTAGAGAAAGTTTAAAGAATAGAAATTTATTTCCCTATAGTGTCTGCAGTCATAAATCCAAAATCAAAGTGCTTCTTCCTGAAATCTCTTTCCTTATCTTCTTTGTCTTGGTATGGCATTCCCTCTGCACGCATCTCTGTTCTACATTCTCTTTATAGGGCCACCAGTCACACTAGATTAGGCTTCACCCTAAGGGTCTCATTTAACCTTATCTACCACTTTAATGACCATGCATTCAAATATAGCCACATTTTAAGCTGCTGGAGTCATGACTTGTATGCGATTGGGGGCGGGGGAACAACATAACCCTTACCAATCCATGTAAATACAATTTTTATGAGTTCATATTTTATCTCTTATAAATCAATGAACAGACTGGGGCATTGACTTCTCAGTGTATTAGGTGCTTGCTGAAGACCTGAGTTCAAGTCCTTGGCACCCACATAAAATGCAGGTGTGGACATTTGTGCCCATAACTTCAGTGCTGAGGGATAGAGACAGGCAAATCCCCAGAGTTTGGCCAGTAAAAATGCTGAGTTCCAAATTCAGAGAGAGATCTTTCCTCAAAACAATAAAGTGGATAAGTGATTAAGAAAAACATTCTGATGCCAACATCTGGCTTTCAAAAACATGTGCACAGGTGAATACACCTGCACACACGTACACACACAGACACATAGCCACCTAGCCACACAGACACAAACACACACACTGACACATACACACCACACACACACACACACACACACACACACACACAAACATAAGTTACAGGTTCTATAGCCTGTAAATCCTATTCTCTATCTGATTACACCTAGAGAGAGCTACATTAGACTGACTGATCTCACTTCGCATGTCCCTGACACTATTTAGTTGAGGTCACACAGTAATCATTAGGTAAATCATAAGTCATTCTAGTGACTCTCCATCTTCATCCTGCCTCAGAATCTCCATGGGACTTGCTTAAACATGAACCACCCTCAGAATTACTGATTTCATATATTAGAAGCAAGACCCGAGAATTGTCATAACTAGAAAGTTTGCAGATAGTGTCACCGCTGCTAGTCTGGAGACCACTCAAGGACTGCTGTAGCTCATGAAGTAGCCCCACTCACAGCTCTCTGATTTCCCCTTTACTCTTCCTAGGCTCTTCTGTTCCTCCTGAAGTTCCTTGAACCTAGAAAACACATTTCTTCCTTTGGACTTTAGTTCTCTTTGTCTGGAAAATTCTGTCTGTAGATCCCTTGGTTAGCTCATTACCTCTGAAGGTCCAGAGCGGAGACCTACTCTCAGTACTCTCTTTATAGTGATAGCAAGATCTGTTTGCTGTTCCAAATCACGTTTCCTTTTATTTTTTAACATACTACAGAATCTATATATTTATTATAAGTATTATTTATCATTTATCTCTTCCCGACACTAGTATGTACACACTAAAAGAACAGGAGTTTTGTTTGGTTGACTGGTATAACCCAAGGAACCTGGTCAATATCTGATCTGTGATAGGAGTTAAGTGTTAATCACATTATTGAATAAATGAATGTGAAGACCAGATTAAAACAATCCCTTATAGTTGCTAGAGAAATTAGTCTCTGATAGCCTCAGTAATATTAATCTCGCTGGAAAAGTTACAGAACAATGGTTCAAGACATTTTGTGTCTCAGATCCTACTTGGCAGTCTGTTGAATCTTTTAGATTCCATATCAGACATGTTTTTGAATATTTTATTTATTATTTTTATTTTTTATATGTATAAATATATTGCCTGCATGGATATAAGCGCATCCATGTTGTGCAATGCTCACAGGGGTCAGAAGAGGGTGCCAGGGTCTCTGAAACTGGAGTTAAGGACAGTTGTTAGCTGCCATGTGGGTGCTGGAAACCAAACCAGGTCCTCTGTAAGAGCAGCCAGCACTCTTAAGCACTGAGCCATCTCTCAAGCCCCATCAATATTTATTATTATTATTATTATTTTAATTAGAAGAAGCATTTCATTACAGCTTTAACACATTACAGCTTTATTTACATACTCAATAACAAATACCAGAGCAAAAATACATCTCTTTCAAAAGTGGCTATAAAATCTTTAGGTTCAGTTGAATTAATACAGGCATGGTGGCACATGCCTTTAATCCCAGCACTTGGGATGCAGAGGCAGGTGGATCTCTGTGAGTTTGAGGCCAGCCTGGTCTACATAGTGAGTTCTAGGCCAGCTGGGCTACAGAGAGATCATGTCTCAAAAACACCAAGAAAAAAATATATAATAAAATATATAAACTACATAAAAGCTCAAGCCTATTGTCAGAATACTTAAATTAATAAAACAATCTATAATTTACAATAATGCATACATCAAATTAACTGCTAAATGGCAGCATCTGGCAGCAGTCGTGATAACAATTACAGTATTAAAGTAATGAGCAGTATGAGTGACATTTCAAGATATCAATAACAACTTTAATACTATGAGCACATTTCTCTTTTTTTTTCAAGAATTTCATATGTGAGTACTGCTCTCATCCCCCTCCAAGTCCTCCCATTTCTCCCCTTTCACTGCCTTTCCATTTTGTGACCTTTTCTACTTTAATTATTATTGTTGCAAATAAGTACACAGACACACAAACATACAATATATACAACCTACTGCATCCATTCAGTGTTGCTTGCATGTTCATGTGTTTAGGACTGACTACTTGGAACTGAATAACCTAACAGGGAGCTCATCCCTTGAGAAAACTGATTCTCCCTCTCTCAGCAATCATTTGCTGCCTGTAGCTCTTCATCTACAGGTGGAACCTTACGAAATTTCCCTCATGCACATAATATCAGTTGGTGTTGTCGTTATTCAGGCCTTCTTTAGTCAACCATACTGTTGAGATTTCACGGGTGCAGGTTCTCTCTCAAGTCTAGAAGACAATTTCTATCCTCAGGCAACCTGGTCCTCTGGCCCTTACAATCTTTCTGCCCCCTCTTCTGCAATGTTTCCTGAGCCTTAGATGTAGGAATTGCATTGTAGATGTGTCATTTGGGGCTGGTCAGCCCTTGGTCCCTTATTCTCTGCAGTTTGAACACTGCTGACTCTCTGACCTCTGTAATAGTCTTCGTCTTTGTATATACTTACTTAAAAATACATAGATAAGATATATACACGTGCATGTTTGTACCAAATTATATATTTTTTAAATGGGGTTATGTTACATGGCATTAATAATGCTCTATCCAAGAGCTATAAACTAACAAAAACCTCAGTGCTAAGCATAGCAATCTCCTTAGGCTTCTTGATGGGGGGGGGGGGTCCAAGAGACTCACAAAACAATATAGTCTATTGCCATTGCCCTTGGTTACCACCCAGAACTTGAAGGTAAGACTCTATTGCTGAAAACGTCACCTACTTCAGACACAGGACTCGGAAAAATTGAGCTGGAAGTGACCTGGAAGCCTCTTCTCTGAGAACCAGCTCTCATGGTATCAGAAGGTACTATGTAAGCTGGCAAAGGGAGAAAAGCAATCAACAGTCCCACCCAGCTGTAAGGCCTGTGACCACAGCACTTACCAAATTAACAAGATATTCCTAGAGGAGTTATTGAAGCCAACAGCTGTCTAATATACTTAAAGTCTTCTCAATATGAGGGAATTCAAATCTGGTACTGTATACCTAGCCAACTACCCACGGCCGGAGAGGTCATAGACCCTAGAGGAGAACCGCCTACTGCCACTTTCCTAAGCCAATATAATTTCTAACTATATTCTAAATTCTTACCTTTACACTCACAGATAAGTATAGCTCTCCTCATTCTTCACAGAAGCTTATTTTTTCAATAGGTGAATTTATTACTTAGTCCCATTGTGAATATCATCCCAAGTACTACTGGTAGCACCAAAGTTTGTTGTCTATATTCATAAATGAAGGAGATCCTGAAGTGTAGTTCATGAGAAATAAAAGGTTATGCTTTTCTACATACCCTTGATACAGTGCTTTGGAAGTAGTTAGAAGGAGTAAATATGGAAACAAGTTTCCCTTTTACCCTCCCTTCGGGAGTTCTACTGAACTGCTGTGGATAAAGCAATGGTAAATGATTTTGGAAAAAAATAATAAAAATCTGGAAGAGTTCTGGGCTGAGATTGTTGTCGCATGTGTCTAAAAGTTATTGTTCCATTGTAATGAAATCCAGCCTGCAAATTACCAAGGAGTTGCTTTGGAGATGAACTATTCTACTCAGAGTAGCTGATGAAGTAGATTGAAATATCCAGACAGTATCTCCAGAGGGCAATGCCTCCATGTGCATTCATGTTTAATGTAAAAGAAAAATTGGGGAAATACATTTATTATTTTCTCTTCCTCTTCACTTAGCATTTGTGTGATATTGTATTGCTCTATGCTTTATTTTTGGTTTGTAGTGTGGTGTGTGTGTATGTGTGTGTGTGTGTGTGTGTGTGTGCGTGTGTGTGTTTGTGTTTAATTTACCAACTCATTGCCAAACTCAATACAAAGGAAGTTTTCTTTTGCCTTTTCCTTTTCCAGTTTCTGCCAGATGCTTCCCCATCTCAAAGCACATGGATCTTATTTCAGGGCTGAGTAACAAACTAGATCCCCTGTTAAATAATATACAAAAATCATTAGATACATGCCGAACCCTAATTACCTTTGATCCTGACAAATGAACAGATAAAATTCAGGACTTCTATGAATTGAAACACATTACTCAATTCTTCAAAGTTGGGGCATTTTACTCCAACCTAGCATTCTTTTTTCAATTTTTTTTATTTATTTTTAATTTTTTATGTGTATGAGTATTTTGCCTACATGAATGTAGGTGCACTAACTGCATGTAATCCCCATGAATGTCAGAAGAGGATCCCCTGGAACTGGAGTTGTAAATGATTGTTAGCTCCCATTTGGTGCCAGGAACCAAACAAGGGTCCTCTGCAAGAGCAGTCGATGTGTTACCACCAAGCCATCTCTCCAGCCACAACCTTGTACTCTTACACAAAGTCTTCTACACAACCCAACAAGTCAAAAAACCTCTACTTGCATTTAATACGTATCTGCCACATAGAATAATTGAAAACCAACTAAATAATCAGGGCATGGCGGCTGATGTCTTTAATCCTAGCATTCAGAAAGCACTCGGAATGCAGAGGCAGGTGGGTCTCTCAGAAGTTGAAGCCAGCAGGTCTACACAGTGAGCTCCAGGCCAGCTGGGACTACAGGAAGGCCCTCTCAAAAAAAAAAAAAAAAAAAAAGTTCAAATAAATCCTGAAGGCTCAGAGAATCATCAGTGCAGAATTCAGCAGCCCTACCGAAAGGCAAAAAGAAAGGGTAATCGCTTTGTATAAATTGCTCCTGTATGAGTCGTGAGTGCAGTACAAACACATCTATTTTCAATCAATAATTCCATCAGTTTCTACCATAAAAGTAAGAAGTCCATTTTCTCACTAGTAATGCCCCTCCCTCTCCCAGTTGTTCCTGATCCTGGTGGTTTACATGAACAACAAAAGATGTTACAAACTTTCAAAGATTAGTATCTCAAGTAACTACTTTCACTGTGTTCCCTGCAGCACAGTGGACAATGGAAAGTGACCCCCCACCGTCTCCTGTGATTGTCTCATTGGCTCCGATGTCACTCTGCTGCCCTTCAGTGAAACACTTTCATGCAATGCCACCGTGGTATGTGTGGTCATAAAGCAGTTAGTACTCAATCCTCTCAGTTTCCTATACTATCATCTGTGGGCATTCACTGTCCCCAGAGAACCAGAATAGGATGGTCTGAGTGTTTGTCACCTATTACAGGAAATGTCTCCTTTCTACTCTTTTGTCCTCACCTCTACCCATACACCATCTTTCTAATATAAGATTGCTGAGGCATTTAAAGGCCTTACTATAAGACACAGACCTTAGCCCTCAAACTCAACTGAGCCAGAAGTTTACAATCCTTACTGTTACAAAGATGCATTGTTATTAACACTCACTTTCAGAGGCTTGTTTTTACTCGTGAATTTCTATTTCTGGATCTTAGAGCCCTGGGATTCAGGATTAGAAGTAGACTTCTCTGATTCCTTGCCATTTGTCATACACCACACACAGACACACACACACACATACTAGCGCTGAGATACTCTCTGGTTCTTACCTGACAGTTGATTCTGGCCTACTGGCACATGTCATGTCAGGCAAATTCCAGGTATGTATATATTTCTTCTCTGAGCTTATGCATGAATATTATCTCATCAGATACACCACACAGTCCTTTGCTCTCAAGGAGTATGCCAGCACTTACCCATGGTTTTGATGCCTTGGGCCTAGGTTCCTGCTGCAGAGCTCATGAAACCTGCCTTGCTTTCTCTATATAGGTTGGTGTCCATGTCCCTTGTCTTAAAAGGCTTCATCCAGCTCTGTCTACTACCTCTGGACAAGATACTTCCTCCAACTGGCCCACAACCTCTCCTTATGGGATTTGGGAAGCACATAAAAACTAAAAATATTCCAAAATATTAGAAATCCATTTGTAGCTTCTGCTCTCCCATACTGCCTCCTTGAGCTGAATAGGAGGAAAGGAAACAGAGATTTGGGGTAAAAAATATTTGGGATTAATATTATAAATTATTCATCTTGGATAGACCTAGAACACAATGATATGATTTCAGTCTATTATCAGCTGGGGGTTACACTCTTTGCCCTTCATAACCTACATAAAGCTAATATCCTAAAGTGTGGTAAACAATTATCTCCTGTGTGCCAAATTCTTCCCCCAAATATATACCCTAACCCTGCTCCCTTCTTCTATATAGAACAATTTCAGAAGGCCCCACCAATGCCCCCTCTGATAAGAGGAAATTGCTCCCAAAAATTTAGACATGGTTTTCTGGCTACAAATTTCTTTTCTAAGGGAAATATTATATAAAATATAAGTAGGAAAATATTGAAAGCTCGGCAGTTCTTAATATCAATACCTGTTGCCAAAAGGCATGGATAAGCGGGCAGTGTTGTTAACCAGTGATTAGAAAGCAGAGCCGCAACTCGGAGAATCCATTGATTCAAAGCACGATGCTCACTCAGCACCTGGTCTTCAGTTTCTAGTTATTTGCACTCAGCCTTCTCCATTTACAGGTTCCACATGCATGGGTTCCATCGACCACGGACTGACTTACGAAAAGCTACTGCATATGTGCTGAGCACGTGCTTTTTCTTTTCATCCTTCCCTGAAAAAAAAAAAAAAAAAAAACAGCATAACTACTATTTCTGTTTCATTTGTGTTGTATTAGCTATTATGAGCAATCTAGGTAGAAATAAGAAGATATGTACAGGTTGTTATTAATACCATAACACTGTGTCATTTTATGCTAAAGGACTTAAGCATCTGCTGATTTTGTTGTCTTCTAGAGGTCCTGAAAAAAATGCCCTGATGACTTCAGGGGCAATCATATGTTATGATAAAAGATACAAATATTCCTAGATAAAGCATACCTTTATCCTTGTCCCAAGGGAAGGGAAATGTTCCTGTGAGTGTCTGTTCCTATGTTCTAACAAATGTTGTCTTGAAGAACAAAAGGAAAAGTGTTGAAAAGTAACGCTGCCATTCAGTGAGAGAGATCGCAGTCATCTTCACTGTAAGATGCTCTAAGATGCTCTTCAGAAGCTGAGAAGAGAAAAAAGAAAGACGCAAACTGTTAGATCTCTGTTAAATAACTGTGCTTATTGCAATTTAAGCTAATAGTTATTCATTATTCAGTCAACTATTTGGTACAAACATAAATATTCTCCCGCTTGTTAGTCCCTGGGGGTTTTCTTAATCCTATCTGGATTTACTTTCTGTGGATTTCTGAGTAATCAGAAGTTATAGGTTGGATACATCTCACACGAGGGACACCCATGGTGTAACTGCTTCATTTTTTCTTTTCATTTCAAAGGAAATGGTCCATCCAAAGTGAAAATTGTTGCGAGCTTTTTTTTTTTTTTTTGTGGTAGAGTATGTTTTCCTCTCTGCTAGTGTTATAACTGTTGCGGTTGTTTTAATCAGATAGTTATTTCAAACAGAAGCAATCAGGTTTCTTTCTCATTGCCATCTCGCTCCCCCGTCCTATTCAATCCATGCTGTTAAGAAAATACCCTTGTTAGTAATGTGATTCATCTACTTTTGTGTGTAGTAGAAGCAGCTGGGAAGATCATCATAAAGGAATCTTTTCAGATGGTCTCCACAAAGCTAAAATAACACTAAAGATAGAGCCATGTTCCAAGGTCACAAGTATTTTGTGAGGCCTAATGTGTCTTTAAGAGATGAAGGGGAAAATTTATGCTCAATCAGGGGAAGAAAGAGAACTCTCAATTCTACGTTCAAAACCTAAGAGTTTCCTATATAGCTCCTTCCCTGAAGATAAATGGGAAATCTAGTTCCTTTGTCTAGATAGCACATAAAATTCCTGCTGGGATAGATGTGACTCTAGGTTTTATTTCGATGGCTAACATGCCACGTGCTACCACTCAGTGACAGACTTTGGCATAAATCTGGCAGCCAATCACACTACAGAGAATAAGCCTCTACGGATATGAACAAGACAGTAAAGTTTGGTTACAGGAAGAATAAATGAATCTAAAGAAATTCACAGTCTCCACAGAAGTCAAAGCAAAAAATAAAGAGAAGGTAGAAAGCTGGCCATGAATTGGTTTAAATACGTACTCAAAATACTTTCTCAAATGCTATTTAGACTGCCTACTTTCTGCACAAAGCATGGGTAGACTGTAAACATTGATTCTTCCTGTTTGTAACTAGAACACGGGGCTGAAATCCAGCAGTTCAACTAAATATTACAGCAAACTGATCCCAGCCAGTCAACTTTAAAGAAAGAAGGTGTTATATCGTGTCTTTTTAATGTAATCAAAAGCTCTCTTCTTTTAATCGAGCTCATTGTAGTTCAAGATATGATCGTATTTCATTTGCAGCCATTTCTTCTTTTCTTGCTTTGGTTAAATTAAAAAAACATCACAAGGAAGAGGAAACTACTAAGAGGAGAGAATTCCTTCTCCCTCAGCACCTCTGTGTTACTTGAGAGGAATCAAAGAAGAGATGGTTTTTGAAAGAGAGTCAAATATTTCATGGGTGGTTTCACCTTGTTAAAAGTTATAATGTAGGCTTTTCTGCTCAAAAATTTTCCAGCCCACATATTGAGAGCTCATTAGGAGAGTGAACTAACTGGCCTTGAATTTCTTGAATGTACTTATACCTAAAAACTGTGTTTATCAATTAGAAAGGACCCACTGGACAGTTGGGAATACAGTCTAGGTATACAGATTCTGTCAAAGCCAGTTAATGGAGGGGCTGGAGAGACTGCTCAGTGGTAAAGAGCATTAGTTGCACTGGCAGATGCCCTAGATTGGATTCCCAGTACCCACACAGTGGCTAACAACCATGCATAACTCCAGTTCCAGGGAATCCAATGCCCTCTTCTCACCTCCTTGGGTATTGAACAGCGTAGGTATATTTACATACATGAGGGCAATAAACTCATACACATAAAATAAAAATAATAAAAAATTTTTAAAAACATAATTAATTGAAAAGTACAAGATCCTTAAATAAAATGAGCAAAATGCATTAAGTTGAACCTCCCACGACAGTGAGACAGGACACAATAAGAATCAAATGAAATAAGATTAAAAGGAGATGGATGAAGCCCACCCTATATTCACCTTGTGTCAACAGGTAAGAAGCATGTGGTACTTCTCTGGTATCGTGGCATCTGCATGACTGTGGTGTGCCAGACACTGTAGGTACGAAGCATGACGCTGAGCAGACTTCTTAGGAAACCTGGTACAGTGTCACAAGATGCAATTTCTTGGGGCTTTGTAGCCCAGGAACTGAACCACCTTCTCCTGCCCTTCCAAATAGCTAAACTTCCTGAAAACCATTAGTTCTATTTATTCACTAACCCCATATCTTGGTATACTTTGATTAAGTCATTATTTCCTTCTACTAACTCTTATTTCCTTCAACTAATTCAACCCGTCTGACACTTTCTCTTTCTCTTTTCAAAATATCTACCAAATTGTCAGTGTTTAGGAAGTCTTCCCTGGGGTCTCTAGCACATGGACCCTTTCTTCTCTGTAGTCTTGTCCAGCAGATATGACAGCGATAATCCTCCCCTTGATGACCACCTCTCTCTCCTGGTTCGGGAAGTTTCAATAGCAGAGATTACGTTCTGATTATTTTAGCATTCCCAGCACAAAGCACAGCTTCTGCAACAAAACAGCATCAGTTCTGAGAATAAGCCAATGATAGTAAGAACCAACTACAAGCAAAACAAGAAACACCACTCGCCCCATCTTATTTTTGTTTGCTGTTATTGTGATTAGATACTCTGAAAAAAGCAATCTAGGGAATAAAGGGATATTTCAGCTCACAATTCCAGGTTATAGTCCCATGGCAGAGAAATCACAGAAGGAACCTTGAGAGAACTGGTCACTTTACAAAGGCTGTCAGAAGAGGAGAGCAATAGATGCATTCATGCTGATGATCAGCTTGCTTTCTTCACTCTTATACAATTCAGATCCCAGCTGAGGGAATAGAGCCACCCATGGTGGGCCAGTCATCCTGCCTCAAAAAACATAATCAAGACAATTCCCCACAGACACGCCTACATGCCGACGTGATCTAGACCCTCTTCCCAGGTGACTCTAGATTGTATCAGGTTGACAATTAAAAGTAACCATCGTACTCCCTAACTAAAAATGCAAACACATTAAAGTTCCTTGGATATATAAGGCCCTGCTCAAATCCTCAACGAGTACATGTTAATCATATGCCACTCTATAAAAAGTTTATCCCGTGAAACACAAGATCCAGCCAAGGTTCTGAAGCCTGTGTCTTTGTTAAAAGCTTTTCCAGAAAATAAAGCAATCCTGTCTCCTTCATTTAAAAAATGTTTCCCAAGAGCCTTCAGGTTCCCTGGAATTTCTATTAATAATTCCATTTATCCTAGTAATACAATGTGTGTCAAACATCACAGTGTCTTTGAGAGATTAATAACCTCAGTTTGTCTTGACATGAGAAAAGAAAAGATTGATGAAAAAAACCTCTGGAAAGAGATTTTGATGACAAATTAAGATTTCAAGGTGAATTATAAAGAGCAATTTAACACCTGGCACATTGCCCTACAAAGTTCTTTTTAAGAGCCACACCCTATTCTCCATGCTCCCTGTGTTCACCTTCTATCCTGAGTTCTCAGCACTTAGATCATGTAGTCGTCCCTCGCGTGTAAAAGCCCTGCCTTGCTGTCAGCCACAAGCTTTTCAACCTGCTCCTCTTTCCCACGTGTGCTTAACCTTCTGCCTTAGGTTCTGGGACACACTGTCTTATAGCCTAAGAGCATCCCTTCTGATTCTGTTCCAGGTAGTTCAGGTTAGTCTCCCAGGAATCTCTACCTTGAGGAATTATTTTTCACTCAGTCAGAACCAGGCAACTTGTGAAATGCAGAGTGTGGCATCATACTGTGCAAAGATCCAGCCCAGTGCCTGGTGTGTTGTGAGCACTTGATAGATACCTGACAGAGACATGAGTCACCTACTCATTCCTGTGTGATTACTGCCACACTGGACTAGGGGCAGTGGGAAATAATGACGTGAGGAATTGCAAGGTAAGGAATACTAGCCAAAGGCAGGGATGAAGCACAGGAAGAAAGGCAGGAGGCAGTGTGGAGCAAGAGGTTCAAAGAAAACAACCGTAAAGAGAAAGAAAGGCTTTTGTAAAAACTGATAAATGTCAACACCCTTTGTTTGTATAGGTGCCTGCCAAGGCCTGTGCTTAATTTTACATTATGACCTCACATTCTATTTCTTAGATGAAGTGTTATAAATTTTATGTCCTTAAAGCCCCCACAAAAATGAGATCTTCCCCTGATAAAAGACAATTGTTGCAGTCTTTATTCGCATTGCCACTCATCGAACTTGAATAGATGCTTAAATCTTTTGCAGATTGTTGGATACCCAAAGTCTAACGTGAAAGTGTAATAACCATTTGGTTTATTAACATTTTTTTCAGAGCTCAAATTTGTTTATTATTTCACATGTTCAATGTCTACACACCTCTTCAGTTGATCCTCACTAAAAGTTTGTATGGTTGTTTGAATGAGTTAGTATGGTGGTTTTAGTAAAAACATGTCCCCCATAGGCTCAACAAGTGGTCCCCAGTTGATGGCACTATTTGGGGAGGCTTACAGAGCCTTGCTGGAAGAAGTATGTCACTAAGGGTGGGCTTTGAAGGTTGAGAGTCTGTCCTCCACTTCCTGTTCTCTCTGTTTCCTGTGTGCAGATGAAATGTGATCAGCCAGCATCCTGTTCCTGCTCCCATGCCTTCCCACCATCATGGATTCTCGTCCTCTCGAACCACAGGCTAAAATCAGCCTTTTCTTCCTTACATTTCTCTTAGTCGTGGTATTTTATCACAGAAATAGAACTGAGAAGCTATCAGTCTCATGTACAGTTGGCACACAAAGAGAGAACTAAAAATCAGTGTAAAGATGAGATAACTCCCCCATAAAAACCAACCCCTAATCCCCCAAACCTGTGACTGTTATATCATACAACAGAAGTACTCTGTAGCCATAGTCAAGATTATACGACCTGAGATGAGAAAATTAGAATTTTAGGGAGGGTCCTTATCTGATTACATGAGTATTCAAAATGTAGACTTGACATGATAGAGCTGTGAAAGGCTGGAGAGATGAGGGGAAGAAGAGGACAGAGAGGAACACAGTTACTAGCATTGAGGCTAAAGGAAGAACGGTGCAGGCTAAAGAACACAAATGACCTCTAGAAATTCAGAATTACCTGTATCTAGTAAGTAGCAAAAGAGTGAGGTTTCAGTTTGGCACTGAATTCTTCCAACAGTCCAAATAAACATGGAGATGGTTCTCCCCTGGAAACGTCTAAACAGAATGAAATACTGAAACACCCATGGTCTTATTATCAGGGACACTGGTGTCACACTTGTGACCTAGAGAAATGTAAAACAATAAACCTGGCTAATTAAGGCTTCCAAGTTTGTGGGAATTTGTTACAACAGTATAAAGAATAAATTCAATTATGCCAGCACCTAAAATGTAGTGAGGGGCTACAGCAAGTCCAGACCCCAGAGTCATCGACAATCAGTCCACATCTGATGAATGGGGTGCTTCAAGAATGAAAAGAAGTTCAAATGAAATTGTCCAAACCTGTAAATCAAATGCCAGACAAGCAAATCAGAAGGAAAGGAAAGAAAAATCAGTAGCATGGCAACGAAGAACCAGAAACAGAAGCCAAAGTCTGCACTGGATAAGCGTGTTCTTCCTTCTTCCCTTCCTGCAGCAGAAAGTAGGGTGGGGTCGGCAACTTAGACTATAACCAGCCCTGACTCTCAGAAGCTGCAGTGCACAGCACACACTGTAACCTCCAGGTTCCTAATAAGTGCTCAAAGCAGAGAAGGATATTTAAGTCTCACTCTCATCACAAAATATTTGAAATATGCATTTTCTGGTGGGCTTATTATGTAGTTTTGAGGAAAAGTTCCAAGTACTCAAGAAGGAAGAGTGTACCTGTGTCACCATCTTGTCATGCCCATCTCATTCTGCCAAAACACTCCTTTACTCTAGAGTGTCTGTCGAAACCCCTCTGCTGTACTTCATTGAGACTGTTTTGTAAACAAAGGACATTTCCTTTTAAGACCATAGTGTCATCATTATACATAACTAAATTCATAACCCTATATAACTATAACCGAATCATATTCAAATGACCTTAATTGTCTAAAACTGTCTTTTTGTAGATTTTTAAATTAGTATCCAAACAGTATCTACTGGTTGTATTTGATTGCTATATCTTGACTTCTTAAAAATCCCTGTCCTGATCCCCTCTTATGTGCATGTCTATGTTTTACCCTTCTGATGATGGGTCTTTGAGTTCTGCTGTTGCTCTTCGTAATTCTGCAAAGGTTATATGAAAAGACGATTAAATTCAGGGCATTGGGAGAAAGTGAGACGCATAAAACTTTATAAGTGCTCTATTTTGTATGGCATCATAGTCCCTGCAATGTTAGATTGTATCATTGTAAAACTCAGTTACTGAATTAAACATGCAACCATATTTACGGCACAGAATCTTGTGACAGTACACACACACACACACACACACACACACAAACACACACATATGCACCCACACACAGAAACAGATGTAGATATATTTTTCCCTTTACCAAGCTGAAACTCTGAAAACATAAAAAGAACTCGATATGAAAATGAAAACATTGAGATACCAAACTGAAGGAGATATGATCACCTCAAATATTATTACACACAATATACGGATTCAAGTAAGAGGGTAAATAATGATTTAAAAAAAAAGAATAAGAATCAACAAATCAAATTAACAAGGACTTCAAATCATGCTGAACTTTGTATGCTGAAGTCTCCTAATTTAAGAAAGTAGATTATGGATCTGTGGAAATAAACATGTTCCTTAATGCATTGCTAGAACTCAGTGAGGACAAAGGACATTTGCAAAACAAATTAAAGAACTAAGGGTCTTCTAAAAACCTCAAGACCAGAAAGATAAAAATAGACTGGGGTAGGAATAAGTCAAATGAACAATATTAACACTAAGATTTATGGTAACATTAGATTATCATTTTGGATTGTTAAATCAACCCGTAAACTATAAACAAGAAATATACCTGGCACTTACACACACAAAAAGCAGAGTTTGAAAATAGAAAAACAACACACAACAAACACGTATGTGTACATACATATACATATATATATATGTATATATGAGGTACATATTTATCAAATAAAGGCTAGGATAGTATAGTAATTAATAAAGCCAGAGGAAACCAAAGTTAAAACAATAGTGTTTTAAAGACAGAAAAGTTGACTGACAAACGTTTCAGTTCACTAGATAAATATTATAATTTGTATACTCAATTGATAAATCATCTAAATACATATATATCAAGTGAAAATCAACAGACATATTGGAATAATATGCAAATCTGAACCAATAGTAAAAATTTCAATAAATGTTTCTCAAATATTGAGAGATTAAGTTGGAAAACTACCAAAGATATATGAAATGAACAAATCATTTCATAGATTGTTATAATTTGAAAGAGTCTCCAACTGATTCACACTTCGAATGTTCATTTTTCAGCAGATGCTGTTGTTTAGGGTGACTGTGGCATCTTTAGGAGGTAGACCACATCTAGCAGACATAGCTCACTGTGGACATGCCTTTGAAAGCCAGATCCCGATCTCTGCTTCTTTATATGCCATGATGTCAACAGTCTTTGCCGGACACTCCTACAGCCATGAACGGAGCTGGTCTTCCACTCCATCTCCATCATGATGGGCTGAAACTCTCTGAATCCATGAACCAAAATAAATATTTCATCCCTTAAGTTATTTCTGTCAGATACTATAGTAAAATAAATGAAAGAGCACCTAATATAAAAGTACATAGTAAAAGTTAAACCAACAATTTAAGATTTATATTGTTTTATGATTATGTGTTTATGTATGTGTCTTCATGAGGGTGTGGGCACATGGGAATACAGGCGGCTGTGGAGTCCAGAAGAGGGTATCCAAATACCCGGAGCTGGAGTTACAGGTGGTTGTGAGCTGCCCTATATGGATGCCAGGGATTGAAATTATGGAGTCCAGAAGAACAGCAGGGGCTCCTAACCACCAAGCCATCTCTCCAGCCCCTTGATAAATTACAGTGCACATTTTTTAATTATGCAAGGAGTATTTGCAAATGTTTTCCATGAACTAAGCCAAAAAACCCTGTGTAATAATTTAAAACAGTTGCTTTTATAGTTAATGTTTTCTGCCAATGCAATATATTAAATTAATAATACAAATAATTACAAATAAATTTACATTTCTAAGAAACTTATGAGCTAGAAAGAATTCAAAAATAGAGTTTAAAATATACTCAGAACTGAGCGGTACAGAAAACATTGCCCATTACATTGTCTGTGAGATAGAAAAACAGCAATATTTAGTGGGGTTTTTTTTTCCAGAATTACCTTACACCAGAAATAAGTGAAAATTAATGAATGAAGGGCTCAAACTTTAGAATGTTAAGTGGTTACTTCTAACTTCCAAGGTTTACTATTCAAAGAAAGTATAAGTCATGATATAATAGGAGAAGAAAATTATTAAGCTAAAACAGAAAACACAACATAGAGAGGAGCAGGAAACCCATAGCCAGTTATCTAAAAAAAAATAATAATAAATTCGATAGAAATTTGGAATACCAGTTTAAGCAAGAGCTAGAGACCAAGAAAACACAAATGAATAGAGCTATGGCTGAAACACTGTCTGATGGTATTGGAATATCTGCGTCAGGGAGTACGCTGCAGGAGGCTCCGTTGGTTTTCCTCTAAGTCCCCTCCTGGCCACCACCATGGGGACATCACAGTGAGCAAATCCCTTGTGTGAATGGGCCAGTGCTGTCCAGGTGAGAGTGAAGGATAGTTCAGTATGCTGAGTTCTGTATAATAGGACTGAGGGAAAAAAATAAGTGGAAGACTGTCAGTAAATATTTTTAGAGGATGAATCTAGAAACTAGTATGGTGAGAAGTTGGATGCATAAAGCCAACAATCTTTTTCTTGCATAACTGTACAACTCTAGGCTGTGACTGTTTTATTGTTTAGGTAAAGGAGTCATTCCCAGGAAGCCTGATTTGCTTCCATTCAGAATCAGCAGTCACATCTCAGTCTTCTTCATTTTCTACCAGTATAATGCCCAAACCGTCCTTTCTCAGAATACCCAGGAGGCTGCATTTTAGCTGTTGATTAGTTACCAATATGCCTGATGGGACAAGTGTTTCCATCGAGGGTCATCACTTTGATGCCTATGTGTAAAGGGGTTCAGTAAAGGTTTGTGTTATGATTGAATTATAACACCGAAGTCTGAGAAGAGAGTAGACAAGATTCAGTTTCTGCTGCAGGAGATTTCAAAGTGTGCCCAAGGAAAGATTTAAGAGGAGCAAAAGTGGGACACCAAGCCCAATGTGGATGTGGTGGTACACACCTTTAATCCCAGCACTGGGGAGACAGATGTCTATGCTCTCCATAGTAACTTCCAGGCCAGCTGGGACTACAGTGAGACCCTATCTCAAAAAAAAAAAAAAAAAAAAAAAAAAAAAAAAAAGACACCAAAGTTTTGCAGGGGCAAGATTCAACCTAAAGTATCTCACTCAGACTAAGGACAAAGTCAAGTTCTAGAACAGAACATGGAAATCTGATTCTATCCTCATAGGCCAGTTCACCTCGGTTAAAAGTCACTGTAGAGGACAGACTGCTTCTGCAAGTCAGAAGAGCTCAAATCTGTGAGCCCCAATGTAGGCAAGAGGCTGAGTGATGGGTTTAATCTGAGATTTATTTGCTAGACAATGCCCCTTCACCAGCTGGCATACATACTTTGAAATATATATTTTTTTTCTTTACCCTAATGACCTGGGCACAGAGCAGCTTCACGATGAAATAGACCGATGGGTACAATAAATCCTGAACAAGCAAGCAGTAGCTTCTCAGTGCCTCCTTTCATGCCATCAATCTGAGACAGGCATTGTGTATAATTAGAGCGTTTCTTTGTGGGGAAAGCTCTCCCTTGTACATCATCTGAGAATCCAAATATTTTGAGTTATGTCCTCACATGATTATATAAAAAGTATAATTACAATGTAATTTAATGCCTGTGGACTCAGGACTCATAGCACACGTTTATGTGTCTTTAAAAAAATAAAAATAAAGTATGTTCACAGTAAGTCAAATAAACTAATTCCTCCTCATTTTCCTTTGGTACTTCCTACAGTGGGTAAGATTCAGGCCTCTGACCAGAGATGGTGTCATCTGCAGGGCTAATTTGGTTAGGAGCTATGGTGGCATTTATGCAGTGATAAGCTCTGTTTATCTCTCTATTTAAGATGGGCATGAAAGATGCAGTCCAAATGAGGTTACCTGCATGCCATGAAGCTATGCCTTGCTAGCATGTGCAAACATCATGTGAGCCCTTTCCTTGAGATGGCAGATTCGATGTCAAAGTTAAAGGTTCAGTGGCCCTGGGGTTTGTGGGATTTGTTTGTGAAAATAATAATGATTTGAAAGGAAGATTCCATCAGGATTTTCTTTTTAAATCTCTACTCCCACACTTGGTGTAGGTTATACTGACACGGTACACATTCAGCTTACATGGCTTTTAAGATAACGGAGAGCCATGAGCCCATTTATTGTGAATGCAGCTGAAAAACAAGAAATTAATTTGCCTTCTAATGTGGCGCTCACCATCCTTCCAATTGTGCAGAGCAACGGCAAGAGTGGGAGGAGACATCTCACAGCCTCTTCTGACGCCCGATGCCTCAGTGCCTCCCCTGCTGGTCAGAACCCGGATTCTAACAGCAGCCATTGCCCACCTTCGCTGCCGCCTGGCATTACTCCGTGTTTGTAGTGTTATAAAAATAACAAGGCACAGACTCACTAATTGAACTGTAGAATGGCTACCTGGACATAAGAAGAAAAAATGATCTTGGTTTACTTATTAAAACTACATACAGCCATGTGGAAAAGCATCTTTCTTTTCATGCACGGTTCACTTTATACTCCATCCTTTATAAAACTCGGCTGCTTCCCTTACATATTTCCATTTGGACTTTTTTTGAGAAGTGAGAGATGGTGTTGGCTCCTAATGTGACAACAGTTTTTGGCTCTGAACTAGGCATTTCCCCCAATTTGAACATATTCTTGTTACTAGCGGCCTCCTTCTCAAACATGCTCATTACTTTGAATATACTGCGGTATGTAGTACATCACAATGCTGAGATTACCTCTCTTTGCTCTTGAAAGAAAAATGTCTTCAGAAATTCAGCAATTTCATGTTATAGCAACTCAGAGAACACAAGGTGGTCCTGTCCCTGTGCCAAAATAAAAGCCTTGTAAAGTATTTAAGAAGTTTATTCTTCCCAAGACATGAAAACATAACCTACTTTAGTGTTAATTTGAGTTATGCCTATTCAGGGAAAGGAAGGTAGATTTCCCTTAAATGAGTAAATCTCTTCAAATGTTGGGGGGAGAAACTAGGCTGGCCAAAATACCTACACGGTATGAGACATGTAAAACATGAACGTGTGTAGTTTTAGGCAGGTGTAAGAGTAATCAACTGGTGGCCAAGATTCTGGAAAGATCCATACAATGTAAAGAACATATGCTGATGTGTGAAAATGTGAGCGTCAATGTGGAAGAACTGACATGTGTTTTACAATGTGCTCAAAGGGTCATTTGTTTGTGTTTTAATAGCTTTTTATTGATATGCCCCTCATGACAAAAGGAGATATGATGAGTGAGTTATACACCAAATGAAACTTTATGAACTTGCCCATAGTATATGAATATACTGAGAGCCAAAAGAAAACCTACTCCTTCAGTACCAATAATCCAAGTTGATTACCTGTATGTAAGACCTTATTTAGAAATTCATTCATCTGAAGATTTCACCCTGTCTATGTATTTGTGCACTGCCTCTCCATATGTTATTTCAAACCATAGCCCAACTGTCTAACCCATCCCATCTTCTCTGGTCATGTTGTGTCCCCATGCCTCTTATGCCAAATATCTGAGAATTATTATATGTAAGACCTTATTTAGAAATTCATTCATCTGAAGATTTCACCCTGTCTATGTATTTGTGCACTGCCTCTCCATATGTTATTTCAAACCATAGCCCAACTGTCTAACCCATCCCATCTTCTCTGGTCATGTTGTGTCCCCATGCCTCTTATGCCAAATATCTGAGAATT